>NW_006160071.1:375902-401957 GCF_000334495.1 Tupaia belangeri chinensis | reverse complement strand
GGGCGCCCCGCCGCTGGCCCCTCCACCCCGGCCTCGGGGCGCCTACGGCGGCCGGGGAGGATCTGAACGCTTTGACGGAACGCGGCCCTCGGGCTTCGGGCATTTCCGGAAGGTCCCGCGGCCGCGTCGGGAAGGCGGACGAACCCGGCCCGGTGACGGCGTCGGGCGGCTGGAGCTGGGCCGCCCCGGAAGGGGGCGGGACGTCGGGTTTGCCTCGTTTCCGGAAACTCCCGACGACTCTTAAGACCGGCGGTTTACAGGGCAAATGTGCGGCGGTTAAATTGCGTTTAGCGGGCCGGGAAGGAAGGTAACGTGGCTGCGGCCATTATTTATCCGTTTTGTTAAAAAGATAAAACGTGGTGGTGGGAGAGGACCAGTAGGATAGCGGAGAAGGCGCTCCTAGAAAGGAAAAGGTAACACTCGGGAAGCGGACACCCGTGGAGAGCGTCTGGAAAATAACTTGAAGGAAGCGGCTCTCGAGGCTTCCCGACGCGGGAGCGGCGTGGGGTGGCGCCACAGTCGGGGGGGGGATGCCCGCCACAGTCGGGGGAAGGACGGCCAGCGAGGAACCTTAAGTCGCCGTTCGGGTTGCGGCCTCTGAGCTAGAAATGAGGCTAGTAAAGGTCTGGAGACAAGAGGAATGGCGGACCCCAAATTTAGAGTCCAAAAATATTAAGGTAAGGGGCTCCTTGACAGAAGGTGCCAAAACAATTCTGCGAAGAGTCTTTCAACAAAGGGCCCTAGAATAAATGGATATCCACATGCAGAAAAATGAGTCAAGACTTTTAAACTGTACACACCAAAAAAACCCTCTAAAATGGATCATAGACCTAAGTTTAACAGCTAAAAGTATAAAATTTAGAGAAGAAAACGGAAGATAATCTTCAAGAAGGTAGGCTAGTTCAGAGACAAGCTAGGGAAGGATGAGACATAAAAGGAAATAAAAATCATAAGCAGGACCAAATTAAAAAAACAAAACCGGGCTTTCAAAGACCACATTTAAGAAAGTGAGAAAAGATGCCACAGAATGGGAGATATTTATCTGATAAAAGACTTATATTCAGAATAAAGAACTCCGGGACCAGCAGTTAGCGTAATGGCTATGTTGCTGGACTCCCACGTTGTCCAGGGAGGTTCGAGTCCCAGATCCAGTGGCTTAAACTCATGCTGGGCGCGTGTGCGTGCGTGCCCAAGATCCTGAAAGGAGAACGGAGAAGGGATTGTGGCGTGACCATCCCCCCTGGGGGGTGATTTCTTGCTTTCTATCTCTCTGTCTGTCTGGTGAGCACACGCGCCCTATAGCAAAAACCTCTCCAAAAAAAAAAAAAAAAGAATAAAGAACTCCCAAAACTCAACAAAACTGTCCAATTACTCTTTGTGGGGGGCAGTCATGAAACTTCTAAAAATTTGATAGTAATAGTGGCACACCTTTATAAATTTATTAAACATCACCGAGTCGAACACTTACTGGTAAATAGTATAATACATAAATTATGAATATAAAGTTGTAAGAACTGAAATTCTATTCTCCAGTACAAAATGTGTGGGGAACTAATTTGTCTTTTAGTTTGCTGTAGGGCATGTACAAGAGAAGAGATAGTGAGAAAGTACCCTTCCTCCTCAGGGGGGGATGGCCACACTGCGCTCCCCTCTACTCGATATTGGACCTGTGGCACCCGGCATGTTTTTCAAGCCACCCAATCCAGAACTCAGACCATTCAGCCAGCCATGTGGGATTCAGCACCTTAATCACCATGCCACCTGCTGGCCCACTCCCACTACTTTTGAGGTGTTGGTCTTCCCAGTTTAATCTACAGATTTAATGCACATCTAACACAAATCCCAGATCCCAGCACTCTTTGTAGATATTGACAAGTTGATTTTTTTTTTTTAATCTTAGAGAGATTTTTGCTACAGGGTGTGTACACACCAGAGAGACAGAGAGCAAGAAATCATCCCCCAGAGGGATGGCATGCCACAATTCCTTCTCCTCCATTCTACTCGGGATTTTGGGCACACATGCTACATGTACCAGTGTGAATCTCAAGCCACTGGGTCTGGGACTTGAACCATGGCTGGCTGTGTAGTAGTCCAACACCACAATATCTATGCCTGCTGGCCCCACAAGCTTTTTTTTTTTTTTATTCGACAAACTCATTTATTTGACACGTTATGCAAAGGAAGATATATGAATGGTATAAAAACAATCACTTTCGCAAATTACTTGAACACACAGCAGTGGTCAAAACTAATGAATTGCCTCATGGACCCCATGACTGAATACAAAAAGCCCCCTGTACAGAAAAATTTCAGCTTCTAATTTCACTGAATCCAGTACTAAATGTGCTTTATATTCTTCAGCTTCCTCCAAATCTTTTTCATTTTCTAATATCTGCTTAAGATCTGTATATGCAGCTTCCAACTTGCACTGGCAATCTGGGATCATCTTCTGGGTCTCTTGTAGGATCTCTGCTTGCCTATTTTTTTTTTTTTTGAGAGTTTGTTTGTTTGTTTTTTTTGCTACAGGGTGCATGTGCTTACAGGTGAGACAGAAAGTGAGAAATCACCCCACCTGGGAGTAGATGGCCATGCTGCAGTCTCTTAGTCCCTTCTCTTGGGATCTTGGGTGTGTGGGGTTTGAGCCTTGGCTCTGGGACTTGACAAATTATCTTTTTAAAAAGGGATTTTTTTTTTGCTATAGGGTGTGTGTGCTCGCCAGAAAGATGGAAAGCGAGAAATCACCGCCCAGAATGATGGCCACACCATAATCCCTTCTACATTCTTCCCCTAGGAACTTGGGTACACATACACACACACCCCCAGTGTTGTTTCAAGCCTCTGGGTCCAGGACTCGAACCATGGTCGGCCATGTGGGAATCCAGCAACACAACCATTATACCATCTGCTGATCCCACAAC
Source organism: Tupaia belangeri chinensis (assembly GCF_000334495.1). Taxonomy (NCBI): domain Eukaryota; kingdom Metazoa; phylum Chordata; class Mammalia; order Scandentia; family Tupaiidae; genus Tupaia; species Tupaia belangeri. Next base: position 399,039 of record NW_006160071.1, on the reverse strand, counting down.
TTGGATGGATCTTAAGTTAATTTGCTTAACTTCAAATAGCTAATCTCAGAGAGTACATGCTGTATGGTTCCATTTTTACAGTATTCTATAAATAAAATTAAAGAGATGAACAAATTTGTAATTCCCAAGTGTTAGGACTGGGAAAAAAGCATGACTATAAAGTAGTAGCATGATAGCATTTGGATAGCAATCTGGATTTTTTTTTTTAAAGAATTAATTTTCTTTCTTTCTTTCTTTCTTTCTTTCTTTCTTTCTTTCTTTCTTTCTTTCTTTTCTTTTCTTTCTTTCTTTCCTTCCTTCCTTCCTTCCTTCTTTCCTTCCTTCCTTCCTTTCCTTCCTTCCTTCCTTTCTTTCTTTCGAGAGGTTTTCGCTATAGGGTGCATGCGCTCGCCAGACAGAGAGAAATAGAAAGCGAGAAATCACCCCCCAGGGGGGATGGCCACACCACAATCCCTTCTCCTCCATTCTCCTCTCTGGACCTTGGGCACGCACGCACACGCACCCAGTGTGAGTTTTAAGCCACCGGGTCCAGGACGCGAACCGCGGTTGACTACGTGGGAGTCCAGCGACATGGCCATTATGCTAACTGCTGGTCCCTCATTCATTTATTTTAATTTGACCAGAGAGAGACACTGAGAGAGAGAGAGGGAAAGTGAGAAAGCAAGCCACGAGGTATGGGACTCGTACCAGGGTCAGCCATGTGGGAGTGTCCAGCACCTTAACCACCATGCCACCTGCTGGTCCTGCAATCTGAATTTTGATTGTGATTACATGTGGCTATGTGAGATAGAATTTCTTGGGATTTTTTTTTTTTTGTTTTTTAGTTTTGGCTATAGGGCATGGGTGCTTGCCATAGAGAGACAGGGGGAAAGTAAGAAACACCCTCCAGGGGAGATGGCTACATCCCAATCCTTTCTTCTCCAGTCTTCTCTTGGGATTTTGGATGCACGCACACACACAGGTGCCTCGCATGATTTTCAAGCCATAGCATCCAAGACTGAAACTATGCAGCCAGCCATGTGGGATCCAGCCACTTTAACCTCCACACCACCCACTGGCCCTATGACAGAATTTCTTTTTTAAAGAATTAAGTAATTTTATCTATTATTATCACTATTTTAAAATTTTGCTATAGGACGTGTGCACTCACCAGAGAGAAACAGGACAGTGAGAAAGCAAAGCTGGGGGACCAGCAGTTAGCATAATGGCTATGTTGCTAGACTACCAGATAGTTGACCGCAGTTCGAGTCTGGGACCTGGTGGTTTAAACTCATGCCAGGTGCATGTGCATGTGTGCCCAAGTTCCCGAGAGGAGAATGGAGGAGAAGGGATTGCGGTGTGGCCATTGCCCCTGGGGGGTGATTTCTTGCTTTCTGGCTCTCTGTCTTTCTGGCGAGTGGATGCACCCTGTAGTAAAAACCTCTCCAACAACAACAACAACAACAACAAAAAAAAAAAAAAAGAGAGAAAAAACAAAGCTGCCAGGAGGCCTGGGACTCAAACTGCAGTTGGCCGTATGGAAGTCCAGCACTTTTACCACCTTGCAATCTGTGGGCCCTGTGATACAATTTCTTAAACTCAAGCTGGGCATAGTCGCACACACCTATAATCCCAGCTGTTTAGGAGGCTGGGATCATAACTTCAAGGCCAATGTGGGCAACAAAGTGAGACTGTTTGAAAAAAATATCAAAAACCTCTTGAACAATATATACAAATCAAAGGGACCAGCAGATTGCATAATGGTTATGTAGCTGGACTCCCACACAATTGACCATGGTTCAATTCCCAGACTCACAGTTTAAAACTCATGCCAGGGGACCAGCAGTTAGCGTAATGGCTATGTTGCTGGACTCCCACGTAGTCGGCCGCAGTTCGAGTCCCGGACCTGGTGGCTTAAACTCACGCCGGGCACATGTGCGTGCGTGCCCAAGATCCCGAGAGGAGAATGGAGAAGAAGGGATTGTGGTGTGGCCATCCCCTCGGGGGGGTGGGGTGATTTCTCGCTTTCTATCTCTCTGTCTCTGTCTGGCGAGCACACGTACCCTATAGCAAAAACCTCGCTGAAAAAAAAAAAAAAACCTCACACCAGGCACATGTGCACCCAAAATCCTGAGAGGAAAATGAAGAAAAAAGTACTATGGTGTGGCCATCCACCCGTGGAGTAATTTCTTGCTGTCTCTCTGGAAAGTGAATGCTCCCTAAAACAAAAATCTCTCTCTTGGGACCAGCAGTTGGCATAATGGCTATGTCGTTGTACTCCCATGTAGTTGACTGCGGTTTGAGTCCCGGACCTGGTGGCTTAAACTCACACTGGGCACATGTGTGTGTGTGTGTGCCCAAGATCCCGAGAGGAGAATGGAGGAGAAGGGATTGTGGCGTGGCCATCCCCCCTGGGGGGTGATTCTCGCTTTCTATCTCTCTGTCTTTCTGGCCAGTGCATGTGCCCTATAACAAAAACCTCTCCCCCCCAAAAATAATAATAATAACCTGTAATGAAAGAAAATGCTACAATTTAAAATGCACAAAATCAGTGAGGGCCAACTGGTGGCATGTGGTTCAGGCAGCTGGTTCCTATGTGACTGACTATGCTGTTTTTTTTGTTTTGTTTTTTTTTTGCTATAGGGCGCGTGCTCTTGCCAGACAGACAGAGAGAGACCGGGAGACAGAAAGCGATAAATCACCCCCCAGGGGGGATGGCCACGCTGCAATCCCCTCTCCTCCATTCTCCTCTTGGGATCTTGGGCACGCACGCACACGTGCCCGGCGTGAGTTTAGGCCAACGGGTCTGGGACTTGAACTGTGGTCGACTACATGGGAGTCCAGCGACATAGCCATTACGCTAACTACTGGTCCCACTGACAATGCTGTTTTAATTTCAGACTTGGTGGCTTGAAAAACACACTGGGGGTGGGGGACAGCATGTGCCATAATGGTTAAGGCCACTAGATTCTCACATGGCTCACTGTGGTTTTGAGTCCCAGACCCAGTGGCTTAAATATCAGGTCCAGCACGTGTACGGGTCTGCCCCAGATCCCAAGAGGAGTATGAAGGAGAAGGGATTGCAGTGTGGCCATCCTGGAGGATGATTTCTCACATTCTCTGTCTGTCTCTATTCTCTTTAAAGAGTGTACTTATACTATGTGGATAAAGGTGCTTGTGGATGCATGCCCAAATCCTGAATGGAAGGAGAAATGGATGAGAAGGGAATGTGGCATGGCCATGCTCCATTGGGTTACTTTCTTACTCTACCCCTGCCTGTCTCTGATGAGAGCATATACCCTTTGGGGGAGAGAAAAAAAAAGTGTGTGTGTGTGATATATATATATATATATATATCACACACACATATATGTGTATATATAGAGAGAGAGAGAAAGAGAGAGAGAGGTTTTTGCCATAGGGCATGTGCTCTTGCCAGAGAGAGAAACAGAGATAATGAGGGAAAGTAAAAAATCACCCCCCTAGGGAGGATCGCCATGCCACAATCCCTTCTCCATTCTCCTCCTAGCATCTTGGGCATACACACACAAATGCCCAGCATGAGTTTCAAGCCAGGACTAGAATCATAGTTGCCCATGTGAGAGCCCAGTGACATAACCACTATGCCATCTGCTGCCCCCCCCTTTTTTTTTTTTGAGAGGTTTTTGCTATAGGGTGCATGCGCTTGCCAGAAAGACAGAGAGACAGAAAGTGAGAAATCACCCCCCAGGGGGGATGGCCATGCCTCAATCCCTTCTCCATTATCCTCTCGGGATCTTGGGCATGCACGTACATGCGCCCGGCGTGGGTTTTAAGCCTCCAGGTCCGGGATTTGAACCGTGGTCAACTACATGGGAGTCCAGCGACATAGCCATTACACTAACTGCTGGTCCTGTGGCCCCTTCATTTTTAAAAATAATTATATATATATATATATATATCTTAATTCTACTTATGATTTAATCTGATGAGAGAGAGAGAGACAGAGAAAGGGAGAGGGGGAAAGAAAACCACCAGGTCCAGGACTTGAACTACAGTCGGCCATATGGGAATCCAGCGTCCTTAGCCACCACACGACCTGCCGGCCCATAATTGTAAATATTTTTAATTTGCTATACGGCATGTGTGTTCACCAGAGGGGGAAAATGAGAAAGCAAGCCACCAGGTCTGGGACTTGAACTGTGGTCAACCATATGGGAGTCTAGCATCCCAACCAACACACCACCTGCTGGCCCCACTTGGCAAAAAAAAAAAAAAAAAAATTCAGTGACAAGTTCACTAGACCTATGGCTCAAGGTGTTGTGTTCCCAAATGCACATGAGGTGTATTAAGGTCAGACTTGTGAAAGAAGCTCTCATTCATCATTTTGCCAAGGCTTTATTCCTTCCTAAAGTTATCTGATATATATATATATATTTTTTTTTTTTTTTGAGAGGTTTTTGCTATAGGGCACATGCACTCGCCAGAAAGACAAGAGAGAGACAGAGATAGAAAGCAAGAAATCATCCCCTGGGGGGATGGCCACGCCACAATCCCTTCTCCTCCATTCTCCTCTTGGGATCTTGGGCATGCATGCACACGCATCTGGCATGAGTTTAGGCCACCAGGTCCAGGACTTGAACCACAGCCGACTACATGGGAGTCCAGCGACATAGCCGTTATGCTAACTGCTGGTCCCTATCTGATAGTTTTCTAAAGGTCTTCTACAGTAGATGTGTTAATAAGTTTTATTTTATATTATTTTCTTGCAAAGAGTGAGGAAAAAAACTGATTGCAAACCCTGCTATATTCATTGCTATAGGAAAGTATTTCTCTAGTGTGAACTCCCTCAATCTACTGAGGTTTTATTTCTGGTCAGACGCTTTCCCATAATTATTACCTTCTTCCAATTAGTGTTCATTACTGATCTATGATGATCACTTATAAGAAGTGTCTATTTTCTTACTGAAAGCTTTCATAGTCTATCACATTTATGGGATTTTTTTTCAGTATACATTTTTTAGACATATAATGTCCTAAAGTATTTTCATCAAGGCTGATTGGATCAGTTATTTTGTACAAATTTCTTTGACATAAAACATGAGGTAACAGGGGCCAGCAGATGGTATGGTGGTTAAGGATGCTGGACTCCCACATTGTCGACCGTGGTTTGAGTCTCAGACAAGGCTGCTTGCTTTCTCACTTTCCCCCTCTCTCTGTTGCTCTCACTCTTGCTCTGTCCCTCTCCAGTCAAATTTAAATAAATAAATGAATAAAGTTAAATAATTCTTAAAAATAATAAACAGAATTAAGTAAATTAATTCTTTAAGAAAAATCAGGTAACTGATCACTACATGTGTGATCACATACCATGCATTTCTTGTTATTCCTCTTTGCTAATACAACCATATCTTGACAATCTACAACTAGCAATAAACTTTCTCAAAATAACTACCTGTGAATTTTCTTGTGTTTTACAAGGATTGACAAGTGAGCAAAAGCTTTCCCACATTCAATACATCGATAAGGTCGCTCTCCTGTATGTTTTCTTTGATGAACATTGAGCCCTGACTTTGTAGTGAAGGCTTTTCCACATTCACTGCATTCATATGGTTTCTCTCCTGTGTGAATTCTTTGATGGGTAAGGAGGTCATTTTTGCGCAAAGAGAATTTTCCACATTCAGTGCATGCAAAGGAAGTCTTTCCTGTGTGAAATCTCTGATGCTGTATGAGGCATGTCTTCTTCCTGAAGGCTTTACCACATTCGTTGCATTTGTATGGTTTCTCTCCAGTATGTGTTTGCTGATGTATACCTAGAGTACTCTTCATGGTGAAGCTCTTTCCACATTCATTGCATATATATGGTTTTTCCCCAGTATGAGTTCGCTGGTGTGCAATGAGCATGCTTTTCCCAGTTAAGCCCTTACCACATTCACTACATATGTAGGGTTTCTCTCCGGTATGAGTGCGCCGGTGTACATTGAGATGACTCTTCTCAGTAAAGCCTTTTCCACATTCACTACACACGTAAGGTTTCTCTCCTGTATGAATGCGCTGATGTCCAATCAGCCGGATCTTTGCTGGAAAGCCTTTTCCACATTCACTACATACATAGGGTTTCTCTCCTGTATGAGTTCGCTGATGTACAATCAGACGGCTCTTTACAGTGAAGCCTTTTCCACAATCATCGCAGATGTATGGCTTCTCTGCAGTATGAGTTCGCTGATGTACAATGAGGTCACTCTTCATAGTGAAGCCTTTTCGACATTCAGTGCATATGTAGGGTTTCTCTCCTGTGTGTGTTCGCTGATGTCTGATGAGAGGGCTCTTCAAGGTGAAGCCTTTGCCACATTCATTGCATATGTAAGGTTTCTCTCCAGTATGAGTTCGCTGATGTACAATCAGGCAGTGCTTCATTGAAAAGCCTTTTCCGCATTCACTGCATGTATATAATTTTTCTTCTGTATGAGTTTGTTGATGTGTGATAAGACTATTCTTTAAAGTGAAGCCTTTCCCACATTTATTACATATAAAGGGTTTTTCACCAGTATGAGTTCGTTGATGTGCAATAAGACGTCTCTTTTCAATGAAGCCTTTTCCACATTCACTACATGTGTAAGGTTTCTCTCCTGTATGAGTTTTTTGGTGTGTACTGAGACTGAACTTTGTAGAGAAAGCTTTCCCACATGCACTACATACATGGGGTTTCTCTCCTGTGTGAGTTCGCTGATGATAAATTAGCCGGCATTTTTTGATGAAGGCTTTCCCACATTCACTACATGCATAAGGTTTCTCTCCCATATGAGTTTTTTGATGTATATTGAACTGTGATTTCTTGAGGAAGGTTTTGTCACATTCAGTGCATTCATAGTGTTTCAGTCCTCTATGACTTCTCTGATGTTCTGTTAGCCTGGATTTTCTAGAGAATGCCTTCCCACACAAACTGCATCCATGAGGTTTTTCTCTAGTATGAACTTTCTGATGATCAGTGAACTGAGACATTTTGATGAAGGTTTTACCACATTCACTACACACATAGGCTTTCTCTATGTTGTTAGTTTTCTGTTGCTTACTGACCTGGGATTCACTGTTGATGGGTTTTGCACTTACAGGGAATTTAATTTCAGTATAAAATTGTTGATGGTTAGTATAGAGAAGGGATTTCCCATTTCCATTAAACTCAGCAGAGTTCTTTAAGTCACAGCTTCTGTTCTGACATTCAAAATTTAAATGTGACTTTAAAGGTTTTTCATGTAAGTCAAACACATCATGATTTTGCTTTAACCAGAAATGAATTTTGCTTTGATTAGCAACATTTCCAAACACATTATGCTCACAGCATTGTTCCACACTCTTCTGAATGCTTTGATTTTGCAAGTTACACTGCAGACAACCATCACCTTTCCTGATTTCTAGGAAAGAAGAGAAGAGTGAATCATTCCATAATCCTGTTTTGGAATAAAACTTTTAAAAAATGCTTTGGTGTGGGTCACCCTGTTGCATTGCAGTTAAGACGGACTTAACTGCACATGGCCAACTGGGCAGTTCAACACTTGGACCCAGTGACTTGAAAAACATACCAGGTCGGGACCAGCAGATGATGTAATAGTTACGTTGCTGGACTCCCATGTAGTCAACCATGGTTCACGTCTCAGACTCAGCAGCTTAAAACTTATGCTGGACGTGCACGTGTGTGTGTGTGTGCTCAAAATCCTAAGAGGAGAATGGAGAAGTGACTGCAGCATGGTTATCCCCCGGCGGGTGATTTCTTGCTTTCTGTCTCTCTGTCTCTGTATTTCCAGTGAGTGCACACACCATATAGCAAAAATCTCTCTAAAAAAAAAAGAAAGAAAGAAAAAGAAAACATGCCAAGTGCATGTGCATGCACGCCTAAAATCCCTAGAGGAGAATGGAAGAGAAGGGACAGCAGTGTGGCTAATGCCCTTGGGGAGAGCTTTCGCAATTTCTCTCTCTCACTATCTCCAGCAAGCAAGTGTCCTATAGCGATAAATAAATAAAGATGAAGTTTTATATTAAAAAAAAAATATGAGGGGCCAGCAAGTGGTGTGATGGTTAAGGGTGCTGGACTCCCACATGGCCAACAATGGTCTGAGTCCTGGACTTGGTGGCTTGCTTTCTCACTTTCCCTCTCTCTTTCTCTTGCTCTATTCCTCTCTGGTAAAATTAAAATAAATAAGTAAAACAATTATTTTAAAAAAACAAAGAATGTGAGATTCTCAACATTTGATTTCAATATCAGTATGACCAACTACTGAGTGGTTATTACATTCCAAAAATTCACCATTGTTCTTCATTCTATAGAGCATTATTAGATTAGCATAGTTCCAAACAAGGATGACATGCAAATATGTGAGGCATTCCTTATTTTTTCTAAAATTCTGATGGCTGTACAAGTCTGTAAATATAGTAAAAAAAAAAAGGTTAAATTGTACTAGATACAAATGCAAATAAATTAAATTTCCCCAAATACCAATTTCCAATTTAGATGAAGGATACCATAGTTACAATTCTCACTAATGAACAGGCTGGCTCATATTCTCCTATGTGCTTACTCAAAGAGAACAATGATGTGCAGAAAAGTGTTAATGCAGGGGACCAGCAGTTAGCGTAATGGCTATGTCACTGGACTCCCATGTAGTCGACTGCGGTTTGCGTCCCAAACCCGGTGGCTTAAAACTCACGCCGGGCGCGTGTGCGTGTGTGCCCAAGATCTCAAGAGGAAAATGGAGGAGAAGGGATTGTGGCGTGGCCATCCCCCCTGGGGGGTGATTTCTCGCTTTCTATCTCTCTGTCTCTGTCTTTCTGGTGAACACACGCGCCGTATGGCAAAAACCTCTCCCAAAAAAAAAAAAAGTATTAATGCAGGAGGCTTGGATTACTCCATCTTGCACTTTTTAAAAAAAGAACTGGCCTTGACTGGCTCTGGAAGATTACCACTGAGTCACTGTAATACTCTGCCAGAAAAGAATGTCTTGTTTGTTTGTTTTCTGAGAGGTTTTTGTTATAGGGCGTGTGTGCTTGCCAGAAAGAGAGAGACAGAGAGACAGAAAGTGAGAAATCACCCTCCAGGGAGGATGGCCATGCCACAATCCATTCTCTTCTCAGGATCTTGGGCATGCATGCACACGCGCCTGGTGTGAGTTTTAAGCCGCTGGGTCCAGAACTTCAACCGTGGTCGACTACGTGGGAGTCCAGCAACATAGCCACTACATCATCTGCTGGTCCTAAGAATGTCTTTTTATACCAGATAGTTTATGCTAGCAATTTGATTTATGGTGGGCACATATTTGCCTGAGGCTTTGGACCACACTATACCATTTGACTTAGGGAGGGTACAGAGAGATACCAGGCTTTGGTGAGCTGCTGCTGCCTTTTTTTTTTTTTTTTTTTTCCTAAATAGATTTTTGCTATAGGGCACGTGCGTTTGCTGGAGAGACAGACAGAAAGCGAGAAATCACCCTCCCTGGGGAGATGATCACAACATCATCCCAGTTTTTCATTGTTCTCTCAGAATTTTGGGCATGTACACACATGCCCAACATGAGTCTTAAGCCACTGGGTCCAGGACTCAAACTGCAGTCGACTATGTGGGAGTCCAGCAATGTAACATTTACGCCATCTGCTGGTCCCTTTGGTGAGCTTCTTTGGCTGGCAACAATTCATACATGTCAAATATAATTGCTCAGAAAATTCATCACTATTTATGTAACTCTACTAGTAGAGGACAATTGGAAGCTTACACCTACTTTCTCCTGGATTCGTCTCTATGCACCTTCTATTTTTGATGGTAAAAATATATAGGGAGGGGCCAGCAGGTGACATGGTGATTAAGGGCAATGGACTCCCACATGGCTGACCGTGATTTGAGTCCCAGACCTGGCAGCTTGCTTTCTCACTTTCCCTCTCTTGCTCTGTTCCTCTCTGGTCAAAAATATTTTTTTCTTTTTTTTTTTGGAGAGATTTTTGCTAGAGGGTGCATGCCCTTGCCAGAAAGACAGAGAGACAAAAACGAGAAATCACCCCCCAGGGGGGATGGCCATACCACAATCCTTTCTCCTCCATTCTCCTTTTGGGATCTTGGGCATGCATGCACACGTGCCTGGCATGAGTTTAAGCCACATGGTCCGGGACTTGAACCATGGTTGACTACATGGGAGTCCAGTGACATAGCCATTATGCCAACTGCTGACCCCTCTCTGGTCAAACTTTAAAATAAGTAAATACTTAAAGTTAAATAAAATTCTTCTTTAAAAAAAAAAAAGAGGGACCAGCAGTTAGCGTAATGGCTATGTTGCTGGACTCCCATGTAGTCGACTGTGGTTCAAGTCCCGGACTCAGCGGCTTAAACTCACGCCGGGCGCGTGTGCATGCGTGCCCAAGATCCCAAGAGGAGAATGGAGGAGAAGGGATTGTGGTGTGGCCATCCCCCCTGGGGGGTGATTTCTCGCTTTCTATCTCTCTGTCTCTCTCTGTCTTTCTGGCGAGCTCACACGCCCTATAACAAAAACCTCTCAAAAAACAAAAAAACAAACAAACAAAAAAAAAAAAAGAAAGAAAAAAGAGAGAGGGGCCAGCAGTTGGCATGGTGGTTAAGCCGTTGGACTTCCACATGGCTGACCACAGTTCTAGTCCTGGACCTGGTAGCTTGCTTTCTCACTTTCTACCTCACCCCCCTGCAGTGATTACATGTACCTCATAGGAAAATAAGTAGTAAGTAAAAGTTAAATAATTATTCAAAAAAAAAATATATATATATAGAGAGAGAGATGATTAACACATGATTGACTGTGGTTTGAGTACTGGACCTGGTGGTTTAAAATACATGCTGGGTGTGGGTGTGTATGTGCCCAAGACCCCAAAAGGAAAATGGAGAAGGGATTGTGGCATGGTCATCCCCAGGGTGTGTGTGTGTGTGTGTGATTTCTCACTTTCTGTCTCTGTCTCTCTGGCAAGAGCATGCACCCTGCAACAAAAATCTCTCCAAAAGAGAGATTGAGACTTAAATTCATGATAAAGTGTGTATATGCATATGACGGAGTGGGAGAAGCACCTTCACCATGTCTGGTCATGCTGTGATCCTCTTCTCCCAGTCCTCCAGCCCACCAGGATTCTGGTCACATATATATTAGCCAGCCACATTTTCAGGCCCTCTGGGCCAGGAACTCAAACCACAATCAGCATGCATAATAGCTTCCAACTCTGCAGTCCAGGTGACATGAAGGTTAGACCATCTTTGTTGATTTTCATTTGTATCTTTTCACTGTCAAAAACTAACCATGAGGGGGAACCAGCAGTTAACGTAATGGCTATGTCGCTGGACTCCCACGTAGTCGACCACGGTTCGTGTCCCGGACCCGGTGGCTTAAAACTCACGCCAGGTGCGTGTGCGTGCGTGCCCAAGATCCCGAGAGGAGAATGGAGGAGAAGGGATTGCGGCGTGACCATCCCCCCTGGGGGGTGATTTCTCGCTTTCTGTCTCCATGTCTCTCTCTGTCTGTCTGGCGAGCGCACGCGCCCTACAGTGAAAATCTCTCCAAAAAAAAATAAAAAACTAACCATGAAGGACCAGCAGTTAGCATAATGGCTATGTCGCTGGCCTCCCACGTAGTCGACCGTGGTTCAAGTCCCGGACCTGGTGGCTTAAACTCACACCGGGTGCGTGCGTGTGCATGCCCAAGATCCCGAGAGGAGAATGGAAGAGAAGGGATTGTGGCGTGACCATCCCCCCTGGAGGGTGATTTCTCGCTTTCTGTCTCTATGTCTCTGTCTGGCGAGCACATGCGCCCTATAGCGAAAACCTCTTGAAAAAAAAAATTAGTTTATTATGCCACTTGTCTACCGAAAACTCCCTACTACTGGGTTGTCAGAAAAGTCATGACATATTTTTTTCTATGTTTTTCAAAGGTCATTTATTTATATAAAGAGCAAAGATCTAGGCCAGCAGGTTGTGTAGTGGTTACGTCCCTGGACTCCCATGTAGTTGACCACAGTATGAGCCCCGGACCCAGTGGCTTAAGATTCATGCCAGGCACATGTGCGTGCATGCCCAAGTTCCCAAGAAGAGAATGGAGAAGAGACTGCGGCAAGGCCATCCCCCCTGGGGGGTGACTTCTCACTATCTGTCTGTCTGTCTCCTCCTCTCCCCCCCCCTCTCGTAAGTGCATGCACCCTACAGGAAAAACAACTCTCTCAAAAGATAGATAGATAGATAGATAGATAAATAAATAAATAAATAAATAAATAAATACATAAATAAATAAATAAATAAATAAATAAAAGAACAAAGATCACCCAATAATATAATGCCCATGTCGTTCAATAACCTCTTGCCATCTTTCAGTGAACTTCATAATTCTTCATTCATAGAAGGACCTATCTTTATCAGCCAAAGAACTGAACAAGGTGCTGATTTACAACCTCATCTAAATTGAACATTATACCATGAAGGAGTTTTGAAGAGAGTGAAACAATTGGAAGTCTGACTGTGCAAGGTGAGGCAAATATGGGTATGGCAATACATCCTATCCAAGCTCCAGTGAGTTGACGGGTGATCATACTGGTGTGTGGTCTTCTGTTGTTGTAATGGAACACAACTCCTTTATGATTAATGAGCTCTGGATGTTATGGATGATGGATTTGTTCAAACTGTCCAACTGCCAACAGTACACATTTGAATTGATTGTTTGGCTCCTTGATTGGAGCTCGAAAAACACGACACCTTTAAAATCCCTCCACACTGACAGTATAATCTTCCTCTGATGAATGTCTGCTTTCCACATCGTTTGAGGCAAATCATGTCAGGACCAAGATCATTTGCACCCCACATTGTTGTAAATGATCCACTTATCATCAATTATCAGTCACTTCAAAAAAAGGATCATTTTCCTCACGTTTAATGAGCATATTACAGATGTTTATATGTGCTGTCAGATAAACTATTTTTTAAAAGAATTGGTCTGGGACTCAAATTGCAGTCAGCCACAGGGGAGTCCAGCATCCTTGATCACCCTGCCACCTGCCAGCCTCCAAATCAACTTCCTTGAAGTTCACGAGGAACACAAATATCGAGCTTCCCTACATATCCAAGCTTTTTCAGGTGGTCGTGAACACTTGAATAACGGCTGTTCAATGTTCCTGCAATATCTCGTATCATGTAATGTGGATGTGACTTGATCAATGCCTTAATTTTGTTGTTACCAATGTTGGTGGGCCTCTCTGACCAAGAAGCGTCATTGAGCTCAAAATCATCAGCACACAATTTCATCAACCATCACTGGCATCACTGGCACTGACATTCTTGTAGGACATTGTCACTGTAAACTTTAGGCAACTTTTCACTAGCCTGACGCACCTTCTTCCCTTTACGGAAGTAAAACAGTACATGATGGTGAAAATGTATAACTTGGTTTTCTATTTTCAACTTGTAAAATCTCTAAAACTCAACCAAATCGCTTCTTTCTTTTTTTAGAATGAAGCTAGAACTGTCAGTTGTCAAATGGCATAGCAATAACAGATGTGAATGACTCTCGTACTTCCAAAAACAAACTACTACCATCTGTTGCAAAAATGCGTCACATCTTTTTGGACAACTCAATATTTTCTCAACTGGCCCTGAGCACAAACTTTTTTTTTTGGAGAGATTTCTGCTGTCCAGCATGTATGCTTACCAGAGACACAGAGAAAGAGACAGAAAGTGAGAAGTCACTCCCTAGGGGTGTGGCCACACCGCAATCCCTTTTCCTCTATTTTCTCTTGGGATCTTGGGCACACATGCACACATGCCCAGCATGTGTCCTAAGCTTCTGGGTCCGGGACCTGAACCGCGGTCAACTACGTGGGAGTCCAGCAACGTAACCATTACACCATCTGCTGGTCCCTGAGCACAAACTTTTTACAATCAAGATGATATCATATGGGAACCAGCAGTTAGCGTAATGGCTATGTTGCTGGACTCCCACGTAGTCGACCGCGGTTCGTGTCCCGGACCCAGTGGCTTAAAACTCACACTGGGCGCATGTGTGTGCGTGCCCATGATCCTGAGAGGAGAATGGAGGAGAATGGATTGCGGTGTGACCATCCCCCCTGGGGGGTGATTTCTCGCTTTCTGTCTCTCTGTCTCTGTCTGGCGAGCGCATGCGCCCTATAGCAAAAAAACCTCTCCAAAAAAAAAAAAAAGATGATATCATATCACAGAGATCAGTGGAAGAACCATAATCTCGTGTAACACAGTTGAGACCAGATCTCACTAGAATACGATAATCAATTGGGCCTTACCATGGCATGGTGCTCTTACCATGCCAAACTTCCACATGGTAAACCATAGTTCACGTCCTGGACCTGGTGGCTTGGTTTCTCACTTTCCCGCTTTCTCTTTCTAACTCTCTGGTGAACACATGTGCTCTATAGCTAATTTTAAAAAATAATAATAATAGGGGCTGGAAGGGGACAAGGAAGTTAAGTTGCTGAACTCCCACATGGCAGATCGCGAATCAAGTCCCCAACTTGGCAGCTTGCTTTCTCACTTTCCCTGTCTCTCTCTGTCAAATTAAAACAGTAATGATAATAAATGAAATAAATAATTCTTTTTTTTTTTTTATGGGAGGGTTTTTTTTTGCTATAGGGCGCGTGCGCTCACCAGACAGACAGAGACAGAGAGACAGAAAGCGAGAAATCACCCCCCAGGGGGGATGGCCACGCCGCAATCCCTTCTCCTCCATTCTCCTCTCGGGATCTTGGGCACGCACACACACGCGCCCATGAAATGAATAATTCTTTAAAAGTAATAAAGTTAAATAAATTAAAGTAATATATAATAAAGTTAAATAAATAATTTTTAAAAATTTAACTTTATTTATTTTAATTTTTGACTAGAGTGGGACAGAGCACATGCATTCACACACGAGAACTTGAACTGTAGCTGATCATGTGGGTGTCCAGCACCCTTAACCACCATACCACCTGCAGGTCCCAGCTTTTTTTTTTTTTTTTTTAAAGAGAGATATTTTTGCTATAGGGCACATGTGTTCACTGGAGAGACAGAAGAGATTGAAAGCAAGAAATCACCCCCAGGGGGATAGCCATGCCACAATCCCTTCTCCTCTGTTCTTCTCTTGAGATGTTGGGCACACACTCACACTTGCTCAGCGTGAATTTAAGCTGCTGAGTTTGGGAATTGAACCGCAGTCGATTAGTCAACTACATGGGAGTCCAGCGATCAACCATTACACCATCTCCTGGTCCCTCCAGGTCCCTCTAATAATTCTTTTTAAAAGAGAATAATTAAGTTTTCATTCTTTTTTTTTTTTTTTTTTGAGTACCATTTTATTTAGTGTTGTAGGAAATATTAGGTTTCTTCTTTTTTTTTTTTTGAGACGTTTTTGCTAAAGGGCATGTGGCTAGCAAGAAAGACAGAGACAGAGAGACAGAAAGCAAGAAATCACCCCCCCAGGGGTGCTGGACACCCACATGGCTGACTGCAGTTTGAGTCCTGGATCTGGCGGCTTGCTTTCTCTCTCTCTCTCTCTCCTCCTCTCTGGTCGAATTAAAATAAATGAAGAAATAAGTAAAGCTAAATAAAATAATTCTTAAAAAAAAAATATATACAATGAGAGAGAGATGGGGCTGGCAGGTGGCATGGTGGTTAAGGGCACTGGACTCCCACATGGTTGACCGTGGTTCAAGTTCCAGACCTGGTGGCTTGCTTTCTCACTTTCTCTGTCTCTCACTCTATCCTTCTCTGGTTAAATTAAAATAAAATAAATGGATAAATAAAGATAAATAATATAATTCTTTAAAAAAATAACAATAATGAGAGAGGACAGCAGGTGGCATAGTGTTGAAGGAACTGAATTCCTACATGGTCAACTGCAGTTTGAGTCCTGAATCTGGTAGTTTGAAATTCACACCAGGAGCGTGTGCGTGCATGCCCAAAATTTCAGGAGAATGGAGAAAGGGGGCGATTGTGGCGTGGCCATACTCCCTGGGGAATGATTTCTTACTTTCCTTCTGTCTCCAGCAAACACACGCCCTATGGCAAAAATCTTAAAAAAAAAAAAAATATATATATATATATACACACACACACACTCATGTATTATGAAAATGACTATATATAGATATCAAAATTTTTTGCACCAAAATAAACTCATATTTTAATTTTACTTCTAAAGAAACTTTCTAAAATCCTCTTATATATATTGGGTTGTCGGAGAAGCCATGATGTATTTTTCTATGCAAAAATGCATCATGACTTTTCCAATAACCCAATAAAATAATGAAACTTCCAGGGACAAAAAGAGTATATTTCCCTCTGCATCCCTACAAAGAAAAAAACTTTCTCATGGGGAGCAGAAGACCTGGAGAGACCATCTCTGTGTCCTCAGACACCCTCACAGCTGTATGTCTGCTGCAAGTGAGCAAAATCTGAATCCGTGGCTGCTCACTTTGCTGATTCTTTCACTCACCTGGACAGATCTGACAGTGCATTTCATCTTCTACTGTCCAAGGTTCTTCTCCTTGTTCCAACTTAGAGATTGCATCTGGTTTGCTGGCTTGATACCCTGTTCATATGAAATTATAGAAAACTTAGACCCATTGAATCAGGCTGGGGTATGTAAAGGAGAATGTAACATTTTAGGGATTAAACAGATTTCACATCTGTCGTGTCAAGACTTTTCTCTCAGGAGAAGGTAGATTATAATTTCTTATGTGGGGCAAGAGAATGATCTGAGAATTTACTACTCCAGGGTACTGCAGGTATTCCAATGAGTTAAGCAGCTGAGAAAGGAGAAGCCACTGATTAGGCACCATCCAAGTGACACAAGGCAGCTGTACTTACCCAATGACACCAGGTTGCTGTAGTTCTCCAGCATCACATCCTGGTACAGGTCCTTTTGAGCAGGGCCCAGGAGCTGCCACTCTCCCCAGGTGAACTCCACTACCACATCTTCCAGTGTCACTAATTCCTAGAATGATAGGATCCTATTTAATGAAGTTATTATTTTGGTGACATGGAAAGAATGTGAAATTATTATGCTCATTTTTGCCATATAGGAAATTGGTGGGTTTTCCTTTTTCTGTTTTCTCCATTACCAGAGGGATATGTACTTGTGAGAGAGAGAGACAGAGAGACAGAGAGGACAGAGACAGAAACAGAGAAAGGACCTTCCAAGAGGCATAGCCATGCCACAATCCTTTTTTTATTTTTTACTTTTTTAAGGATTATTTTATTGAACTTGTTTATGTATTTATTTATTTTAATTTGAACAGAGAGGGACAGAGAGAGAAAGTGAGAAATCACTCCCCAGAGGCATAGCCATGCCACAATCCTTTCTCCTCAATTTCTTCATCCTGTCAGAATTTGGTGTACATGCATATGTGCTCAGCATGATTTTCAAACCATTAGGGCTAGGACTTGAACTATATTCATCCATGTTGAATCCAGCTCCCTTCACCAGAGTTATAGGACCTGTATGGTGGTATTACTATTCTTCTTTTCTTTTTTTTTGGCCATAAGGTATATGCATTCACCAGACAGTGAGACAAAGACAGTGAGAGAGAAAATGAGAAATCACCCCCTAAGGGTATGGCCACACTGCAATCCCCTTTCCTCCTGGGATTTTGGGCATGCACGCATATGTGCCTGACGTGATGTTCATGTCTCCCAACCTGGGAGTCAAACCATGGTCGGCCATATGTCTTTACTACACTACCTGCTAGCCCTGTGGTTTTTCTTACTATAGTGTGATAGAATTAGAATCCTAGTGGGCTAGGAGGTGGCATGGAAGTTAAGGAGCTGAATGCAATGTGGCCGACTGAGTGGTTCAAGTCCCAGATGCCACAGCTTGAAAAATGAACAGAGTATGTGTGCATATGTACCCAAAATCCTGAGAGGAGAATGGAATAGAAAGGATTGTGGTGTGGCCATCCCTTCTGAGGGGTGATTTCTCATTTTCCTTCATTCTTTGTTTCTCTCCAGTGAGTCTATGTGCCCTAAAGCAAACCAAAACCAAAACAAATCCAAAAACCAACTCTCCCTCAGAAAAACAAAAACAAAAGAATAAAAATCCTAGCAAAATATTCTATAACTGTAGTCATTCATTCATTCACCAAAGTTTAAAGTTCAAATTTCTATATGTACCGTGAAATCCTCTTGTTAATGTAAGAACATCTGTAATATAAAAATGTTTGCTAACACCAAAATGTATGGTAGCTATAAACCGATGGCTAAAACAGATTCCCAAATTCAATAAGAGCTTTTAAGCCAATGTTGAAATTGGTAATAAAGAGACCACGGATCTCTTTATCATAAGGTAATATAGACTAAATAACTGTGATTAATATAATGAACAAAATGAAAGAAAATTGCACAAAATATATATAAAGCATAAGAGATTATGAGATGATTAACCAAATTTGGAAAAAAAAATTTTTTTTGAGAGAGATTTTTGCTATAGGGCGTGTGCATTTACCAGAGAGACAGAAAGCGAGAAATCACCCCCCCTAGGGGGAAGGCCATGCTGCAATCTCTTCTCCAGTCTCCTCTCAAGATCTTGGGCATGCACACATATGCACCCAGTGTGAGTTTAAGCCACCGGGTTTGGGACTCGAACCCTGGTCGACTAAATGAGAGTCCAATGACATAACCATTACGCCAACTACTGGTCCTAGAAGAAAAAGTCTTAAAAATACACATATAGGGGCGCAAGTGGAGTGGTGGTTAAAGTGTTGGACTCCCATGTGGCCTACCACAGATTAAATCCCAGACCTGGCGACTTGAAAATCATGCCAGGAATGTGGGTGTGTTTGTGCTCAGAATCCCAGAAGAATGGAGGAGAGACTGTAGTGTGGCCATCTCTTGAGGGGATGATTTCTCACTAGCCCTGTCTCTGGCATGCACATAAGCCCTATGGCAAAAAAAAAAAAAAAAATCAAACAAACAAAACTCATATAGATACATAGGTATACAAACACATATGTATGTTCATCCATTATTAGACAGAGTGAATACCTTATTAGATACAATGAAGAAGCAGCTGTAGAATACCCCTTAGCATCTCACCTCTATGGAGAATCATCAAAAACCTTTGTGAGTCTCAGACCTATGTGCCATAAAATGTTAGCATCCCTTGAGAAACTGGTCAGTTTTTCCCAGTTGCTATAACTTATCATGATTCTCTTGTATAGACACAAGCTGACAGCTACCATAACCCCCAGGGTTCTGCAAAGTCTATAGTATACTCCAACATGTGCCACGCAGTATGAATTGTATGAGTATCATGTACCTGATTAGATCCTACTATTCTGAATTTATACTCTTCTTTTTAATTGCATTGATTTACAACCCTTTACAAACCTACTGGGAAATAAATAAACTAAAACAGGCTGGACAGTGGCACAGAAGTGAAATGTGACACTGTGTAACAAACCCACATGGGAAAGACACTGGTTTGCATCAGTGACCTCCTTGTGTATACTGAGCTGGTGTGTGCCCATGATCTTGCCTGGCTGAAGCCAAGGGTAAATCAGGATGTTAAGGACTTGAGGATGCTTTCTCTCTCTCTCTCTCTTTTTCTCTCTCACTGATGAGATAAAGTTAAAACAAAAAAAGAATAAAACAAATCTGAAGTCACCTGAGCCCGTATCATTTTCTTCTGAATTTGAAAAAGAGCTGATGCTCTCCTTTGTCTCTTCTGGGTCAGCTCTAAATTTCTGCACGAAACTCAAGTCTCCAGTCTATTTCCGGTAATGGCAATACACAGGTTTTGTCATCTTCTCCTCCTTCCTTCATGTGATTTGGCCCCTGTATGCTGAAGAGCAAAGTACTGTGAGTGGTAATTCTCTTTAGGCCCAGATATTGTCACTGTGACTGTACACTCACCTTAAATTAAGGCCCCCTTAGGGTTCCAGAAGCTTTTGTATCTGGGGAAGTAAAACAACATCCTGAGGATTTGGGAGTTACACCTTTATTCTATAAAGCTGAAGAAGTACGACTACTATTAGTAAGTAAAAGGGGGTGTGGGAGAGAACCAGCATGACATGATACCCGGAAAGGGACTCTTTGGGCATCTGATTTTAGGAAAGAGGGCATGCAGACAGGCTGTACACACTTCCTCCCTCCCTCCCTCTCTCTCTCTTTCTTTCTTTTTCTTTTTTTCCTAATCTGTCTTAAGTTTTTCTGCCTTAGGATGCATGCACTCGCCAGAGACAGTGAGAGGGAAAGTGAGAAATCACCCCCCAGGGAGGATGGCCATGTCACAATCCCTTCTCCATTATTCTCTTAGGATTTAGGGCACACATGCATACATGCCTGGTGTGATTTTTGAGCTGCCAGGTCTGGGTCTTGAACTGCAGTTGGCAAGGATGGAGTCCAGCACCTTAACACCATGCCACACTTTTTCTTTTAAACTGGCTCTCATACTTTTTCTTTTAAACTGTCTTTAAGTCTTTTAAATTTTTTTAAAATTATTTAATTTTATTTATTCATTCATTTATTTTAATTTGACCAGAAAGAGACAGAGAGAGAGAGAAAGAAAGTGAGAAAGCAAGCCACCAGGTCCAGGACTGAAACTGTGGTTGGCCATGTGGGAATGTCTAGCACCTTAACCACCACACCATCTGCTGGTCCCCTCAAAAGTCTTTTTACATTGTAGAGAGCATACACTAGAATCTGAGATCATCTTAAGCAAATAATAACCATCCTTAAGTCTTCATTACCATCAACTTCTTGATACTTTGTAAAGTAGTATAAGTATAAACCTGTAAAGAATATTTGGTAAAAATATCCTTGAAGAATAAAAGTGAAATAATGACATCTTCAGGCAAACTGGAGAGAAGTTTTATCAGAAAACCACCATTATAGCAAATTCTAATGAGTATTCTTCAAGCAAAGGGAAAGGTGCCTTCAGTGTAAACAGAGGTGCAGAAAGGGGTGAAGTGGAACAAACCTGGTAAGAGGTTACACATATATTAGTACTTACTAGAGAAATAATATTGATATTAATAACTCAGGAGAAATTAAATCATAAAGAGTTAAAATATGACATAATAGAGGCTAGCAGGTGGTGGTGTGCTTAAGCCACTGGATTCCCACATGGTCTAGCACAGTTCGAGTCCTGGACCTAGAGGCCTGAAAATCATACTAGGCCTGTGTGTATACATGCCCAAATCTCAAGAGGAGAATGAGGAGAACAGAGGAAAAGGGATTATGGTGTAGTCATCCCCCCGTCTTTGTCTCTCTCCAGTGAATTCATAAACCCTATGACAAAAATCTACCAAAATAAATAAATAAATAAACCCACAACAGTGTATACATTAGAAGGATGGCTGGGAACTGGATGGTGAGAGTAGTCGAAACACAACATTCTGTGAGGCTGACCCATATATTATACATTAATGTGTGTGTATTTAATTTTCCAGAGGACACCTGAGCTCACTGGATATGGGGTGGAGCTGGGGGAGTAATGAGAAAGCAGCTCACCCCATGGGGGTACAGTCACACCGTAATCCCTCCTCTATTTCTCCCTCTTTTCAAGTGTTTTTCTAGCCAATGGTCCAGGACTTGGTCTGCACCATCAGATATGTGGAATTCAGTCATCTTAACCACCATGCCACTAGCTGGAGGTGTGCGTGTGCGTGTGTGTGTATACTATAGAACATGTGTGCTTGCCAGAGAGAGACAAGGGGTGGGGTGGGGTGAGAAATCACCTTCCAGAGGGAATGGCCACACCACAATCCTGTCTCCTCCAGTCTTCTCTTGGGATTTTGGATGCACATGCACAGTACCCAGTGTGATTTTTCAATCCCCAGAGTCTAAGACTCAACTATGTGGGATCCAGTGCCTTAACCTCCACGTCACCTGCTGGTCCAATACCTAAATAATTTTTTTTTTCAGAGGTTTTTGCTATAGGGCATGTGCGCTTGCTGGAAAGACAGAGGAGACAAAGAGACAGAAAGCGAGAAATCACCCCCACCACACTCACTTCTCCTCTATTCTCTTCTCGGGGTCTTGGGCATACATGCATATGTGCCTGGAGTGAGTTTAAGCCACCGGGTCTGGGACTTGAACCACGGTCAATTACGTGGGAGTCCAGCAACATAACCATTACGCCATCTGCTGGTGCCCCTAAATAATTTTTTTAGAAGTTTTTGCCTTAGGGTACATACACTTGCCAGAGACAGAAATGGTGAGAGAGAAAGTGAGAAATCCCCCACTGAGGGGGATGGTCATGCTGCAATCCCTCCTCCAGACTCCTCCCAGGATCTTGGACATACATGCACACACACCCGGCCTGATTTTCAAGCCAAGGGGTCTGGGACTCAAACTGTGGCTGTCTATGTGGGAGTCCATTGATGTAACCACTGTGCCCTCTGCCGGCCCCCTACCTAAATAATTTTAAGTGATTCACTTCTACAAATGTATATATTCACTTCATGTGAATCCACACATAACACCACCAGTTCAAGTATTCAAAATAAACTGCAAATGTTTATTATACGAAATTAAGTGAAAATAAAATTGTAGTACTACTTACGCAGTTTATCTGATTTGTGAATATAAGCCCATAACACATAATCTTAAAATTTTGACAAGGGTTATCTTAGAATAGCAGACTTGATCATGACAGAGATGTTATTTTATTTGTGTGGGAAGAACCTGGAAGGAAATATCCGAGAGGAACATGCTGCAAAGAGTAAAAGCTGTATTTTAAACATTAAATAGACCACTTGCGATCATGCTTGATCTCTGATGTCGCCAGGAACTTTCATTTCTGAGGGCTCGATGACAAGGAGTGAAGTCGGGTGTCAAAGGAGATTTCGAAACTAGTCGTGGGGTTGAGATTTGGTCGTGAAGGGCGTAAGGGAAACGTCAAGGTGCAACACGTCGGTGCCAGCGGCCAGGCTTGGGCTCAGCTCCCCCAGCTGCGGAGCCAGGCCTCAGACAGACGCAAGACCCGTGCGGGTTCGTCCCACCGCCCGGGGCAGAAACCGCAGCCCTTAAACCTCAGGACACGCTCGGGGACTCAGCACCAGGCAGACTCCGTCCACACGCCCTCGGGTCGGCCGCCGCGGGGCCCCGCGCGGAGCTGTCACCGCACGAGCGCCGTGACCGCTCGGAGCCCCCAACGCGCCCGAGCGACTCCCTGCAGCCAGGACGCCC
>NW_006160071.1:367599-375841 GCF_000334495.1 Tupaia belangeri chinensis | reverse complement strand
ACCGGGCCGGCCCGCCCAGCCCCCTGGCGGGCCTCAGCGGCCGGGCCTGCGCGCAGAGCACGCCGGGCTCCCAGCCGGTGCCGGGAAGATGGCGGCGCCGCGGGGAGGCCCTCGGAGGAGCTGGCGCACACAAGGCAAAGCGGGCGTTTGTGCTCCGAGAACCCGGGACCGCGGCGAACACGAAAGGCCCCAGCAACTGTCCCACCCCAGGCATCGCGACCCTTGACGGAAACGCCTCGATGTGCAGGGCGCCGGCTTCACAAGGCAGGAAGTCGGGCGCGAGTAGAACGTAAAGATGGCCGCCCCGTCCTCCCACTTCGGTGACACACGGCCCAGCGGGCGCACCCACTTTGGGACACAGAACAGGGTTTGGAGAGCTCAGAAAGCTGCACGGACGGGAAGTGAGAGTGGCCGGGGCGCGCCAAGGCTTCGTCGGGCCGTGAGGCAGGAGGAAAGGCCACTGAGAGCCAGGACATTCCGTACCCAACGCGGGGGATGGACACAGTGACCGGGCGGGGCCAAATTTGAGGGCAGGACTCAGGACAAATGGCTAGAAATTAGGGAAACAAGACTCGGTGGGAACGAAAAGAGAGAATGATAAAGCACAGAGTAAAAGCAAGAAAAAGGAAGAAAGCAATCATTATTCTATCATACCGATGGGAACAACGGAGGATAAAGAAAGGACAGTACCAGGGCAGCAGGCAGCCTGGTGGCTAAGGTGCTGGACTCCAACATTGGTGACCACGTTTGAGTCCCTGATCTGGCATCTTGCTTTCTCACTTTCTGTCTCTGTCTCCGCCTGGCCAAATAAAAAAATTATGATAAATTAAACAATTCTTTTTCAAAAAGGACACAGATATGGGGGCCAGCAGGTGACATGGTGGTTAAGGTGCTGGATTCCCACATGGCCAACCTGTGGTTCTTTCTCTCTCTCTCTGTTTCTCTGACTCTGGTGGGCACATGTGCCCTATAGCAAATTTTAAAAATAGGGGCCAGCATAGGAGGAGCAGATGGGATGGTTACATTGTTGGACTCCCATGTAGTTGACATGGTTTGAGTCCCCTACCAGCGGCTTAAACTCCTGCCTGGTGCATGTGTATGCGAGCTCAAGATCCCAGGAGGAGTGGGGATTGCAATACGGCCATCCCCCCTGGGGGAGTGACTTCTTGCTTTCTGTCTCTGGTGAGCACATGCACCCTATAGCAAAAAAACCTTTCAAAAAAATTAATTTGAAGGTGATTTTGTAAACTGGTTATATATATATATATATAAATCCAAATATGTATTTACATTTATACATTTAAAATATTTGGTATCCTTTCCAAGTACTTTTGTATGTGAAGTTCACAATTAAATTTAGAGCCAAAGAAAAATTAGGAGTTAATGAAATAGCATGAGGTAGTCATAGAACACCTCTGTATGATTCTGGAGTGTTTTTCTGACACCAATCAATTCTCCAATTTTCTGTACCAACTGGGTGTCCTAATATTCAGTTCTGACACCAACTACCCTTAGTGCAGACTGCACAGGCTAAGAGGTTCTGTCCAACAAGACTACAGCCCTCCTTCAGATGTTAATTCCAAGTCCTCACATCAAAGATTCTTATGACTCCCTCTTCAGGTTCAGTAATGTGCTAGTATGGCTCACACAACTGAGGAAAATAGCTTACTTGTGTTGACTGATTTAAAGGATATGAATCAACGACCAGATAAAGAGGTACACAGCAAAGTCTAGAGGCTTTGTTCCTGTAGAGTTGGGGGTATACCCTACCAATTTGGTAGCTCTTTGAATTTCATTATTCACTTCAGTTACCAGCCCAACTGCCCTTCCAGGAGGTGGAGGGAAAAGGGTTGAAAGGTCCTACCTTTTAATTAGGTCTTTAGGTAACTAGGTGAAAATAAATTCAGGTGAGAATAATAAGAGTCTTGCTATGAATAATAAAAATAACTCCCATCACTCAGGTAATTTCAAGGGTTTTAGGGGCTTTGAGCAGGAACCAGGAACAAAAGAACTAATATATTTATTATTCTATAATCATATCTAACAATAAAAGTGAATAATGATGGGTACAGTAGACAAGTTTCTTAAATTATGGAGTCATTGGGTACCAGCAGGTGGCGTGGTGGTTAAGGCACTGGACACTCCCAAATGGCCGACCATGATTCGATTCCCAGACCTGGTGGCTTGCTTTCTCATTTTCCCCTCTCTCTGTGTCTCTCTCGTCAAGTTAAAATAAATGAATGAATAAATAAAATGAAATAGATTTAAAAAAAAACTATAGAATCATTGACAAGAGGACTAGAATTAAGGTTCAAGATAGCTTGTCTGAAAATACACTTCAGGTATATTATCTGATGGATAATGAGGTTAGACCTAACAAAAAGCACTTAAATGGCCCACAAGGAACCCTGATAATTAAGTCTCTCATCTCACAAAAGCTTTCCTAGTCTCTGCATTCACAGAATTTGTCTCACTACTATGTAAAACGTCAAACTTACAACAAAAAATTTCTGCCCAAGGCATCTCTACATTGAATGTATCAGAGTTTGTCCAACATGTTTTCATTGACAGAAAATGTGAGATAAAGGATCATTAAAGGCACTACCGTATTTACTGTATTCATCAGGTTTATCTTCTGGGGAAATCCTTTAATCTCCCAAGGGCTCACATCTGAAACAGCCAGTATCATGATTACATTCCAATCTGCTAAAAACACACTGATGTTTAATGATGTCTCAGTTGCCACAGAAGGCATTTCCAGTCATTGGATTAACAGTGTTTTTGTTCTTCATGAGTTCACTCATAAGTAATAATCTGTGACTACCTGTTAAAGGAATTTTCAACTTGACTGAATCTACCCATTTCTCTTGTGTGCATTTTCTTATGTTTAACAAGGTTTGACAAGTGGGAGAAGGCTTTCTCACAATCACTACATCCATATGGTCTTTCTCCTGTGTGAGTTCTTTGATGTACATTGAGTACTGACTTTGTGGTGAAGGCTTTCCCACATTCACTGCACTCATAAGGTTTCTCTCCTGTGTGAATTCTCTGATGGGTAATAAGACCATATTTGTGTGAATAGGATTTTCCACACTCAGTACATACAAAGGGTGTCTTTCCTGTGTGACATCTTTCATGTTGTATGAGGCATATCTTCTGGCTGAAGGCTTTACCACACTCATTGCATTCATACGGTTTCTCTCCTGTATGGGTTCGCTGGTGTATGATGAGTGTGCGCTTTGTGGTGAAGCCTTTTCCACATTCGCTACATATGTAAGATTTCTCTCCTGTGTGAGTTCGCTGGTGTATAATGAGAGTGCGCTTCACAGTGAAGCCTTTTCCACATTCACCACAGATATGAGATTTTTCCCCTGTATGAGATCGCTGATGTACAATGAGATTACTCTTCACAGTGAAGCCTTTTCCACACTCATTGCATATGTAGGGCTTCTCTCCAGTATGAGTTCGCTGATGGACAACAAGATAGCGCTTCATAGTGAAGCCTTTTCCACATTCACTGCATATATAGGGTTTCTCTCCTGTATGAGTTCGCTGATGTACGATGAGATTGCTCTTTACGGTAAAGCCTTTTCCACATTCATTGCATACGTAAGGTTTCTCTCCACTGTGAGTTCGCTGATGAGCAATTAGATAGCGCTTCATGGTGAAACCTTTTCCACATTCACTGCATATGTAGGATTTCTCTCCTATGTGGATTTGCTGATGTACAATGAGATTGTTCTTTACAGGAGAGCCTTTTCTATATTCATTGGGTATACAGCATTTGTCTCTTGTATGAGTTTTTTGATGCTTAGTGAACATGATACTCCTGGGCAATTTCTCAAGTGGACCACTTCCAGATATGTCTCCTGTGGGAATGCTCTCGTGATAAGTATGCTGTGACTTCCTGATGAAATTTTTCTCACATTCAGTGCATGCATGGAGTTTCTCAATTTTGTGAACCCCTGGATTCTTAAAGGTTTGAAATTTAGTACTGATGCATTTTGCACTTTCAGGGGATTTAATTTCAGTATATATATATTCATGCTTACCATATAAAAGGGCTTTCTCACCTTCATTAAACTCAACAGGGTTTTTTATTTCAAGTCTTCTCTTTTGGTTGGCTAAACTTAAACTTGATTTCAGAGTTCTTGTATAGAAATCAAACATATCATGATTTTGCATTAGAGGAAAATGTGTTTTACTCAGATGAACAACATTTCTAAATGTGTTCTGTTCACTGCATTGTTGCATGCACTTTAGAAATCTTTGGTTTTGAGAGTGTTCTTGCAGATGACTGTTAATTTTCCTGATTCCTAGGGAACAAGGGATTAATTAATTTTTCCATGAGATTGGTATGGGATAAAAATACTTAAAAAATGGGGACCAGCTGATGGCATAATGGTTATGTTGCTGGACTCCCATGTAGTCGACCATGGTTTGAGTCAAAGACCCGGTGGCTTAAACTCACACTGGGCATGTGTGCGTGCCTGCCTGAGATCCCAAGAGGAGAATGGAAGAGAAGAGACTGTGGCGTGGCCATCTGCCCTGGGGTATGATTTCTCATTTTCTGTCTCTCTGGCAAGTGCATGCACCCTATAGCGAAAAACTCCCCTTCTCCCCGCCCCAAAAAAAGATTTGGTGGTTGGAACCAGCATTTGGCATAATGGTTATATTGCTGGACTCCCACGTAATTGACTGCTGTTCAAGTCCTGGGCCTGGAGTTTAAAACTCATGCTGGGCGCATGTGCATACATGTCCAAAATCCCAAGAGGAGAATGAAGGAGAAGAGATTGTGGTGTGGCCATCCCCCCTGAGGAGTGATTTCTCACTTTCTATTTCTTTGTCTCTCTGATGAGCACAAGTGTCTTACAGCAAAACTCTCTCTCTCTCAAAAAAAAAAAAAAAAAAAAGATTTGGTGGGGTCTGGCTCTGTACTGGCAATGGTATAATCCCAGTATAAAATAAAATTATAGGGGGCTGGATGATGGTTCAGCATTAATGCAATGCTCTGCTCTATGAGGCTGAACCACAAGGGAAGGTTTTGAGTTGGTGTCTGGAGACCTCCCTGATCATGTTGAGTGTACATGTGCCTGTGATCCAGGTTGGCAGAACCTCGGGGTGGATTGAGGCTTGAAGACCCAGTTGGGGATGCCTGTTTCTCCATCTCTCTCTTTATCTCTCACTCATGGAAGAAATAAATTAATAAAAAAACATAAAGATACAACATGAAATAACTAAGAAACATATAAAATTAGAAATAAGAAGGTACAGTTAAAGCTAAGAACCTAAAAACAAAAATTCTCATATGGGGAGATGAATATGTTAGGCTGAATGAGCTGTTTAGGTGGCACCTTCCCTTAAGGACTAGAATGTGAACTGGAAGCTGCTTTCCTTCTCACTCACTCACCTGGACATGTTCTATTATGGATTTTATCTTCTATTGTTGATGGTTCTTCCCATTCTTCCAAGTTGGTAAGTGCCTGTGGCTTGCTAGCTTGATACCCTGTTTATGAGAAAAGATAAATGGCTTAGACACACTGAATTGGGGTACAATATGTCAACATGCATAGATACTACATTTGATAAACAAAACCATTTCTCATATAGCAAGTAAAATTTATCTTTCAGAATAGGGAACATTGCTGCTTTGTTGGAGGACAGAGAAAAGAGTGAAAGATGAATACTTCAGGACATGACAGATGTTGCCGGGCTACAACAGAAACCAAAGTAACTTCATTTTTTTTTTTTTTTTGGAGAGGTTTTATGCTATAGGGCGCATGTGCTCGCCAGACAGAGAGAGACAGAAAGCGAGAAATCACCCCCCAGGGGGGAGGGCCACGCCGCAATCCCTTCTCCTCTGTGAGAGGAGTTTTAAGCCACTGGGTCCGGGACGCGAACCGCAGTTGACTACATGCGAGTCCAGCGACATAGCCATTACACTAACTGCTGGTCCCAGTAACTTCATATTAATTCCAATACACAGGTTAAAATACTGTAATCTGGCCTTTAGTTTGTTTTCTTTCTTTGACATAGTAAGTCTTATTTAGTACTTAGCTTATAGAAACTGATCATAGTTTTGCTGAGTTTTTGTAGACCAGAGACTAGGCCTTGAGACCACAACTCAAGAAGCATAAGTGCTCAAGAAAGATAACTTCTGCCTCAATGGCCAGGTATAGCCAACATAGGCACAGATGAGAATAACAGCCCTGATGCTGACAAGACCCCTCTGTGGACCTGGTCAAGATGTTGAACTGCTGTGCTGTGCAAAATAGCATGTAGTTCCAGCTGTCACTCCCCTTATCTCCTCTCCCATTTATCAATTTATTTAGTTTTACTTTTTATTTATTTTATTATTTTTATTTTTATTTTTATTTTTTTACCATCGGGCCTGGGCACTTACTGGAGAGAAACAGAGATTAAACAGAAAGTGAGAAATCACCCTCCAAGGAGATGGCCATGCCACAATCCCTTCTCCTTGCAGGATTTTTGGGCACACATGCATATGTGCTTGGCATGATTTTAAAGCTGCTGGGTCTGGGACTCAAAACAGCAGTCAACCAAGTTGGAGTCCAGTACCTTAACCCCTATATACCTACTAGCCTCACTTCTCTCCCCTTTAAAATCTCTCATTTCTCTCTTTTAAAATCCCTCGTCTCAGTCTGTGATTTTGGAGATGGTTTTGAACATTAGTTTGCCATCTTCCCAGGTCATCAGTTTCCTGAATAAAGCTACCTTTCCTTTCCACCAACACTTGTCTCTCAAGTGTTAGCCTTCAGGTGGGTTAGGTCACTGGACAAAACCTGTAGCTGGTCTGGTTACACAGCAATGGCAACACTTTCATCAGGTGAAAAAGAAGACAACAGTGTCCGTGCACTCTCTGGGTGACAGAGGGGAACTATCCTTACCCAGTGACACCAGATGACTGTAGTTCTCCAACATCACATCCCAGTACAGGTCCTTCTGAGCGGGACCCAGGAGCTGCCACTCCTCCCAGGTGAACTCCACAGCCACATCCTCCAGTGTCAATGATTTCTGTAAAAACAGTCCTGTTTAATATGCTGTGAATCCCTATTACTAATACAGAAGTACGAGAGAAGCTTTCCTAATTTTTCACCTTATATCCAGCATCTACTTAGCGTTCTCAAATACATTTTGGTAGGAACAAAATCCTATCTTTCAATCTATGTAGTCTAACACCTACTTCTAAATACTAAACATGTAAATGGTATTAGGACAAACAAAACAGTCCTATGGTACTGTAGGTCTTTACAGAAAATATGAGCATCAATCATAAACAGATTCCATGTGTTGAATTTACAAGATAATACTTTAAACATCACAGGGGCATGTACTTGCCAGAAAGAGAGAAGAATAAAGGAAACACTCTTAAATAAGGCATTGCCACACCACAATCCTTTTTTTTTTTTAATTTTTAATATATGATAATCAATTTATTAAAGCAGTTGACTTAGGCATCTGCAATGGACTTCAACCTCAATTCCTGGTTCAGTACTGACAGAAGTAATCTGTTTAACAATTTCAGAAGGACTGTGCAAATGAATGAGTCACTTATGAATTGTCCTCTGGGAACGAACCCAAGTCTTAGAACCTTCACCACAAGGTGTTTTTCTTGTAGTGATTCTCAAAGTCTTGGTAGGCATCCGAACTGGTTCTTTCACCTTGAGATTCTTTTCCTTAGCACCTCTGTTAAATCAGCCCACATTTTCTGCAGGGACTTTACATTGTGGCTGGTTAAAGTAATTCTAATTCAGTGAATGGACACCTCTGGCTCCACAGGTGTTTTTCCAGTATCTTTAAAAGCCATGTGGCATGACTTGTTCCTCGGCAAGAGTGAACAGCAGTGAGTCAGGAGCAGAGCGGGCTGACCAGAGCTCCATACCACCTGCATCTGCTTCTACAAAAAGAAAAGCCATAATCCCTTTTTTGAAAAATATTTTAAATTAAATTAAATTAATTAATTTATTTTAAAATTTGACCAGAGAAGGACAGAGTGAGAGAGAGAGAGAAGGAAAGTGAGAAAGCAAGCTACAAGGTCCAGGACTTGAACTGTGATCAGTCACGTGGGAGTCCAGCGCTCTTAACCACCATGCCACCTGCTGGCCCCCATGATCTTTTTTTTCTCCATTTCTCTATCCCATCAGTATACATGCACACACACCGGACATGTTTTTTTTTTTTTTTTTTTTTTTGAGAGATTTTCACTATAGGGCGCGTGCGC
>NW_006160071.1:366285-367382 GCF_000334495.1 Tupaia belangeri chinensis | reverse complement strand
CCCTACACCTGACATGTTTTTCAAGCCACCAGGGCTAGGACTCAAACCATGGTAAGCCATTTGTGAGAAAGAGAGAGAGAGAAGTAGCATCCCCCCCAGGGTTCTGATGCCATGACCTACTCGTAGCCTTCAGTCAGCCCTGGATCATGGGCAAGCATACACCCAGTGTACTCATGGAGCCTTCAACTGTGAACCATCCCATGTGGAACTGCCCTGCAGAGCATAGTGTTTGCCACTATGCCATTGTCTGGACCCTGAATCTATTTCTTTTCTTTTTAAGGTTTTTGCCATAGAGCATGTGAGCTAGCCAGAGAGAGAGAGACAGACAGATAGACAGTGAGAGGGAAAGTGAGAAATCACCCCCCCCCCGGGGGCTCCTCCTGGGATTTTTGGCATGCGTACACATGTGCCAGGCCTGAGTTTCAAACTGCTAGGTCCAGGATTCAAACTGCAATCAGCCATGTGGGAGTCTAGCACCTTAACCACCATGCCAGCTGCTGGCCCCCCCGAATGTATTTCTTAAAGTTAGAATAAACCCCAAGCAATGTTCCCCCAAATAAAGCATTTCATTGTGTTACTTTATTATTTTCAAGATTAAATACTTTGGCGGCGCGGCGGCGGCAGCGGCACCTGGCCCTGCGCAGCGTGGTGGCGGCGCCTGCGGCGCATGGCTGCCAGGCCTGCACATGGCCGCCAGGCCTGCCCCTGCGCATGGCTGTCGGGCTTGCGCGTGGCTGCCAGGCATGCGCCTGCACGTGGCCACCGGCCGCAGGCGGCAAACTTAAGCCCAAAACAAGGATTAAGAACTTGTAACTATAAGCAACAGAAAGAAACTTTAGCTGTCTTAAACCAATTGAGAAATATATTGTATAGGAGGATTTTCTCTACCTATGGACAGTGAGAAGATGATGGTTACCAGCCCTGCATTACCTCAGGGAAAAACAAGAACTACTCTACCATTCTTAAGGAAGCCAGATACCCGAGGATAACTCACGCTGCAGAACCCCACAACACCATTCCCACTAATCACAAGATGGCTGCTGTGCCGCATCAACTGATAATCATCTCTGCTTACCAGAACCGCTTTCCTGAAACTG
>NW_006160071.1:358246-365974 GCF_000334495.1 Tupaia belangeri chinensis | reverse complement strand
AGCTGTATGGGCACAGCTGGGTACTACTTTATAGTATGTTCATTCTACTCACTGGGGTTTATGCCTAAAGTCAGACTTGGGTTCATGTATAGGTATGTGTCAGCTGTGCTAGCTATTGGTATATTTAGACTAATTAAGTTCATTGGCAGAACAATTGAATGGGGTGGGGGAAGGCATAGAGGGCAACTGTGGATGCCAGGGACAATGTGGGAGGAGGATGGGACATGGCAGAGGGTGAGGGATGTGGAATCAAGGATGGCAAAAAAAAAGGCAAGGTATGCAGGACATAAGAATTGGAAAATTATTTGCTGAGAACATGTATGTTGATGTGCTTGATTGAGTCAATGCACAGTGTATTTTGGATGGAAAATTCATTTGTGTGTTGTGATGGTGTATAGTGAATTAATGTAGAAAATGAATAAATTAAAAAAAAAAAGATTAAATACTTTTGGGGCTGGTAGTTAGGGCCGCTGGACTCTCACATGGCTAACCACGGTTTGAGTCCTGGACCTGGTGGCTTGCTTTCTCACTTTCCTCTCTCTCACTCTGTCTCTCTCTGATCAAATAATAAATAAATAGAGCTAAAAAAATAGTTAAAAAAAATTAAATACTTTTTTTTTTTTGAGAGGTTTTTGCTATAGCGTATGCACTCGCCAGAAAGGCTGAGAGACACAGGGAGACAGAAAGCAAGAAATCACCTCCCAGGGCGGATGGTCATGCCGCAATCCCTTCTCCTCCATTCTCCTCTTGGGGTCTTGGGCACACACGCATATGCGCCCGGCGTGAAGTTAAGCCACTGGGTCCGGGACGTGAACCGCTGTCGACTACATGGGAGTCCAGCAATTTAGCCATTATGCCATCTGCTGGTCCCAAGATTAGGAGTTTTTTTTAACTGTGAGTCACTGGAGACTTACAAAAAAAATTTTTTTAATTAAAAAATAAAAAGGAAGAGGTAGGGGCCAGCAGATGGCATGGTGGTTAAGGGCACTAGGCTCCCACGTGGTCGACTGCAGTTTGAGTCCTGGACCTGGTGCCTTGCTTTCTCACTTTCTCTCTCTCTCTCTCTCTGTCTCTCTGGTCAAATTAAAATAAATAAATAAATGAAGTTAAATAAAACAGTTCTTTAAAAGAAAAAGGAAGAGGCAGATAAGAATTAGATTTGGATACAGAGAAAGCTACTGAAGTGAAAGTTATAAAGCAAATCCTATGGAGGCTAACAACCTGAACACTTACTAGAGAAAATTACTGTTAGCTTACAACTGCCAGATCTCTGTTCAAGCTTTAGTTCAACTACCTGTTCATGGAGAACCATTTGAAAATCATTCAATCTTTCCAATTTCCTAGGCCATATACATTTTATTCCTGAATTAAAGCAGAATGTCTAAAGCTTTGCTTGTATATTCCTAGAGGAGAGTCTGAGGTCCCATAAGAAATAGCTGTTGGGAACCTTACATTATTCAGAAGGCTGTGATTAAGAATACTGTCCATTCATAATAGGTGAGAAAACTCCTTAAAGACGTTTCCTAAGATCTAAGTGACATGAACTGTTGAGTCCCCCCAAGGAACTGGTCTGCTTCTCCTAACAGTCAGTGCTAATCATGGGGTATTTTGTTTCTCTGATTGTGATGGCTGCCAGAGATATGAGATGCAAGAAGATTCCCATAGAATCAGCACAGTCACCCACAGATGTAATGTAACCCACAGGATCACCATAGTCAGCCATTATGCTCCACTATTAGCTATTTAGTATGCTCACTAAGAACAATATATTCCTGTTTCCACTTGGCCCTAATTTTGATATTACAGTGTAAGTTAATTACACACCAGAATCCACTTATCCCAAGTTATGCTTCCTTTGGTTGAATTAATTTTTTTCAGGTCACAGATCCATCAGAAAACAAAGGGAAAACATAATAAATCCAAATCACCTGGGCCTCGATCATTGTCTTCTGTGCTCAGAAACTAGTGAGTAACATGGGTTCTATGTCTTTTGTCTCAGCGGCATCTACCAGGAAGTTCTTATACTTGGGAATCTTGGTTGAAGTTGTCCCCAGAAATGATGATGTCCAAGTCCTTGAACTGCCTCCTTCTCCCTTCATTCCTTTACTTGATCTCTCTTGCTTCTGGGGAGGCAGGACCTGTGCACTGAAGAGAAAATTGACTTTAACTGTACATTCCCTCTGGGCCCAGATAGTATCACTGCTGCTGTGCATTTACTATAAATAAAGGACCCTTACCTTTCTAGTTATTCTATTTGATGATTTCACACCCAGTGGTAATAAAAAGACTTCCAAGTGGAAGTGGCAGGACTATTGAAGAGGAGGTGGAAAAGAAGAACCAGCATTGCACAACACCTCAGAGGCATGTGGATTCTTTTTCTTTTCCTTTCTGTTTTTTTGAGAGGTTATTTTTGCTATAGAGCACGTGCGCTCACCAGACAGACAGAGAGAGACAGAGAGACAGAAAGCGAGAAATCACCCCCCGGGGGGATGGCCATGCCACAATCCCTTCTCCTCCATTCTCCTCTCGGGATCTTGGGCATGCACGCACACGCACCTGGCATGAGTTTAAGCCACCAGGTCCAGGACTCGAACCGCAGTCGACTCCATGGGAGCCCAGCGACATAGCCATTACGTTAACTGCTGGTCCATGCATGTGGATTCTTTTGGGAAAGAGGACATATGGAAGGTTCCAAGGATCTGGACGTCGCATCTTTAAAAAGCATGTGTGTGCAGTGCCCATGAACTGTTTCAAAAGTCTCTGTATGTTCAATGGGAATACATGTCTCAGTTGGATGACCAATGTACTCTGCAAATCCTAAGAATTATACTGTGCATTAAAGGATGACTTTCAAAAGAGATTTGGCCTTTGGGACTAGCAGGTGGCGTGGTGGTTAAGGTGCTGGACACTCCCACATGGCTGATCACAGTTCAAGTCCCAGACCTGGTGGTTTCCTTTCTCACTTTCCCTCTCTCTCTTTCTCTGTGTCTCTCTGGCCAAATTAAAAAAAAAAATTGAATGAATAAATCAAATTAAGTAAATAATTCTTTTTTAAAAAAGAGAGAGATTTGGCCTTTGTCCTCAGCTGCTGTAAAGTAACCTCTAAACTCTTGGAATGTCCTACCCAAAAAGAGTGCCTTTGTTTACCTCAGTGGCTTGGGCCATACCAGAGTGTCTATTTTAACATTATGATTTATGGTGGGGGGCTTGTTGACCATGTGGTATCAGCTCAACCTCCAGAGGGGAAGAAGACTTCATAGGCAGTCACTCATGTCTATGTTAACTGAGCTCCAATAAAAACTCAGGATGGGGCAGCAGGTGGCATGGTAGTTAAGGTGCTAGATTTTCACATGGCCAAAGCAGTTCAAGTCCTGGACCTGGTGGCTTGAAATTCAAGCTGAGTGCATGCACACCCAAAATCCCAGAAGAAGAGTGAGAAGGGATTGTGACATGGTCATCCTTCCTGGAGGATGATTTCTTACATTCCCTCTCGCTGTTTCTGTCTCTCTCTGATGAGCATATATGCACTATGGCAAAATTCTTACACACACACACGCACACACAACTCAGGACACCTAGGTTTAGGTGAATTTTCCTGGCTGGAAGTAATAACAGAAAAGTGTGTATATGAGGAAGATATGATCATTATAAATCCATACACATCTAAAAGAGAATTTCAAAACACATTAGGCAAAAACTGACAGAACTAGGCCACCTTCGTGGTGTAGTGTTTAAGGGACCGAACTCCACCTGGCTGACTGTAGTTTGAATCCCAGCCCCAGTGGCTTGAAAAACCTCCCAAGTATGTAGGACTATGTGGTCAAAATCCCAATAGGATGGAAAAATACAGGAGAAGAGATTGTGGCATGATACATCCCCTTGGGGGATTCTCTCCCTCACGCCCTCGTGTCACTCTGGTGAATTCACATTCACAAAACCTCTGGCAATTAAATTAAAGAAAACTGACAGAATTGAAAAGAGGAACAGACAGTTCAACCATAATTGATGAAGACTATAATATCCATTCTCAATAAAGATACAGAAAATATAAATAACATAATCACACTAAACAGAACAAGAAAATAGACATTTGTTTGAAGGGCACGTGTAACATGCTCCAGGAAAGACCATGTGCTAGGATGTAAAACAAGTGGCTATAGATTTGAAATATATTTTCAGCTGCAATTGAATTTAAAAATCAATTTCAGAATGAAATTCAGAAAATATACAAACATTTGGGAATCAAAAAGCATACTTTGCAATAACCACGGGTTAAAAAAGGAAATCACATGAGAAATAGACATTTTGAATTGCCTAGAAACAAAAACAAAACATAAAAATTAATTAGATGTCCCTAAAGTAGAACTTAAAGAAAATATATAGCTTTAAATCTAAAAAGAGAATAAAAAAGAAATATTAATAACCTAACTTTCCAACTTGAGAAACTAGAGGAGTTAAAAAACAAAAAACAGGGACCAGCAAATGGCATAATGGTTACATTGCTGAATTCCCACGTAGTTCACTGTGGTTCAAGTCCTGGACCTGGTGGATTAAAATTCACGCCAAGTGCATGTGAGTGTGTGTCCAAAATCCTAAGAGGAAGATGGAGAAAAGATTGCGGCATGGGGGATGATTTCTTGCTTTCTGTCTGTCTCTCTGGTGAGGGCATGTGCCCTATAGGAAAAATCTAAAAAAGCAAGACAAAACAAAACCTGAGTGGATGTATAAAAGGAATTAAATTAGTAATTAAAAATCATTGCACAAAGAAAAGCATAGACCCGGTCAGTATTACCTAGATATAACCAGATACCAAAACTATACATGAGCATCACAGACTTTCTTTTTTTAGAATTACTTATTTAACTTTATTTATTGATTCATTTATTTTAGTTTGACCAGAGAGAGAGAGACAGAGAAAGAGAGAGTGAAAGTGAGACAGCAAGCCACCAGGTCCAGGACTCTAACCGTGGTCAGCCATGTCAGAGTGTCAAGCGCCTTAACCACCATGCCATTTGCTGACCCCAGACTTTTCTTAAGATTTCCCATGTTGGGGACCAGCAGTTAGTGTAATGGCTATGTCGTTGGACTCCCACGTAGTCGACCGCGGTTCGTGTCCCGGACCTGGTGGCTTAAAACTCACTCTGGGTGCCTGTGCGTGCGTGTCCAAGATCCTGAGAGGAGAACGGAGGAGAAGGGATTGCGGCGTGACCATCCCCCCTGGGGGGTGATTTCTCGCTTTCTGTCTCTCTGTCTCTCTCTGTCTGTCTGGCAAGCGCACGCGCCCTATGGCAAAAACCTCTCAATAAAAAAAAAAAAAAGATTTCCCATGTTTATTTCATCACACTTAATTTTCTATTTATAACACTTAAGCTGTATGGTATAGCCTACATGCTCCATATGGGATCACTATTGTATATGCAATCTATTACTGACGGAAACATTGTTATGCAGCATTTCATGGTACTACAGGTAACACAATAAAGGATTAAAACCACAAGATGCTTTTCAACAAATGCAGAAAAGGTATTTGGCAAAATCTAATATCCACTTATGATTGAAACTTTCAGAAAACTAAGAGCAGAAGGGAATTCACTCAAATTTACAAAGGGCATATATGAAAAACTAAAGCTAACATCAAGCTTAATAATAAAATCTGGAAATGCTTTATCCTAGAACTGAGAACAAAGCTGTTTTCTCCTTTTCTATACATTACTATAATAGATGTTCTTTTCTCTTTTCTTTTCTTTTTTTTTTTTTTATGATGAAAAAGTGAGTATTTAGAATTAGCCAGCTGGACTCAGTTTAGATGATCCCAATTTTGTTGGCGACATCCAAAGCATCATAATCAGGATCCAGTCGCACATCTGCCTTCTCCTCTCCATCAGGCCTGATTAGAGTGTTGACCTTGGCCACATCAACATCACAGAGCTTCTTCACAGCCTGTCTGATCTGGTGCTTGTTGGCCTTGACATCCATAATGAACACAAGTGTGTTGTTGTCTTCTATCTTCTTCATGGCAGACTCAGTTGTTAGGGTGAACTTGATGATGGCATAGTGGTCAAACTTGTTTCTCCTGGGGCGCTCTTCTGAGGATATTTGGGCAGCCGAAGAGTCTTGGGCCTCCAGAAGGTGGGTGATGTATGGATCTTCTTTTTTTTTGTGGCTGTGGATGCCTTTCAGCACTGCCTTCTTGGCCTTTAAAACCTTTGTTTAGCTTCAGCTTTGGGCAGGGCAGACGCTTCCTTCTTCGCTTTCTGTGCCATCTTGGTGAAAAGGGTCTTTGACACCCGTTCTACAGACTTATAGAATCAAACCTCACCGAAGACTCGCGATGTTTTCAACTGAGAACTGATTGGTTAATTTGTAGTGTAATCTATAGCAGATGTTCTAACTATTGGGTTGTCAGAAAAGTCATGATGCATTTTTACATAGAAAAATATAAGAAATTGGTCATGACTTTTCCAACAATCCAATACTACAATAAAGTAATAAATAAATAATAAAGACATCCAGATTGGAAATGGAGAGTAAAACTGCACAGACAATACAGTGCCATATGTATAGAATATCTGAGGGGCTAGAAGGTGATGATGGTTAAGGGCGCTAGACTCCCACATGGCTGATTGCAGTTTGAATCCTGGACCTGGTGGCTTGCCTTCTCTCTCTCTCTGTCCTTTTCTCGTCAAATTAAAATAAGTAAATAAAATTAAATAAATCTTTTTAAAAAAACGTCCTAAGAAATACACACCAAGAAATCCTATTGCAGCTGATACACATTTAGTGAGATTGTAGAATAGGCTACAAAATACTAATTTATTTATCTCTATAGTAGTAAGACATCCAAAAGGAAATGAAAGAAATAACTACATACACAATAGTATCAAAGAGGAAAAAATACTTAAAAGTAAATAAAACTAATGCAAAATTTGAATATTAAAAACAATCAGACATTGGGAGTCAGCAGGTGGCATGGTGGTTTAGGCACATGCCTACTCCACAGCTCAAGTCCTGGGCCCAGTGGCATGAAAATCATGCCAGGTTGGGGCCAGCAGGCAGTGTGGTGATTTGGTGTGCTAGACTTCCACATGGCTGACCATGGTTCAAGTCCTGGACCTGGTGGCTTGCTTTTTCACTTTCCCTCTGTCTCTCTCTGGTCAAATTAATAGTAATAATGATGAATACATAATTAAATAATTCTAAAAAAAAAATCATGCCAGGTGTGTATGTGTGTACATGCGTGCCCCAAATCCCAAGAGGAGAATATAGGAAAAGGAATTGGTGTGGCTATTTCCCCCAGGTGGTAATTTCTCACTTTCTCTTTGGCAAGTACACAAGCTCTGCAGCGAAATTTATTAAAAAACAAAACAAAAAACTATTATTAATTAATTAATTTATTTGAAGAGGTTTTTGCTATAGGGTGTGTATGCTTGCCAGAAAGACAGAGACAGAGAGACAGAAAGTGAGAAATCACCCCCCAGGGAGGATGGCCACGCCACAATCCCTTTTCCTCCATTCTCCCCTCGGGATCTTGGGCATGCACGCACACGCAGGAAGTGAGTTGTGTTTTGTTTTGTTTTGTTTTTTTTTTGAGAGGTTTTCCCTATAGGGTGCGTGCGCTCGCCAGGCAGAGAGAGACAGAAAGCGAGAAATCACCCCCCTGGGGGGATGGCCACGCCACAATCCCTTCTCCTCCATTCTCCTCTCGGGATCTTGGGCACGCACGCACAC
>NW_006160071.1:357903-358226 GCF_000334495.1 Tupaia belangeri chinensis | reverse complement strand
CAAGAACCGCGGTCGACTACGTGGGAGTCCAGCGACATAGCCATTACGCTAACTGCTGGTCCCCGGTCCGCATTCGAGGTTTGAACTCCCGGCTCTCCAGGGACCCTGGACCTCCTCGAACACTGACGGCCCCTCGCCAGGCCTCTCCATGACCAAGCCCCACATTAAATGCCACATTAGGTCCCAAACGGGCCCAAGAAACCAGCGCGCACACACCTAACCCCAGCTTCTCTAACGCGGGGCGGGCAGAGCCCGCGGCCCGCACGCCCCCAGACGCTGACAGAGTCGGCCTCGGCCGGTCACCGACGCGCCGTCCCCGCGAC
>NW_006160071.1:287644-357787 GCF_000334495.1 Tupaia belangeri chinensis | reverse complement strand
CGCATGGCCACGCCCACCGCGACGCGGGCGGCGGCCGCGGCCATCGGGCCTGCGAAGCGACTGAGCCACAGCGCGCCGCCTGCAGGCCTTTCCCTCCTGGTCAGGAGATGCTCCACCACGCTGGACTAGCTGTGTCGGTCCTCGGAGGCCGGTGTCGACCCAAGGCCAACATGGCGCGGGCGGAATGTTATCCAGCAGCCCAGTGGAGAAGGAAGATGGCGGCGCCCGTGGTCCCATTGTGTCTGAGGCTGGCGCGCTGGGCTGGCCACCATGGGCGCCGCAATCTTAGTGGAAGGCCCGCGTCTGGACGACAAAGACCCTCAGCCTGGGAGTAACTTGCTAGCTGAGCAATGTTTGTAGAAGCTCCGAGACACTGCAGCCGAGGAAGTGCTGTCCCAGAGCTGGCAAGAGCAGTGGCCATGTAAAGCCAGGTCTGGGAAGGAGAAGGGAATGTGTGGAGTGGGTAAGGCCTTTATAGGTTACAAGAAAGACACAGATTGAACCTGCGAAGCTCATAGTAGAAGTAGTGACCCATAAATTGGTTAGACTGGCATGGGATGAGGTACCAAGCTACCTACCCCCAGTGGGAAAGGGGATGAGGCGGGAAAGTGTCAATGTAAGTATGTGTTTCCTTCTAAATATATGACAGTGGGGCATTTGGAATATGACATTATGAGAGTGAATGATCATACTTTGCATAGTTCCAAGTAAAAAGACAGTGCATTAGAAAATGTCAGTGCTGGGGCCTGCAGGTGCCATAGTGGTTACCGCCCTGGACTCCCACCTGGAAGACTGCGGTTCCAGTCCTGGGCACCATGTGACCATCTCCACTAGGGGATAACTTTCTCTTTGTGTCTGTTTCTCTTGGTGAGTGCACATGTCTCATGGCAAAAACCTAAAAGAAAAAAGTTAGTGCTGTGGGCCAGACAGTGGCAGTTGTTAGGACAACTGGATCCCTCATGGCCCACAAGGGGTTTGAGTCCCAGACCCTGTGCCTCCATGCCCAGGGGTCCCAAAAAGAGGGAGAAATGGAGAACGGACTGTGGTGTGAATATTCCCCATGGGGGGGATGCTTTTTCATTTTCTTTCCCTCCCCACCCTCCTACTATAAGGGAACCCATACACCCTATGGCCAAAAACCTTAAAAAAAGAGTATCAATTGGAAAGCTGTTTTTATTAGGTCAGCCTACAGCCTAGTGGTTAAGGGAGATGAATCCCACATGGCTAACCTTGGTTAAAATCCTGACCTTTCTCAAGCCCTGGTGGCTTGAGAAATAACAGATGTGTATGTATGCCTGCTCCAAATCCTTCTTTTTTAAGAAGTCTTTTTCCTCAGGGCACGTGAGTTTGCTGGGGAGAGTGAGATACAGAGACAATAAGCGGGAATGTGAGAAATGGAAAAATGCAGCGCAACCATGCCCCATTGAAACTTACATGCATGCTCTCTCTCTCTGGTGAGTTCACATACCTTCTGACAATTAAAAAAGGGGGACCAGCAGATGGCGTAATGGTTGCATTGCTGGACTCCTGTGTAGACAACAGTGGTTCAGTCCTGGACCCACCAGCTTAAAACTCAGGCTGGGCGCATATACATGCATGCCCAGGATACTGAGGACAACAGAGAAGGGACTGCAGTGTGGCCATCTCCCTGGGGGGTGATTTCTCACTTTCTGTCTCTCTGCCTATGCCCTATAGCAAAAATCTCTCTAAAAAAAAGAAAGAGGAGCCAGCAGGTGGTGTAGTGGTTAAGGTGCTGAACTCCTGCATGGTTGACCACAGTTTGAGTCCCACACCTGGTGGTTTGAAACTCACGCCAGGCACGTGTGCGTGCATGCTCAAAATCCTGATAAGAGAATGGAGTAGAGGGGATTGCAGCATGGCCATCCTCCCTGGGGGATGATTTCTCTTTCTGTCTCTCTAGTGAGCACACCTGTTCTAAAGCAAAAACCCAAAACTGAAAAATAAAAATGTTATTTTTATAAATGCATAATCCTGGGCTCCATCCCCAGAGTTTTTAACTTAGGAAGTCTAGGATGTGACTCAGGAATTCACCTTTTAAAAGCTTCTTGAGGGAACCAGCAGTTAGCGTAATGGCTATGTCGCTGGACTCCCATGTAGTTGACTGCGGTTCACGTCCCGGACCCGGTGGCTTAAAACTCACGCCGGGCGTGTGTGCGTGCGTGCCCAAGATCCCGAGAGGAGAATGGAGGAGAAGGGATTGCGGCATGACCATCCCCCCTGGGGGGTGATTTCTCGCTTTCTGTCTCTATGTCTCTCTCTCTCTGTCTGGCGAGCGCACACACCCTGTAGTGAAAACCTCTCAAAAAAAAAAAAAAAAAAGCTTGAGAATCCTGATGCAGGAAGCCCAGAGAAATACTATTATGGCTGGTTCCCCTCAGTACACTTTTTTTTTTGGGGAGGGGAGAGGTTTTTTGCTATAGGTTGAGTGCACTCACCAGAAAGACAGAGAGATAGAAAGCTAGAAGTCACCCCCAGGGGGATGGCCACACCACAATCTCTTCTCCTCCATTCTCCTCTCAGGATCTTGGGCACATACACATGCGCCGGCGTGAGTTTAAGCCACTGGGTCCAGGACTGTCTGTCTCTCTCTTTCTGGAGAGTGCACACACCCGATAGCAAAAACCTCTTAAAACACACACACACACACAAATTTCATGTCTTTAAAAATGTTTAAAGTGTGACCTACCAAACACTGCATATGGTTTAAAACAAAGCAATGTGAAAATATTAGAACTTAAAAGAATTCTTCATGTCACAAGTGTTTTACTTTGAATGATATGCCTTTGACTTAACTTGCGACATTTTTAAGGTACTTTGTAATAAACTTGGAAGAAGAAAGAAAACAGCAGGACCAGCAATGGTGTAATGATTATGTCACTGGACTCCCATGTAGTCTACAGTGGTTCTAGTCCTAGACCAGATGGCTTGAAACTCATGCTGGGTGGAGTGTGTGCCCAAAATCCCAAGAGGAGAATGGAAGAGAAGGGATTGTGATTTGGCCATCCCCCCTGGGGGGGGGGTTGTGATTTCTGATTTCTGTCTGTATCTCCAACGAGCACATACACCCTATAGCAAAAATCTCTCCCCCCCCCAAAAAAAAAGGCAGAAAGGTTTTTGAGGAAGATGCAGACACAGGTGCTGCAGAGTTGATGAGCTCTCTTCTTAACTGCTGTTCACTCTTGTCAAGGAACAAGTTAGGAAGTCATGTATTAAGGATACTGGGAAAACACCGTGGAGCCATAGGAGGCCATTAACTGAATTACCTTAACCAGCCTCAGTGTAAAAGTCCCTGGAGAAGGTGTGTGTTGAATTGATCAGAAGTGCAAAGAAAATAAATCTCAAAGTGAAAGGACCAGTTTAGATGTCTACCAAAACTTTGAGAATGGCTACAAGAAAAACACCTGTGGTGAAGGTTCTAAGACATGGGGGTCTTTTCCAGTTGAGAATTCACAAGGAACTCATTGATTTGCACACCCTTCTGAGATTGTTAATCAGACTTC
The DNA here is from genome assembly GCF_000334495.1 of Tupaia belangeri chinensis. Classification (NCBI taxonomy): domain Eukaryota; kingdom Metazoa; phylum Chordata; class Mammalia; order Scandentia; family Tupaiidae; genus Tupaia; species Tupaia belangeri. The sequence goes on along the minus strand of NW_006160071.1, from coordinate 354,266 downwards.
TTCCATTAGAATTGAACTAAGAGGGAACCAGCAGTTAGCGTAATGGCTATGTCGCTGGACTCCCACGTAGTCAACCGCGGTTTGCGTCCCGGACCCGGTGGCTTAAAACTCACACCAGGCGCGTTGTGTGTGTGTGTGTGCCCAAGATCCCGAGAGGAGAATGGAGGAGAAGGGATTTTGGCATGACCATCCCCCCTGGGGGGTAATTTCTCTCTGTCTATCTCTGTCTGTCTGTTTGGCAAGCACAAGCGCCGTATAGCGAAAATCTCTCCAAAAAAAAGGAGAATTGAACTAGGAGTTGAGATTGAAGTCACCATTACAGATGCTCAAGTCAACTGTGGGGGCGGAAAAGTCATTTTTCTATGCAAAAATGGTCATGACTTTTCTGACAATCCAGTATTATAATAAATTACTAGATGTTGGAAGACCAGCAGGTGGCATGGTGTTTAAAGTGCTGGACACTCCCACATGGCTGACCACGGTTTGAGTCCTGTACTTGGTGGCTCTTACTCTGTGTGCATCTCTGGTCAAATTAAATTATTGAATAATAATAATTATTATTTTAGAGGTTTTTCGCTACAGGGCACATGCACTTTCCAGAGAGACAGAAAGCCAGAAATCACACCCCAGGGGGGGATGTCCACGCTGCAATCCCTTCTCCATTCTCCTCTCAGGATCTTGGGCACATACGCACACGCACTTGGCATGAGTTTAAGCCATCAGGTCCGGGAATTGAACCAGAGTTGACTACATGGAAGTCCAGTGACATAGCCATTACACTAACTGCTGGTCCCATGAATAATTATTTTTTTAAAAAATTACCAGATGTTTAAAAAACAGGAGGGGCTAGCAGGTGGTGTGGTGGTTAAGGGTGCTGGACTCCTGCAGTTCAAATCCTGGACCTGGCAGCTTGCTATCTCACTTTCCATCTCTCTCTCATGTTCTGGTCACATTAAAATAAATAAAGTTAAATAAAATCTTTTTTTAAAAAGAATTATTTACTTAATTTTATTTATTCAGTCATTTATTTTAATTTGACAGGAGTTGGGGGGAAGAGAGAAGCCACCGGATTCAGGACTTGAACCATGGTAGGCCATGTGAGAGTGTCCAGCACCTTAACCACCATGCCACCTGCTGGTCCCATAATTCTTTTTTTTAAAAAGGAAATATAACATGAAAAAAAGCAAAAGCTAACCATATTATAATAGAAAGTGGGTATAGCCCACTCCTGCATTGTATGTAACACTAAAATTTAATCACTGGCCTAGCTGCAGTGTTATAAGCAGAAAGACACCACATGCAGTGAGTGAGCCTGCATGGGAGGTCCTGATTTGGTTCCCAGCCTGATTTAAATAGTCCAGACATAGTAGTAGCTGCCTGTGGTTCTAGCTGATTGGGAGGCTAAAGCAGAATCCTCAACATGGTGAGATCTGGCCCCAAATCCCCCCACCCTCATTTCTCAACAAAAAATAAAAATAAACAAAAAACTCAATGATGAGAATCTACTTTAAAATTACGGAATCACTGAGAATATGGCCCTTGGTATCCTGTCCCAAAATGGACATCTGATGTATGATGAGTTGACTTGCAATATAAAGTTCTCTAATATGCATCAACTCACGAGGCTTTACTTAATGAATTTTCTGACAGTGCACAAATTACTCTACATTCAGTGTGTTCAAAACAGTTCTGTTTTTGTATGAATAAATGACAGATATGAGACACAATGTTATCACTGAAATCCTGCCATACTCATTGTTATCTTAAATTTTTAATCCAATGTGAAATATCTGACAACTATTAAGGTTTTGTATTTGGGCAAAGGCATTTCCATGATCATTGTGTCACTGCTGCATAGAAGCTCACCCACATTCTAACAAGACCATTGAGCTAGGAATTTCTTCCCATGGGAGACTTTCCCTGCTCTCCCCCAGTTATGAGATTTATCTCACTGTTGGGACCAGCAGTTAGCATAACAGCTATGTCACAGGACTCCCACGTAGTCCACTGTGGTTTGAATCCCGGACCCAGTGGCTTAAAACTCACGCCGGGCGCGTGTGCGCGTGTGCCCAAGATCCTGAGAGGAGAATGGAGGAGAAGGGATTGTGGTGTGGCCATCCCCCCTGGGGGTTGATTTCTCGCTTTCTGTCTCTGTCTGGCAAGTGTACGCGCCCTATAGTGAAAACCTCCCCCCCAAAAAACAAAACAAAACAAAACCAGATTTATCATACTGTACACTTTTTAAGACATGTAACTCCTTATAAATTTTTCACCAAAACTTTTCTGCACTGACTGTATCAGGTTATTTTTTATTCCTGCATGTTTTGGCATACAAAAGGTATAAGGTATTCAGTCACTGAAGGCACTAGCACATTCTTTGCATTCATTATATTTCACACCTATGCAAATTCCATAATCTTCCAGGCAAAAATCTAGCCACAGGGCACTTTACACCTACTATATTCATGTATGCTAGGAGCAAACTTATGTTTGAGTTCACAGTACTGACATTACTTGTCCCCTAAGAGGCTCATTTCTATGTAAATGAGTCCAGATTCCAAGTAAGGACCCTGTGTCTCAATTTATACTTTTATCTTGTGCGCACTGCCTTTTTTTTCTTAAGAGATTTTTGTTATAGGGTAAGTGTGCTCACTGTAGAGACAGAGAGAAAGTAAAAAAATCACCCCTGGGGGGATGGCCATGACACAACCCTTTTTCCTCTATTCTCCTCTTGGGAGTTTGGGTACGTGCACACACACACACACACACACACACAGGCCCAGCATGTTTTAAGCTGCTGTATCTAGGACTTGATACAGTTGACCATGTGGGAGTCCAGCACCTTAACCACCACACCACCTACTGACCCCATATTGTCATATTTTTAACAAAGCTCAACAAATGAGAGAAAAATTATCCCCCTTCCTAATAACTGAATCCAATGTCTCACATGAATGCTTTTGTGTATGTGTGGGGTGTATGTGTGTGTTTGTGTGTGGTGTTTTTTAGAGAGGGTCTTGCCATATTACAATCCTCCTGCTTTAGTCTCCCAAGCAGCTGTGACCACAGGCACATACCATCACATCAGCTCTTTCAGACAGGGTATTGCTTTGCTGCCCATGCTGGTCACACCACAAGCTTAAGATCTTCCTGCATCAGTCTCTTGACTGGCTATGGTTTCAGCCTGCCTAGCAGCAGCATCCAGCATATGCTGCCATGGGCTATACCTTGTATGAGTTTGATTTACCTTGTGTGCATCAAAGAATCAAAGCCTGAAGGTTTCCCTTCATTGATCTCCTTTCATATATTGTACTTTTTTTTTTTTTTGAGAGTTTTTTGCTATAGGGTGCATGTGCTCGCCAGAAAGACAGAGAGACAGCAAGAAATCACCCCCCCCCCCCCGGGGGGAAGGCCCCACCCCCACCCCCAGGGAGGATGGCCCCACCGCAATGGCCACGCCTCCATTCTCCTCTCGGGATCTTGGGCACGCACGCAAACGCGCCCAGCGTGAGTTTTAAGTCACTAGGACCAGGACTTGAACCGCGGTTGACTACATGGGAGTCCAACGACATAGCCATTATGCTAACTGCTGGTCCCCATATATTATACTTTATCTCCTGTGTAAATCCCTGGTAGAGACTGATAGTGTATGAATAGGATTTTTTACACTCAGTACACACAAAGTTGATCCTGTATGAAATCTGACATTGTAGAAGACATATTTTCTTTCTGAAGGCATACTATATTCATTGCATTGTTAGGATTTGTTTCCATTATGATTTTGCTGGTGTACAATAAGATTTCTTTTTGAGGAGAAGCCTTTTCTACACACACTGCATATAAAGGGTTTCTCTCCTGTATGAGTTCTTTGATGAACAATGAGACGACTTTTCACAGTAAAGCCTTTACCACATTCATCACATGCATAAGGTTTCTCTCCAGTATGAACCTGGTTATGTAAAATGAGCTCTGTTTCCATAGCAAAGGCTTTTCCACATTCACTGCATATGTAGGATTTTTCCTCTGTATGAACTTGCCGATGTACAATGAGATAACGTTTCATAGTAAAGCCTTTTCCACATTCACTGCACGTAAAGGGTTTCTCTCCAGTATGAGTTCGCTGATGTACAACAAGATTGCTCTTGAAGGCAAAACCTTTTCCACATTCATTGCATATGTAGGGTTTCTCTCCAGTATGAGTTCGCTGATGTAACATCAGTCCACTGTTTACAATGAAACCTTTCCCACATTCTCTGCACCTATAAGGTTTCTCTCCAGTGTGAGTTCGCTGATGTACAATCAGCCGACTCTTTAAGGGAAAACCTTTCCCACAGTCACTGCATATATAGGGTTTTTCTCCAGTATGAGTTCGCTGATGTATTATAAGCATACTCTTCACAGTGAAGCCTTTTCCACATTCATTACATAGATATGATTTCTCTACTGTATGATTTCTCTGATGTACAATGAGGTTACTTTTCCTGGGAAAACCTTTTCCACATTCATTGCATGTGTAAGGTTTCTCTCCAGTATGAGTTCGTTGATGTTCAATCAGACGGTTCTTCATGGTGAAGCCTTTCCCACATTCATTGCAGATAAATGGTTTCTCTCCTGTATGGTTTCGTTGATGTATAATGACATAGTGCTTCGTGGTGAAGCCTTTCCCACAATCATTACAGATGTAGGGCTTCTCTCCTGTATGAGTTCGTTGATGTATGATAAGCATGCTTTTCCCAGTGAAGCCTTTTCCACATTCATTACATACATACGATTTCTCTCCAGTATGATTTCGCTGATGTACAATGAGATTACGCTTACCTGGGAAGCCTTTTCCACATTCATTGCATACATAGGGTTTCTCTCCGGTATGAGTTCGCTGATGTTCAATCAGACGGCTTTTCATAGTGAAGATTTTTTCACATTCACTGCATATAAGAGATTTCTCTCTTTTATGAATTCTCTGATGTTCATTGAGCCTGGACTTTCTGGAGAACACCTTTGCACACATACTGCATCCATAAGGTTTCTCTCCTGTATGAACTCTCTCATGATCAATAAGCTGAGACTTCTTGGCAAAGGCTTTCCCACACTCACTGCATACATGAGTCTTCTCTATTTCATGAGTTATCTGATGTTTAATGAGTTGGGATTTATTGCTATTAGCTTTTCCACTTGTAGGGAATTTAACTGCAGAATTAAATTCTTCACATTTACCATGCAGAAACGATTTTTCATCTCCATTAAATTTAATAGAGTTCTTAATTCCACTGTCTTTGTTCTGGTTGACTAAACTTACATGTGACTTCATAGCTTTTACGTTTAACTCAAATGTACCATGATTCTTCTTGGTAGGACAATGACTTCTGCTTTGAGGAATAATATTTGCAAATGTATTATGTTCATGATATTGTTCTATACATTTCAGAATTCTTTGATCTTTCAACTGACCATGCAGATGATTATCTTTGCCATTTTCTAGGAAAAGATAGAACAATGAATATTTCTGTAATCTTGTTTGGGATTAAGAAATTTTAAAAGTTATTTGGTATTTTAAAATAATAGTTCTTTAGTGACAACCATATGAAAACAGTACAAAAACAATTACTTACTGCTTACATATTGGTAAAGAACAATCTAAACAAACCAAAAGGTAAAAACAGTTAGTGTACAATAAGATTAAGTAGCTTATAATCTGTACAGATTGTTTTCTAACTAGAACCTTACAAAACATAGAGATATTAAAAGATACAAGGAAGTCATTCTTACAAGAGACAAAGAAGGTTTAGAGAAACAACATTCTATGGAAGTTGAGGAGACACTGGACCACAAAGGTGGAAGAAACAGATGATTTAAAATGATAAAAGTTGTATTTATAGATTTTGTAAATGTTTATTATATGGTTCCCATGGGGCTGGCAGGTGGCATGGTGGTTAAGGTATTCAACTCCCATGGCCAACCATGATTTGAGTCTCAGACATGGTGGCTTGGTCTCACTTTCCCTCTCTCTCTGTGTCTGTCTCTGGTCAAACTGATTAATAGCAATAAATTAAATAAAACAATTCTTTAAAAAAGGGGAAGGGCTGGCAGGTGGCATGGTGGTTAGGGCCTCAGGACTCCCACATGATTAGCCATGGTTTGAGTCCTGAACCTGGTGACTTGCTTTCTCACTTTGTCTCTCTCTCTCTTTGTGTGTGTGTGTGTCTCACGCTGGTCAAATTGAAAATAACAATGATAATTAAATACTTCTTTAAAAAAAAATGGCTCCCATGTTCAAAGTATTCTGCTGGTGTTTGGGATATATAGAATATGCCATACTTCAGCTGATTTCAAAATTATCTTTAGTATTATTTAACTTTATTTATTTAAATTTGTCTAAAGAGGGACAGAGTGAAAGAGAGAGAAAGAGAGAGTGAGAGAGAAAGCAAGTCACCAGGTCTGGGACTCAAACCACAGTTGGCCACATGCGAGTCCAGTGCCCCTAACCACCATGCCACCTGCCAGCCACAACTGATTTTGAATTCTAACTAGGGAAAACTGAGTAACCCAGAAGGAAAGGAATAAAACAAGGGAGTTGGAGATAGTTGGAAGTGATCTGAATGAGTGAAGATAGTGGGAAGCAGAGAAAATTGTGATATATTTTCATAAAGAATAGACAAGGTTAAATGATGGGGTCAACAGGGAGAGTGTTTAAAGTGAGTCATCAGACTAGTCCTGTAGCTTAGAGTTTAAGGGAGCTGGATCCCATGGTTATCACAGTTGAAACCCTGCCTCCAGCAGCTTAAAAAACATGCTGGATTAATGTGTGTCCATGCACAAAGTCCCAGCAGGATGGAGAGTTGGAACAGAAGGACCTGTGGCATGATTATGCCCCATTAGAGGATGTGGGGTGCTTTCTCTCTCTTACCTCTCTCTCTCTCTCTAGTGAGTTTACATGCCCTTTGGAAATTTAAAAAAAGAAAAAGAAAAAATAGAGAGTAATCAAAGATTACTCACGAACTACATGGCTTGAGCCACTCGGTAGGTGGAAGCTTCTTATAATGAGATGGAGAATATTGCTGAAGTCCAGAATGTATAGAATAAAGTACATATCATGAAGTGTAAACTTCAGATATGCAGTATGGGCACCAAGAATCTGGTTGGAGGTATAAATGGAGAGTGGAAATAAGGTACGCATGTTATTAAAGAGAACAAAATGACATGTTGGGAAGACCTGTAGACTGAAAGATAATAAAATATACAGAACCAAACTTTTAGATATACCATCATGTACAGGTTTAGGATTCTTTTTTTTTTGAGAGATTTTTGCTATAAAGCACATGTGCTTGCTGGAGAGACAGACAGAAAATGAGAAATCACCCCCCAAGAGGGATGGTCACATCACATGCCCTTCTCCTCCATTCTTCTCTTGGGATCTTGGGCACACACGCACATGTGCCAGGTGGGATTTTTTTTTTTTTTAAAAGAACTGTTTTATTTATTCATTCATTCATTTATTTTAATTTGACCAGAGAGAGAGGGAAAGTGAGAGCAAGCCACCAGCTTCAAGGCTTGAACTGTGGTCAGCCATGTGGCTGTGAGTGTCCAGGGCTTTAACCGCCATACTACCTACTGGTCCCAACGCCTGGTGTGAGTTTTAAGGTACCAGGTCCAGGACGCAAACCAGGTTGACTATGTGGGAGTCCAGTGATTTAACCATTACACCATCTGCTGGTTCTCAGGTTGGGAATTCTTTTTTTTTTTTTTTTGGAGAGGTTTTTGCTATAGGGCGCGTGCGCTCGCCAGACAGACAGAGAGAGACAGAGAGATAGAACGCAAGAAATCACCCCCCAGGGGGGATGGCCACGCCGCAATCGCCTCTCCTCCATTCTCCTCTTGGGATCTTGGGCACACATGCACACGCGCCCGGCGTGAGTTTAAGCCACCGGGTCCAGGACTTGAACTGCGGTCGACTACATGGGAGTCCAGCGACATAGCCATTACGCTAACTGCTGGTCCCTGGAATTCTTTAAGCTCTTTTAGAGGAGCCAAACTCTGACATCAGAGATCAGGGAAATATGTAAACTTAGGTGTATCAAATGGCAGTATTTGTTACCTGGCATGTAAGAACGAGACATCTAAGAATGTGAGATCTGGGGCCAGCAGGTGGTATGATTATTAGGGGTGCTGGACTCCCATATGGCTGACTATGGTTCGAGTCCCAGACCTGGTAGCTTACTTTCTCTCTCTGGTCAAATAATAGTAAATAAAGTTAAATAATTCTTAAAAAAAAAAAAAAGAAAAAAAGAATGTGAGATCTTCAGTATCTGAATTAAAGTGAATGGAGACAGACTCTTTTGTATGACTCCTTCTCCTAAGTTTGCTCTTCTTCAGTTTGTAGGCCATTATGCTTATTTTTCAAAAACATCATTCACATTTAGTGGACAACTTTTATACTCAACAATCCAATCTTTGGTCTTGCTCTGTCACATTACATATATTCCATTTACATAAAATAAAGAGACAATAATTACTACAAATTTTGCAACTAGCCAGTGTCCCATGCAGTTGTCTTGAAAAGGTAATGTCTGTAACATGGGATGTGAAAAATATCGCCTTCTTCAATCATATTCTGCATGCAGCAGGAAGGTCATAACCAAAATTTTTCCTGTTTCAATGTCAAATTGTTCTCTCATCTTGCCATCAATACCATCTACTTCATTAACACTACGTTTGTATCTTTGATGGCATCAGTTAAGGTATACTAAAAATGAACTTCTTTGTTCTGGGCAAAGGATGTACCAGCTTTACCTTTGGTCTTTCTTAGAATAGGTGGGTGTTCCTTACTATTCCACATTGCTGCCACCCAGGTGAAAGGCAAGACAATTAGAGCTACAATAATATCAAACTAACCAACCCTCTACTGCGCTACCACAATTACATCTAAAATCTAAACAGTCATCCTGGCCAAAAATAAATAAATAAAATTTATATTACCACAAATAACCCATTCATTCACGTGTCTACTATTTCCCCAACGCAAATCGTCTTTCATTGGCCTGTGTTTGGCCAAATTTAGACCAGTCTTTTCATAACTGACCTCGCTGTCTTACATATTTCCTATTTTATGTCTTCACTCTTAATTCATGCCATCCTCTTCCTAATTAAAATCTAGATATAAACCATACCCATCATGTTCTTACCATTTCTATATGCCACTATTATCTCTATTTCTTCTATATTTCTAAAGTAATCCCTTTCTTTGGTTATACTTTCTTTTTCTTTTTTTTCCTAATTTGGTATAAAGCATGTGCACTCACTGGAGAGAGATGGCAAGAGAGGAAGGGAAAATCTGAAAGCACCCCTAAGAGGGAATGACCATGCTGAAACCCCTTCCTCTTCATCCTCCTCCATGTACACACACACATGTGGTGTGATTTTCAAGTTGCTGGGTCTGGAACTGAAATTACATTGTTGGCCATGTGGAATCCAGCTACCACACCACCTGCTGGCCTTTAATTATTCATTTTTTGTGGAGTATTTAACCTCATTCAGAGACAGAGGTCTGGTCTTGCCTTTGGCTATTGGAAAATCATCTCTATCCCTCCAAAATAACAAAAGGGATGTTTCTGTACACTAGACAGTCTAATATTATGCTTTATGATAGGAGTTTTGGGCTAAACTGTATCGTTCCAACCCTCAGAAGACCTGAAGACTCTAGATATTAACTTAAATTCTGGGAGAGGCTGGAGACTAATGGTCAGCCCTACTGACAGCAGGTGATTGAGTCCCAATTAAAAACTCTAGAAACTGGGTTAGCAGATTGTGTGCAAGTTAAGGTATTGGATCCCACATGGCCAACTGTGTGGTTCAAGTCCTTGACCCAGTGGCTTGAAAATCACATGGGCACATGTATATGTGTGCTCAAAATCCTGAGAGAAGCCTAGAGAAGGAACTGCACTGTGGCCATCCTCCTTGCTGGAGGATTTCTAACTTTCCCTCTTTCTCTCTGTCTGGCAAGTGCACACATCCTCTATCAAAACAAAACAAAACTCTAGATACAAAAGGATCAAGTGAAATTTCCTGGTTGGCAATACCCTGTGTATATCATTAGACATTATGGCCAGAAGGAGGTAATACAGGGATATGATGACCAGAAGAACTGCCTTTGGACACTTCTTGTACTGTAGTTATGGCCCAGGAATTTCTTTCCTAGATATATACTCAAGAAAAACGAAACATATCTTCACGAAAAAGGTGTACATGAATGTTCACAGCAGTATAATTCATAAAAATCCAAAAGTGAAAATAACCCTAATGTTCATCAGTAGATGAATGGATAAATAAAATGTGGTATATCTATATGCTGTAATATTATTTGGCACTAAAAAGAAATGAAGTAATGATATATCGTAAAACATATAAGAATATCAAAGATATTATAATGAAAGAAGTCAGATACAAAAAAACTACATATTCTATGATTTCATCTAAATGAATTATCTTTTTTTTATTATTTTATTTATTTATTTTTTGGAGAGGTTTTTTGCTATAGGGCGCATGCGCTCGCCAGACAGAGAGAGACAGAGAGACAGAAAGCGAGAAATCACCCCCCAGGTGGGATGGCCACGCCGCAAACCCTTCTCCGTTCTTGTCTTGGGATCTTGGGCACACATGCACATGTGCCCGGTGTGAGTTAAAAATATGGAACGCTTCACAAATTTGCATGTCATCCTTGTGCAGGGGCCATGCTAATCTTCTCTGTATCGTTCTAATTTATTATATGTGCTACCAAAGCGAGCACTAAATGAATTATCTTTAACAGGCAAGTCTATGGAGCTAGATTAGTAACTGCCTAAGACTAGGTGATTGGGAGAAAACATGGTTCTTGTTTTTTTTTTTAAGTGATGAAGTAATGAACATCTTCCAAAATGGATTGTGGTAATGGTTCTATAACTTGGTTGGTAAGAGTACAAAGCACTGAATTACAAATGTTAAATTGGCAAACTATACAGCATGTGAATTATCTCAATAGAGTATTAAAACAAAACAAAAGAAAACAAAACAAAAACGGGGCCAACACGTGGTGTGGTGGTTGGGTGCTGGACTCCACATGGCAGACGGGGGTTTGAATCCGAGACCCAGTGGCTTGAAACTCAAACTAGGTGCTTGTATATGCATGCCCAAAATCTCGAAAGGATAATGAAAAAGGGATTGTGATGTAGCCATCCCTCCTGGGGGGAGATTTGTCACTCTGTCTCTCTCCGTGTCTCTGGTGAGTACATGCACCCTATAGCAAAAATCTCTCTAAAACATACAAACCAAATAAATAAATAAATAAATAGGGAAAATCCATTAGGGAAATGAGTGCTAGCATGTAAGATTAACAAAAGGAAAAACAGAAATATTAAATGTATGCAGTATGTAAACTGAGGCAGACATAAGTTAAGAAATGCTTTCAGGCCAGCAAATGGCATTGTCGTTAAGATGCTGGATTTCCACATGGCTGACTGTGTTCGAGTCCTGGGCCTAGCAGCTTAAAATTCACACTGACCATGTATATGTACATGCCCAAAATCCTGAAAAGAGAATGAAAAGAGAAGGGCGTGGCCATATACCCCAACCCTGGGGTGATTTCTCGCTATTTGTCTCGGCCTCATTGGTGAGTGTATGTGCCCTATGGCAAAAACTTCTATGAAAAAAAAAAGGAGAAAAAAAAGGTTTGGACTGAACCTGATACAGGCTGTAAAATAATCGTTCTTGGAACTAGCAGATGGAATAATGGTTACACCACTGGACTCCCACATAGTCGACCACAGTATGAGTCCTGGATCTGGTGGCTTAAACTTAAGATGAATGTGTGTGTGTGTGTGTGTGTGTGCCCAAGATCCCAAGAAGAAAATGAAGAAGGGACTGTGGCATGGCCATTCTCCCAGGGGGGTGATTTCTTGCTTTCTGTCTCTCCGTCTGTCTTTGTCTCTCTGGTGAGCACACACACCCTACAGCAAAAATCTCTCCAAAAAAATAAATAAATAAAAAATAAAATTTTAAAAATAAAACAAAACAACAGCTCTTTCTAGATTAAATCAAAAGAAACATTAGACAATTTTTTTTCCTGAGAGGTTTTTGCTATAGGGCGTGTGCGCTCACCAGAAAGACAGAGACAGAAAGCGAGAAATCACACCCCCAGCAGAGATGCCACACCGAAATCCCTTCTTCTCCATTCTCTTCTCGGGATCTTGGGCACACACACACATGTGCCTGGCATGAGTGTAAGCCACCGGGTCTGGGACTCAAACCATGGTTGACTATGTGGGAGTCCAGCGACGTAACCACTATGCAATCCGCTAGTCCCAACATTACACAATTTTAAGACAAGAATTACTCAGAACCAACAGATGGTGTAATGGTTATGTCACTGGACTCCCATGTGACTGAGAGCAGTTTGAGTCCTGGACCCAGAGGGTTGAAACTCACATCGGGCATGTGTGCATGCCCAAGATCCCAAAAAGAAAAGGGAGAAGGAATTGTAGCATGCCATTCCCCCAGGGGGATGATTTCTTGCTTTCTGTCTCTCTGCCTGTCTTTGTCTCTCTGGCAAGCACACATACCCTACAGCAAAAATCTCTCTCAAAACAACAAGAATTCACTAGGAAAAGACCATTCAAGATAATGCCAGCATGGACAGAACATAAGAATCTATCCTTAAAACTAGGGCCAGCACGTGGTGCGGTGGTTGACGCACTGGACTCCCACATCGCCAACCTCAGTTCAACTCCCAGATCTGGTGGCCTACCTTCTTTCTCTCTCTCTATCCCCCTTCCCTCTTTGGTCAAGTTGAATAATAACAATAATAATAATAAATACATAATTAAAAAAAAAAGAATCAGGGCTGGCAGGTGGTGTGGTGGTTAAGGACATTGGACTCCCACATGGTCAACCACAGTTCGAGTCCCGGACCTGGTGACTTGCTTTCTCACTTTCCCTTTCTCTCTCTCCCTTTCTCATTCTCTCACACTCTGTCCGTCTCTGGTTAAATTAAAATAAATGAATAAATAAAATAAATAAAGTTAAATAAAATAATTATTAAAAAAATCAATCCTTAAAATAAGATGGAAGAAAGGTGTTTTTGTGGAGGAAAATGATTCCAATTCCTCAGGCAGTATGGGAAATCGTAAGTCAGTTGCCAGAGTGAAAGGTAAAATATACAGAACTAAAATATATGTTAAACAACATTAAGGGGGATATCAATTTGGAAGTCTCGTCTAGAGAATGAATGAGTTAACTTATGAGAATGAAGAGATATTTTCAGGGTTAGAAGAACAACAGAGAAATGGAAAACAGAACCACTAAAGAATCTCAGACTGGGGCTGGGGAGAAGTTAAGGAACTAGATAAATGCACAGAAAGAGACCAGGTTATTGTGAGGGCATAAGATACAAGGTAGTGCTGCCAATTAGGAAGGAAAATCAGTATTTTCTAGTAAAGCAGGAAAGTGCAACAAGTAGAAGACAGTAATGAATTCCACGAATTCTATATGGAGCGAGGCCTGGAAGGTAGAAATTCATAGTAAGGGAGGTAAAAGGAATAATAGAGAGAGCTGTAACAGAATATAAAAGAATTGATTATGGAATCCAAAGAGAAAAAACTAGGCAAACAAAAACCAAGATGTAAAATAAAATAAGCAGATTGTGTATCAAAAGAAAAAAAAAAAAGAGGTACAATTCTCTTTAAAGAGCTAAAAGAAAAGCCCTAATGTGGGAAGAGGGATACACAGAGGCACTGTTGTGTATCATCAGACACCCACACAGCCTTTATGACTGATTAGAATAAGACTTCCTGGTTCTCACCTGGACAGACCTGACTCTGTATTTCATCTTCTACTGCCCAAGGTTCTTCTCCTCGTTCTAACTTGGAGAATACATCTGGTTTTCTGTATTGATACCCTGTTAACGGAATGATAGAAGACTTAGACCCATCAAACTGGGATGAAGTATTACTATATTTAAAGATTAGACAGTTTCCACATCTGCAAAGTAGCGGCTTTTCTCTCAGAAGGCACATGGTATCCTTTTCTCAGGAGCCAGAGGAGGCACTAAAAAATCTGCCATTTACGGCTGGCAAGTGGCGTGATGGTTAGGGGTGCTGGATTCCCACATGGCTGACCGTGGTTCAAGCCCTGGACCTGATGGCTTGCTCTCTCACTTTCCCTCTCTCTCACTCTGTCCTTCTCTGGTCAAATTTAAATAAATAAATAAAGTTAAATAAAATAATTCTTAAAAAAAATCTGCCATTTAGAGAACTGCAGTGGCTTCAAAGTTTAAAAGTAAAGAGAGAAAAAGTCACTAATTGGCACCCTCTGAGTGACACAAAGTGGCTTCCTCACCCAGTGACACCAGGTTGCCATAGTTCTCCAGCATCACGTCCCGGTACAGGTCCTTCTGAGCAGGGTCCAAGAGCTGCCACTCCTCGCAGGTGAACTCCACAGCCACATCCTCAAGTGTCAGTGATTCCTGTAAAAACACCATCTGCTTAACCTAAGTGCTTTTCTTACACTGATTCATAAGAAATGTAAAGGAAGTTGGGGCTAGCAGAGGGCATAATGATTACGTTGGTAGACTCCCGCATGGCTGCCCCCAGTTTGAGTACTGGACCTGGCGGCTTGGAACTCACACCTGGTGTCTGTGCATGCACACCCCAAATCCTGAGAGAATGGAAGATAAGAGATTGTGTGTGGCCATGCCCTTCTGGGGGGGGGGTTCCTCACTTTCTGTCTCTCTGTCTCTCTGTCTAGTGCACATGCCCTATAGCAAAAATATCTCTCTCTAAAAAAAAAAAAAAAGAAATGTAAAGGAAGTTGTCCTGCTCATATTAACAATAACAGTACAAACTGCATCTATAAGCCTACTGTGTTTTACTACTTTGTCAAAGAATCAATTTCCAAGTATGCTGCATTTGTGCAGTAAGCACATTCACTCAGAGTGTAGATGTTCTCCAACTTATGATGGTTTAAGAATTTTTTTTACTACGAGTGCAAAAGCAATATACATTTTGTAGAAACCTTAACCCTATCATAAATCAATGGACCTACAACTTAACCATAGTTTCAACTTCTCATGCATTTTCAACTTACAGGTATTTTAAACTTAGCATAGATTTATCAGAACATAACCCCATAGAAAGTTGAGAAACATCTGTATAGGTTTTTCTAACAGGTAGCCATCAACTCTTGCTACAAGCAGGTTTTATGTATAATTTTTTGTTTCACCATCTATCCACCACTCGAAAAATTAAATGCTGGGGGGACCAGCAGATGGTGTAAGGTAACATCACTGGACTCCCACGTAGTTGACCGCGGTTTGAATCTCGGACCTGGTGGCTTAAACTCATGCCAGGCGTGTATGCGTGCATACCCAAATCCCAAGAGGAGAATGGAGGAGAAGGGACTGTGGACTGGCTATTCCCCAAGGGGGTGATTACTTGCTTTCTGTCTATCTGTCTCTCTGTGTCTTTCTGGTGAGCGCACATATCATATAGCAAAAACCTCTCAAAATAACAAAAAAAATTATATGCTGGGGCCAGCAGGTGGCGTAGTGGTTAAGGCACTGGACTCCACATGGCTGACCATGGTTAGATTCCCAGACCTGGTGGCTTATTTGTTTGCTTTCTCACTTTCTCTCTCTGTCTCTCCCTGGTGAACACACATGTCCTATAGCAAGTTAAGAAAATAATAATAAATAAATTTAAGTAAATACTTTTTTTTTTTATTAGAGAGATTTTTTGCTCGATGGTGCATATACTCACCAGAAAGACAGAGAGAAACAGACATAAAGTGAAAAATCACCCCCACAGGGAGAATGGTCACACCACAATCCCACAATCCCTTCTTCTCCATTCTCCTCTCAGGATTTTGGGCATGCACGCACATGCACTGGGCATGAGTTTCAAGCCACTGGGTTTGGCATGCAAACCATGGTTGAGTATGTGGGAGTCCAGTGACATAACCATTACACCATCTGCTGTTCCCGGTAAATAATTCTTTTAAAAAATTATATGCTGGTAACATCCAGATATAGAGCATAGTTTGCTATATTCACTGGAAGCTTCCCAGCTCGTACAAGAATAAAACACAAAGAACAACTTCTGGGACCAGCAGATGGCATAATGGTTACATCACTGGACTCCCACGTGGTCAACTGTGGGTCGAATCCTGGACCCTGTGGCTTAAATTCATGCTGGGTGCATGTGTGTGACTGCCCCAAATCCTGAAGTGAATGGAGAAGGGATCATGGTGAGACGATTTCCTCTGGGAAGTGATTTCTTGCTTTCTCTCTGTCTCTCCAGTGAGTACACATGCCCTACAGCAAAAACCTCTCTCTAAAAAAAAAAAAGAAAAGAAAAATGACACAAAGGACTCCAAATGTTATAATCACAGGATACAATAAAAAAGAGTTTAATTATTGTTTAAAAAAAGAATTATCTAACTTTATTTTTTTATTTTAATTTGACCAGAGAGGGGCAAAATAAGAGAGTGAGAGGGAAAGTAAGAAAGCAAACCACCAGGGATGAGATTTGAACTGTGGTTAGTCATGTGGGAGTCCAGCATCTTTAACCACCACACCACCCGCTGGCCCCAAAAGTGTTTAATTATTTAATGGGAGTAAAAGAAAAAAGAAAAAAAAAGTATAGGGCCAATAGGTGGTGTAAAGGTTAAAGGCACTGGATCCCACATGGTTTGAGTCTGGGGTCCAGTGGCTTGAGAATCACACAGTATGTGTATGTACATATCCAAAATCCTGAGAGAGTGGAGGAGGAATTGTGGCATGGGTATTCCCCTGGAGGAGGGAGCTGATTTTTCACTTTGTCTCTCTCTAGCAAGTGCATTTGTCCTATAGCATAGAAACTCCTTAAAAAATCAGTTCAATTTGGAAAGAAATTGTTCTTGAAAAACATATACTGGGGTCAGCAGATGGTGTAGTGGTATGTCACTCGGCTCCCACATGGCTGACCACGGTTCCAGTCCTGGAAATTCACACTGGGATTATGTGTGTGTGTGTGCATGCCCAAGATCCCAGGAAGAGAACAGAGGAGAAGGAATGGAGGTGTGCCATCCCCTCTGGGGGCTGATTTCTCACTTTCCCTCTCACCGTCCCTCTCTCTCTCTCCAGCAAGCACACATGCCCTAAAGCAAAAACTTCTAAAAAGAGAAAGAAAAAGAAAAATATATACCAAATAAAAATGTACCCGCAGGGGCCAGCAGGTGGCATGGTGGTTGAGGCACTGGATCCCATGGCCAGTGGGATTCCCATTTTGAATCCTGACCTAGTGGCTTAAAAAACATGCCAGGCATTTGTGCATGTGTGCCCAAAATCCCAATAAAATGAAAGAACTGTAAGAATTCAGTAAAAGGTAAGAATTGTACTTGAAAATGGGAAGAATATAATATATTCTGAGATGAAGTGAAGTTATAAATTTACCATATAATTCAGCAACTCAAATCCCTATGAGACAATGTTTCTTGCAACTCCCAAATGCCAGTCTAGCCACCTGTTCAAGGCAAGTGAAAGACATGCAATTCTTTTATTTCTCTAGGCTATTTAGGTTTTATACCTAGGAAAATTCAGATACTCAAGGCTGAATCCTTTGAATGACCTTGCTTTGGTTCCATAATCACATTATTCACTGAGTTTGCTTGGTTAATTGCCATAGGTTTCTCTGAGGAGTCCTGTAAATAAATAACGCCAGTAAGAAATCTGCTCTGCTTTTATTAGAATACTATTACTGTTCAAAACATTGCCTACCTGTTGGAGACAGAAACCAGCCCAGGCCTGAGAGATAAGCCAAAAGGTAAGAATTCAGAAGGGAGTAGAAAGCAACCCCAATCCCAAACAGAAAGCTGCAGGGACTGCATGGTCAACCAGATGGAGCGCCAAGCATGGCCTGTGTCTTAAGATGTTTGACATCATTCCACAAGTCAAGATATTGTCTAAGTACTAAGTTAATGAAAGCTATTAATCTTGTACCAGGAACATAGCCTACAAAGAATGTCATGTATATTATACACTAGTCTCTATAGCCAAACTCACTCACTGCTTATCTGATTTAGTTTAGAATAAATGGGCTCTGCTAAGGCAAAGTTTTGCTTATGCTCCAAGAGAGTTTTAGCCTGCTGCTTTAACCTTTTCCTTGTTGCTCTCTCTTTTTTTCAAAGAATGATTTTTTATTAATCTTTATTATTATTTTCCAGTTTGATCGGAGAGAGGGGTAGGAGGAGGAGTAAGAAAGCAAGCCACCAGGTCTAGGACTTGAACCGCAGTCGGCCTTGTGGGTGTCCTCCACTTTTTTTTTTTTTTTCGAGCAAAAACTTCTAAAAAGAGAAAGAAAAAGAAAAATATATACCAAATAAAAATGTACCCGCAGGGGCCAGCAGGTGGCATGGTGGTTGAGGCACTGGATCCCATGGCCAGTGGGATTCCCATTTTGAATCCTGACCTAGTGGCTTAAAAAACATGCCAGGCATTTGTGCATGTGTGCCCAAAATCCCAATAAAATGAAAGAACTGTAAGAATTCAGTAAAAGGTAAGAATTGTACTTGAAAATGGGAAGAATATAATATATTCTGAGATGAAGTGAAGTTATAAATTTACCATATAATTCAGCAACTCAAATCCCTATGAGACAATGTTTCTTGCAACTCCCAAATGCCAGTCTAGCCACCTGTTCAAGGCAAGTGAAAGACATGCAATTCTTTTATTTCTCTAGGCTATTTAGGTTTTATACCTAGGAAAATTCAGATACTCAAGGCTGAATCCTTTGAATGACCTTGCTTTGGTTCCATAATCACATTATTCACTGAGTTTGCTTGGTTAATTGCCATAGGTTTCTCTGAGGAGTCCTGTAAATAAATAACGCCAGTAAGAAATCTGCTCTGCTTTTATTAGAATACTATTACTGTTCAAAACATTGCCTACCTGTTGGAGACAGAAACCAGCCCAGGCCTGAGAGATAAGCCAAAAGGTAAGAATTCAGAAGGGAGTAGAAAGCAACCCCAATCCCAAACAGAAAGCTGCAGGGACTGCATGGTCAACCAGATGGAGCGCCAAGCATGGCCTGTGTCTTAAGATGTTTGACATCATTCCACAAGTCAAGATATTGTCTAAGTACTAAGTTAATGAAAGCTATTAATCTTGTACCAGGAACATAGCCTACAAAGAATGTCATGTATATTATACACTAGTCTCTATAGCCAAACTCACTCACTGCTTATCTGATTTAGTTTAGAATAAATGGGCTCTGCTAAGGCAAAGTTTTGCTTATGCTCCAAGAGAGTTTTAGCCTGCTGCTTTAACCTTTTCCTTGTTGCTCTCTCTTTTTTTCAAAGAATGATTTTTTATTAATCTTTATTATTATTTTCCAGTTTGATCGGAGAGAGGGGTAGGAGGAGGAGTAAGAAAGCAAGCCACCAGGTCTAGGACTTGAACCGCAGTCGGCCTGGTGTGTGTCCTCCCCTTTTTTTTTTTTTTTTCGAGTCCAGCACTTTTAACCACCACACTGCCTGCCAGCCCCTTACTTGTCTCTTGTCTAAATCCTTTGCAACACCCTGCCTTGAAGCCCTGAGTTTCTCATACTCACAATCTGAGAAAACACATGACCTTTAGATGCATGTAGAAACGTGCTTTTGTGAGCTACTTTAGCAATGACTATTGAGAGCATTTATATACAAAACGTTATTTTCCTGTTGTCATCAGTTATTTTTTTTTTCTTTTTCTTTTTTTTTTGGAGAGGTTTTCGCTATAGGGCACGTGCGCGTGCCAGAAAGAGACAGACAGAGAGATAGAAAGTGAGAAATCTCCCCCGATGGGATGGCCATGATGCAATCCCTTCTCCTCCATTCTCCTCTTGGGATCTTGGGCACACACGCACACACACCCGGCGTGAGTTTAAGCCTCCGGGTCCGGGACTTGAACCGCGGTCGGCTACGTGAGAGTCCAGCAACATAGCCATTATGCTAACTGCTGATCCCATCAGTTATCTTTTTGTTGTTGTCCATATCTGATACCTGATACTGCAGGGCAGTATGAGGCTAGAAAAAACTATGTGTTTATCAAATTTTGTCTCAAAAAGATCAGAGAAATTACATGATACCAGTCATTTTTACGTCTTTAGACAATTTATATCTAAAAACAATTGGCTTTACATTAATAAATTTTTTTTTGGAGAGGTTTTTGCTATAGGGCGCGTGCGCTTGCCAGACAGACAGAGAGAGACATAGAGACAGAAAGTGACATAGAGACAGAAAGCAAGAAATCAACCCCCAGAGGGGATGGTCACGCCACAATCCCTTCTCCTCCATTCTCCTCTCGGGATCTTGGGCACGCACGCACACGCGCCCGGCGTGAGTTTTAAGCCACCAGGTCCGGGACGCGAACCGCGGTCAACTACGTGGGAGTCCAGCGACATAGCCATTACGCTAACTGCTGGTTCCCAATAAATTTTTTTTTTTTATATTCTATTTTTTTCACTTCATTTTCTGTCCTTTAAAAGAATAGACCTGAAGCTGGTTCTAAGTCAAAACTTCTCCATCAGAGAAGTTGGGCTCATCTGATCTTCACTTTTTTTATACTCGTTTGTCTATTACTGCGTTTACTTTTAATCTATAGCCTTTCTCACTCAAAAAAATGTGTTCAACTGATACAAGTCCTCACAAGTGGCGCCCAACGTGGGGCCTGAATACAGAAAAAAAAGAGGTAAGTAGACACTCCTTAAAGCCAGGCAGATATTATTAAATAAGATAAAGATCCTATAGAGTAAAATAAAGAATAAAAAATATAGAGTAAAAACAACAAAAAAACAGAGTAAAAAAAGAGATATCAGAGAAAAAAGGAGTAAAGAGATATCAGAATAAAATAAAGAGATACTAGAACAAAAGAGTGAATTTGATTATTGTCAGGTATAAAACATGAAAACATAATTGTCTAAAGACAGAGATACGTATGTATAAATGTTGTCTTATATGTTAAAAGCTAGAGGCAATAAAGTTAGTATCAAACAGTTACATCAGTTCCTGAATTTTGTACAGGAAAAATGCCCTTGGTTCCCAGAGCGAGAAACAGTTTGTAAAGAGACCTGAGACAAGGTCAGAAAACAGATCAGGGAATGACAGACAACAAAAGATCCTAACAAAATTCCCATTTTTGCCTTCTCCCTGTAGAATTTAATTAAAGAGTGCTTGAGACAGAACCCTCCAGAAAAAAACAGAGCTAGTTTAATAACTCCACTGACAAACACTTCAAAGGGCTATACCTTCCTCTTAACTAAAAAAAAAAAATCAGAGTCTGTAATCAAAGACAAAGATAAAAAAAGTAATACCTGGTTAAAAAAGATTGTCTTTTAAAATTAGATAGACTGAAGATTGCAGATTCTAAAGCAATTGCAGGGTGGGAAGAAAACCGAGCCCCTCCCCCCAC
This sequence comes from Tupaia belangeri chinensis, assembly GCF_000334495.1. Classification (NCBI taxonomy): domain Eukaryota; kingdom Metazoa; phylum Chordata; class Mammalia; order Scandentia; family Tupaiidae; genus Tupaia; species Tupaia belangeri. Next base: position 332,824 of record NW_006160071.1, on the reverse strand, counting down.
ACACACACAGCTCACTGCTTCCCAGTCAAAACCTACTTGTGTATCAAATGGCACGAAGACAAAAAACAAAACAAAACAAACAAAACAAAATCTCCCACTTTAAGCTCCAAAACACATTTCTACATGGATCTAAAAGTCAAATTGCAGCTGACCACCTGCCAGCCCCTTCCTTGTCTCTAGTCTCAATCCTTTGCAACACACTTCCTTCAAGCCCCGAGTTTCTCACACTCACCCCAACACCTCTAGAAAGAATTTCAAAATTTTCCTGAGGTCTAAGTGCCATTATACACACACATATGCGCACGCACACACACACACACACACACACACACACATGTGTGTTGTATATATATATATATATATATAAAATTTGTCAGAGGTCACTAGAGACACAGAGATAGATTTATTCACCAGAGAGACACACAGAGAGAAGGTAAACACATTTCCTAATGGAGTGTGGTCATGCTGCAATCCCTTCTCTTTAATTTCTCTATCCTGTTAGGATTTTGGACATCAACACAAAAATATCTAATGTGTTTTTCAAGCTGCCAGGTTCAAGATTTGAACCAGGTGGTTAGCTATGTAGGATCGAGCTACCCCAACCACTAGGACATGGGGCTGGTCTGCCATAAACTATTGACATTCCCTGAGGAACATCTCAGCTTTCTCCTCATAGCCATTGCATTTCATACAACTTAGCATGATTCTCTAGTGGTGTCAGCAGTAAAGATATATCAGATGCAGGAGCCGGCAGGCGCTGTGGTGGTTAGGGCAGCTGGGCTCCCACATGACTGACTGTGGTTCGAGTCCCCGACCTGGCAGCTTGCTTTCTTACTGTCCTTCTCTCTCTCTTTCTCTGGTCAACTTCAAAAAAACAATAAAAAATAAAATAAAATAATGACAATGTCTAAAATAAAATAAATCTTAAAAAAATATATATCAGATGCAAATTGACAGCTAATGTAATTCTTCTGTCACACAATTACACAACGATAACATTAGTCATATAGTAGGAATTATAAGAGCAATGTATTTCTGGTCCTATTTTGTCATGATGTTGGAATTAGAGTCAAGGTTATTTCTCTCCAGACACTGAAATGTTTTCTTTTTTAAGAGATTTTTGCTATAGGGTTTGTATGCTCGCCAGAGAGACAGAAAGTGAGAAATCACTGCCCGGGGGGAATGGCCACGACGCAATCCCTTTTCCTCTATTCTCCTGTTAGGATTTTAGGTGGGCATGCACACACACGTACCTGATGTGAATTTTATGTCTCCAGGTCTGGGACGTAAACAGTTGTCAACTATGTGGGAGTCCAGTGACATAACCATTACACCAACCACGGTCCCAACGTGGAAATAATTTTATATTGTCCACAAATCCATTAGATAATGAAGGATAAAAGAGAAAAATTAAACATGACAAGTCACCTGGACATCCATCATTCTCTTCTGTTTGAGGAAATGGCCAGCAACTGGGATACTGGGATGGATACTCTTTTTCTCTTCTGAATATGCCCTTAATTTCTAAGTAGACATCTCAGTGGCTTGTCAAAGCTATCCACAGAAATTTCTAGGTTCTAAAACTTTCTCTTTCTTCATTCACTTCTCTTTTCCCAGGGTAGCCAGGGCCTGTGGGCTGAAAAGCAAAAAACTTTCAAGAGTGCATTCCTTGTCTTTGTAATTCACCCTAACACATAGCCCCTAGTATTCCTGTCTTTTAATTTGGTACCTCACATTATTTCTTACCTCAGGCAGATAAAATGTAAGACCCCAAATGTGTAGGAGGAATACCATCTGTGAAGTGTGGAAATAGTGTGACTGTGAAAGGAGAGGTGAAAAGGAAAATGGGTACAGCACAAGGCCTCAGTGGCAGGAAATTCTCAGATCAAATTTTAGAAATAAGGCCATATGGACATGAGAAACTTTTTCTTTTAAACTATGTCCCACATACCTCTTTAAAAGCTTTTATACGTTCTATTTATATATATGCTCCCATATGAGAAACAGAGACCACATCAAAAAGACAGAGAAGGAATATGAGATAAAAACACAAATTTAAAAAGCAATTCAAAATATAAATAATAAATGCTGACCTCCCTTAAAGATTGCTCCATCAGTGAGGTCCCTCCCATATGCCAAAATAGCAGCCTTTATGTACTCACATATAAAACCTGAAAGGAAATACACCTAAGAAATAGGCAGCAATTTTTCAGGAAGAAAAAATAGGACTCTTAAACAAAAAGTTTACTAATTTTAGATATGCTGAATTATTCGCACAGCCCCAAGCTTTCATTTCTGAGGGTTGAAGAGAATGGGGTGATAGGAGAAGAAAAAATTAGTGGAGGAGGGACTTGGGCCTGAAGCTTTTAGGGAACGTTAACATTTTCAGATCTGTTCCAAAAGGTGGAAGCACCAGAGAGGGTACTTAAGTCTCCATGGCTTCAGCTTTGTCACATTTCTGCACTAAACAGCGATCAACAAACTTGGCATAGACCGACAAGGATGCTGACCTCTGTGGTGGTTAAGGCGATGGACAGTGGGGGGACAAGTTTTAGTCCCAGACCTGGTGGCTTGCTTTCACCCTTTCCCACTGTTTCTGGTCAAGTTAAAATAAATGAATGAATAAGTAAAATCAAATATATAATTATTTTTAAAAACTGTCACATTGACACCAGCAGATGGCATAAATGATATTGCTGGACTCCCATGCAATTGACAGTGGTTGGAGTCCCATACTCAGTGACTTAAAAACTCGTGGGGGGTGGGGTGGGATGCGGGTAGGGGTGAGTGGTGGGTATGATGGGTACTCGGACGCGGACAGCAGGTGGCCTGGTGGTTGTGACGCTGGGTTCCCGCAGTTCAAGTTTCGGACCAGGTGGCTTGCTTTCTCACTTTTCCCTTCTCTCTCTGTTTGTCTCTCTCTGGTCAAATTAAACAAAAATAAATAATAATAAAAAAAGTTAAATAAGCTTTTTTAAAATTAAGAAAACTCACGCCAGGCGCGTGAGTGTATGCGTGCCTGAGATTTGGGGAGAATGGAGGGGAAAGGATTTCAGTGTGTGCATCCCCCTGGGGAGGGAGTTTTCTCTCTCTCTGTCTCTCCAGTGAGCGCACCTGCCCTATAGCAAAAAACAAAACAAACAAACAAACAAACAAAAAACCAAAAAAACCCTCTCCTAACCAAAACCAAAACCAACTGCTCCATCAGTGAGTTCCCAGACACCGCCTTCGCGGGCACACACCGCCCGACCAGTTCTTCATTTGAGTCCTACAGGCAGCGAGAGCCGTGAAAACCCCGACCTCGGGCCTCTGGAATCTCGGCCTTGATATGCTCAGCCTTTTCATTACTGACCACAAGAATTCCCGTGATGGACCCCAAGGACGCCCATTCCAGACGGCCTTCGCCAACTCGTCCACGCGCCCCTGCAAGACGCACCCACCCGGGGCACGCCCGCCGCCTCGCGGGAGCAGCGGCCTCGCAGCGCGGCTGGACCGACGAGCGCCCGCGCCGCCCGACTCCCTCCTGAGCCGCAGCGGCCTCCCCGGGCCGAACTCACTTCCGGAACCTCCACCAACGCGGAACCGCGGCCACAGCGTTTCTATGGCGAACAGAAGCCGGACTTCCGGCTTTTCACTATGACGTAATAAGCCGGCGCCTGCGACGCCTCCCCGCTGACGGCGGCCGTGTTTAGGTGCCTGAGGCGCGGAAGGCGGAGCCGGCGCTAGGGCGCTAGTGAGCTGGGGAGGGCCACGGGGGTTTCCTCGCTCCTCAGCCCCAGCGGAACGTGGGGCCATTTCCAGAGGCGAACGTGGCGTTAAGGGTCAGGTCTTTTGGGTACAAGGGCACAGAATGAGGTTGCCGCCTCTGGCGGGTTGGCGGCTGTCGGGGCTAGAGCGTCAGGAAAGACCCAAAGATTAGAATGTAAGACGAGAAAAGGAAGCCATGTTTGGGAGACCTGTATTGCAGCTACTTCGTCGGTCTGTAGGACGTGAATCTGAAGTAGCTAGCAGTCTGATCCTGCAAGATCTCGGAGTCCTGTGCAGTTACTTGGGCGAGCGGGTCGGGACCCTGTCGTGAGACAGGTGGAAGGAAAAAATCCAGTCACAATGTTTTCTTTGGCAGCAAATGAGATGAGGAGCTCAGGGGACAGTGAAGTCTACCAAATGGGCGATGTCAGTCAAGAGACAACGTGGCACAGAATATCCGTATTCCGGCCAGGTCTCAGAGATGTGGCCTATCAGTATGTGAAAAAGGGGTCTCGAATTTATGTGGAAGGCAAAGTAGACAATGGCGAGTACACGGATAAAAATAATGTGAGACGGCAGGCAACGACAATCATAGCTGATAACATAGTTCCAGTGCCCAGACCAAAGAGAAGGTGGTACAGTCTCATTTCCATAGCATGTATATAGTCTTTATAATTTCTGAGGAAAAGAATCAGTATGTGAAAAAGGGGTCTCGAATTTATGTGGAAGGCAAAGTAGACAATGGCGAGTACACGGATAAAAATAATGTGAGACGGCAGGCAACGACAATCATAGCTGATAACATAGTTCCAGTGCCCAGACCAAAGAGAAGGTGGTACAGTCTCATTTCCATAGCATGTATATAGTCTTTATAATTTCTGAGGAAAAGAATTAAAGTACTCTTTATATATATATATGCTTTAAAAATTATTTAATTTGATTAGTTATTATTTTCAATGATGAGAGAGACAGACAGACAGAGAGAGACAGTGAGAAAGCAAGCTTCCAGGTCTGGTCTTCAAACCATAGTTGGCCATGTGGGAGTCCAGCGCCTTAACAACCACGCAGCCTGCTAGATCCAGTTTTTTTTTTTTTTTTTTTTCTTTTTTTTTTTTGGGGGGGTTTTTACATTTTTTTTTTTGGAGAGGTTTTTACTATAGGGCGCTTGTGCTCGCCAGAAAGAAGAGACAGAGAGATAGAAAGTGTGAAATCACTCCCCCCCGGGGGGGGGGATAGCCACCACAGTCCCTTCTCCTCCATTCTCCTCTCAGGATCTTGGGCACGCACACACATGCGCCCGGCGTGAATTTAAGCCACTGGGTCCGGGACTCGAACCACGGTCGACTACATGAGAGTCCAGCAACATAGCCATTATGTTTACTGCTGGTCCCAACATTTCTTTTTAAAAAATGAATTATTTGTTATTATTAATTTGACTGGGGGGGGTTCTCTCCCCCTATCTCTCTGGCTCAAGAGTCAGGAGTATTGTGGGCCTTCTCTTAACTGCTCAGGCTCCTCAGCCATTTCTTCAGGTCTCTTTTAGAACTTGTGTGTGAAAGGGGATGGGGTGGATCTTTTGAGATTGTTACACAATAGAATATAGAGAATGGAAAGAGATCATCTCATTGGTCCCCATTCCTACATGAAAGTATATCTCAGTCTTCTAGGTACTCACCCTGCATTTTGTGGCAATGGACACCACCCTTTATGAAGACCCTCACAAATATTTTTATTATTTTTTTGCTCTCTCTTCCAGCTCTTTACCTAATACAGAAACAGAAACCTTTGGTCTTTCTTACTTAGATTTTGGACTTTCTTATTAAGATTTTGGTCTTCCTTATCACTATTTTGCTTCTGAGACTTACTTTCAAAATACACCTTCTTAGGACCTGGAATTTTATCCTTTGTCTGCTGTAGTAGCCCATCTTTAGATGGTGGACATCTGGTGAACTCTCCCATGGAAGGGGTTTACTAGGTAACAAACACTGACCAATGTATCATGCTACATACAGAAGTGCCATTGGAGCCAGTGAGTATACAGGTAGCATGTCATAGAATAGTAATATATAATCAGAATAACTTAAGTGTTTTCAATTGACTGTGGCTTTCATAGAGTTTAACAATACTTCTCAAGGGTAGTGTGACAGTGTTAGAATATATAATAACATGATTATTCCCTTTATGGTGACAATAAAGGGTGTAAAAATTTGCCCTAGGGAGATCACTGTTCAACCTCACAACTTCACATCTGTCACACTAAGTACAGCTCAAGTCATGTTGTTCAACACATGTATGTGCATTCTTCTCCAACAAATACAATTTCCACACATCTTACTGAGGAAGCATATGAAACTGTGGAATGCCTATATTAATAACAAAAATAAAACCAAAACTTTTCTCAGAGGGCCTGTGTGCTTACCAGGGGGAGAAAAAAGTGAGAAAGCAACCTGCCTCCTAAAAAGCGAATGGCCATACTGCCTGCAATTCTTTCTCTTCTTTTCTTCACCCACTTTCAGGATTTTGAACACACACATACACATACCTGGTATGTTTTTCAAGCTGCTGGATCTGGACTTGAACTCAAACTATAGATGTACTTTGTGGGATCCAGCCACCTCAACCACCACACAATAGGCTGGCCTGAAAGATGCCTACATTTTAAAGTCTTCCAGTTTTTTGTTTATCACTGATATTTTCATCTTGTACATTTTGTTATAAATGAGCTTGGTTTATTTAATAAGTACACATTTTAATGACACCAGTGTTTTGTTTTGTATTAACAAATTATAGGGGCCAGCAGGTGGTGGTGTGGTTAAGGTGCTGGACTCCCACATGGCTAACTGTGGTTTGTGTTCTGTATCTGGCAGCTTGCTTTCTTTTTCTCTCTCTGGTCAAATTATAAATAAATAATAATAACAAAATTAAGTAATTTTTTTTAATAAGAAAATTATAGGGCTGTGGAATCAACAAATGAATATGCTTTTATGTATTTTCAAAGATTTCTTTCTTGAGTGTTCATGGCTTGTTAATTTCCTCAAAATCTATATAACCTCCAGAAGTTCGTGAAAAGTTAGTATTACTTCCTTTTTGTACTGTTTCTTATGACTATCTGCTAACACTTGTCACAATTAAGTCCACTTTATTTATTAAACCAGGAACTATTACCACCTTGGGAATATACCCCTTTTTTTTATTACATTATTGTCTTAGTCACAGAAATACCATTAAATGTGTTTGTCATGGCTTGTTATTAACATATGTCCCTTTTGTTTTGTTTTTTACTATAAAGTGCATGCACTCACCAAAGAGAGGGAAAGTGAGAAAGCATCCTCCCGGGAGGATGGCCATACCAGTCTCTTCTATTCTCTCAGGATTTTGAGCACACATAATATGTACACTAGCCAAGCATGCTTTTCAAGCTACCAAGTCCAGGACTTTAAACTGCACGGTTGACCATGTGGGATCCAGCTGCTGTACCCACCATCCTACTGGCTAGCCCAATCCCTAGTAAGTCTTACTCTTTTTTGTAAGAGATGAGATGAAGGGTTGGCCTTTGAATCAAAGTTTTATTTCATGGGACCAGCAGATAGTGTAATAGTTACATCACTGGACTCCTACATGATTGATTGTGGTTGGAGTCCTGGACCTGGAGGCTTGAAATTCAGGTGGGATGAATCCCAACAGGAGAGTAAAAGAGAAGGGATTGCAGCATGACCATCTCCCCTAGGGGGTGATTTCTTACTTTCTGTTTCTCTGTCTCTCTCTGTCTCTCCAGTAAGCTCATGTACCCTACAGTAAAAATCTCAGGAAAAAAAAAACAAACAAAAAACTTTTATTACATTCATTACATGTTGTGGTTTCTCCCCAGTAGGAATTACATGTTTTTTAAGTTCAAAACTTTGCATAAAAACCTTTCCAAATTCATTACATTCATAAGGTTTCTCTAAAGTAGAGTACCTCATGATTAACTAGAATTGAATGTACTCTAAAGGCTTTGTTAGATACATTTGTAAGATTTCTCTCCAGTATGAATTATCCAATGATACACTAAAAATGAGCTGTGACTGAAGACCTTGACACAGTCACATTTATAAGGTTTTCCATAAGTATGACTTCTGATGATTTAAAAGTTCTGAGCTGGAATTGAAAGGGTATAACACTCTAGAGGCTTTACCACATCCATTACATTTGTAAGGTTTCTCTCCAGAATGAACTCTTCATTGAAATGAAAGGTCTGCATGGAAACTGAAGGCTTTCTCATGTTCATTATATATGTAAGGCCTCTCTCCAATATAAAACCTCTGATGCCTTTCAAGGTATGACTTGCAACTGAAGACTTTATCACATTTATTACATTTGTAAGGTTTCTCTCCAGTATAGGTATTCTGATGGTCATTAAGAACTTTGTGAACACCAAATGCTTTGCCACATTCATTACATCTGTAAGGTTTCTCTCCTGTGTGAATTCTCTGGTGAGTTACAAAGTATGAATTTTGACTGAATTCCTTGCCACATACAACACTTTCATACAGTTTTTCTCTGGTATGCATTATCTGATGTCCACTGAGTAGTAAGTATGAATTAAAGGCTTTGCCACAGTCATTACGTTTGTAAGGTTTTTCTCCAGTATGAATTCTCTGATGATTGCAAGATATGAATTTTTAGTGCTAAATGCATTGCATTTGTAAGGCTTCTCTACAGTATGAATTCTCCAGTGATTTGCAAGGCATGAATTTTGACTAAAGGCCTTGCCCCATATATCACATTTATATGATTTTTTTTCCTTTCAGGATTTTCATATATCTAATGAGTATAAAGCTCTGATTTAAGGCTTTGCCACACTCTACATTTGTAAGATTTCTCTCTAGTATGAATTTTGAGGATTAACATCATTTGAACTTTGAATAAAATGTCATATTCATTGCATTTGTATGGTTTCTCTTGGGTATGTATTCTACAGTGACTTATAAGATGTGAATTATGACTGAACACCTTGCCACATACATCACACTGATAGGCCTTTTATCTAGTATAGGTTATCTGAAGTTTAGTGAGGACTAAGTGCCATTCAAAGGCTTTGCTACATTCATTTTTCCCTAATGTGTGTTTTCTGGCTTTGTGTGAATGCTGAAAGATATAGGAAGTCATTCCCATATTTAGTAAAAATGGTAGCTTGCAAGCATGGAAAAAATCTTTTTAGTAGTGAAATCGAGGAAACACTGTTAATTGTCTTCTCAGTTTGATAACCTGATAAAATTTCCTGCTAGTTTGAAATTTCTGCAGGTTGGCCAGATGTGACTGAAAACTTAATACATGCCTATTTTTGAATACCTTCTTTTATTATGAGTCCTAGGCATTCCTTTATAATTTCTTTATCATATCTCCATTGCCCTCAAAATCCTCTATATTTTTCTTGACTTCCCTGAAGTAAAAATCTTCCATGTCATGGCTTTTTAGGTTTTTCCAAAATTACTGTTTGAAACATCTCTCCTGTATTGTTTCCTCTTGGTGGTAACTGCTTGATTACACATTTAAGAGATGTATCTATAAGATACAACAAAACACAGGTTTCCAATGAATTACAACTGGCAAATATTTTATATTGAAAAAAATATTACATGAAAAGTAGTATTTATACTAAACAGTTATACATACTTTCCATCTGTGGTCTTCAATCTTTAGAAACAGAAGGATTAGAATTCTTTTTAAAGAAAGGATGATAATGGACCAGCAGTTAGCGCAATGGCTATGTCGCTGGACTCCCATGTAGTTGACCGTGGTTCGAGTCCCGGACCCGGAGGCTTAAACTCATGCGGGGCGCATGTGCGTACGTGCCCAAGATCCCAAGAGGAGAATGGAGGAAAAGGAATTGCGGCATGGCCATCCCCCTAGGGGGTGATTTCTCACTTTCTGTCTCTCTGTCTCTATCTGGCGAGCACATGTGCCCTACAGCAAAAAAAAAAAAAAAAAAAAAAAAAAAAAAAAAAAAAAAAAAAAAATCAAAAAAAAAACTTCCCCAGGAAGCACTTTCAGAAGTTTACGCTTCTACATGCTTTTAAGCCACAGGGTAAGTGGCAAGTGAGTCCTAAATGACCCTCCCCTAACGCTGTAGGGCTGGCAATGCAGGAGCCCACAACCAACCCCCGAGGAGGATCCCAGCAAGCCAGGAAAGGGCACCTACCGGGCTTCCTAGAGCGATGGGACTTGAACTGCTGTTGACTATGTGGGAGTCCAGTGACATAACCATTACGCCATCTGCTATCTCTCAAATTACTTTTATTGAAGCCTAGTTTAATTTTTTCTTATCAGACACATTTTTGCTATAGGGCATGTGGGCTTGCTGGAGAGACTTTAGAAAGCGAGAAATCATCCCCAAAGGGGGATGGGCATGCCACAATCCCTGCAGAAGGGATTCTGCTATTGGGATTTTGGGCATGCACGCCTACACACACAATGTGAGTTTTAAGTCACTGGTCCAGGACTCGAAACACTGGTCAAACACGTGGGAGTCTAGCAATGTGACTATTATGTCCTCTAGTGGGTCATGAAGCCTGGTTTCTAATACCTTATGACCAAAACATCCATGTTGTCCAAACATTTAATAGCACTGAAAAAGGAATTTTCCCATCTAACCCAAAGTACATACCAACTGGATGTAAACACATGCATCTCCTCTAATTAAAGAGGAATATATAATACATGTGTATACACACACACACACACACACACACACACACACATACACTTGACATTTACTGTGAGCAGTAAATGTTATTCTTTTTATTTACATTTTTTTAGATTTGAACCACAGTTGACCATGTGGAAGTCCAGCAATGCAACCATTGCACCATCTCCTGGCCCCTGTGTGTGTGTGTGTGTGTGTATTTGTTCTTGGTTTTCTTCAGTGCTTTCTGTTGCCCCAATATGGAGGTTACATTTAATACAGGAAGAGAATTTCCTGTTTGTTTTTTTTAAAGATTTATTTTATTTAACTTTATTTATTTATTTTTAATTTGACCAAAGATGGAGAGAGAGAGAGAGAGAGAGAGAGAGAGAGCGAGACAGCCAGCCGCCAGGTCTGGGACTCAAACCCTGGTCCACCTTGTGTGAGTCCAGCACCCTTAATCACCATGCCACCAGCTGGTCCCTGAGAGTTTCCTGTTTCCAAAAAGAAAGGAACATGCTGTGCAGTAGCTTTCCCAAAATCTCATTTTTTTTGTTCAGCATTTAACAGAAGACATTACAGATTGGACTAGAAAAATATTTCACAAAATCAACTATTGAACGTATCCTTCTGAATGCTGAGGGAACCCTATAGTACGCAGATACCAAGTTCTGTTCCAAGAACCATTGAACCAAAGCATAGAAGTAGAAAATAGGAATTAGGCTGCCATAAGATTTTATGAATACTTAAGATCTGAAACAGTAAATGTGAAGAATAAAAACGATTCAAGTCCAGATGCTAACCTAAGTCTAGTGACACCGGTGGAAAGGTGCCATATTACCAATGCTGGAACTCTGCGACCAGGAAGAAGAGGCAGCCTCTCCTGGATTGTGGTGCCGGAGCTTTCAAAGGGCAAGGCTTGGGGAACCGGAACGGGGCGAATCCACCTCTCAGGTAGGGAGTTAAGGTGGCGCGGGGCCGCGGGGCAGGTGAGTAAAGGGTTCAAGCACGAAAACTGCGTGTAAAGAGGTGGCTATGTGGTCCTATGGCAGAAAGACCAGAGTCAGGGACAAGCCTCAGAGTGACTTTAAACCGAAAGAGAAGCAACTCCCAGACCCAGACTTACTGTGGGAAAGGGGCCGGTGCAGAGACTTTAAGGTTTGTATCAAGCCCAGATCCTGGGGATGGACGACTGACAACTGCTAGCTTAACAAAGTCTCGCCGCAATTACCTCCACGGAATCCACTTCCAGGTCTGTGGGCACCTGCGCCTGCGCAAGGGAAAAAAACCGCCCTAGATGCCTGGGGCGGAGTCAGGGCAGGCGCAACGCGATAGGAGAAAAAAGGGAGCCAGGTCCTCCGGAGGGTGGACCCGGCCTGGGCGGAGGGGCGAACCCGAGGAGGGGCCTGTGCTTGGCCCCTCCTCTTACTGACCTTTGGATTGCGTTGTATTTCTATCGCTATTTCCTGCTCGGTGGCGCAGTGTTGCTTCCTGCTTCTTGTAAGATAATGTTTCAAGATTTAAGGATAAAGTTTAAAATTCTGGTCCAATTCTTAACAAGTTGAAACGATTTAAGTCAAAAGCTGTTTGCAAGCCTGATGGACAGTCTCGCTGGTGAGGCTGAAGCTATTCAGCTCTTAAGGAACTGGGATCTCAGTGGGGATTCTCTGTGGATGGTGGTTAGATCTGGGAAAGTAGAATACATGCCAAGTGAATTAAAGCAGACACAGAATAACAGTGTATGATCTCACTTACATGTAAAACCTAAAATAGTTGAACTCATAATAAGAGGGTGCATAGTTACCGGGGTGAGGGTAGGGGAAATGGGGGTTGGTCAATGGATACTAACTACTGGTTCTAAGATGAGTTAAGTCCTAGAGACCGAATGTACAGCCTGGTGGCTATAGTTTATAATGATGACAATGAACTACTGTATACTTGAAATTTGCTGCAAGTGGATCTTAAATATTCTCACTACACCAAAAAAAAAAAAAAAAAAAAGTAACTGAGGTGATGGATATGGAATTAGTCTGATTGTGGTATCATTTCACGATATGTACTTATATTAAAACACTATGCTGTGGGGACCAGCAGGAGGCATGGTGGTTAAGGTGCTAGACTCCCACGTGGCTGATTATGGTTTGAGTCCTGAAACTGGCAGCTTGTTTTCTCACTTTCTTTCTCTCTGTGGTGAGCACATGTGCCCTATACCAAGTCTAAAAATATTAATAATAAGTAAAATAAATTAATAATTAAATTAATAATTCAAAAATAAACACCATGTTGTAACTCTGCATACATACATTTCTATTTCAATAAAACTGAAAGAAAAAGAAGAAAAAAATTATGTGGTGCCACAATAAAACCTGATGCTCTTGCCTCGCTGAACCACAGGGGGAGAATCACTGTTGACATCTGAACTCTCAGAATGCTGGCAGCTTGTGCCCATGATCTAGGATTGGCTGAAGTTGAGGGTGGGTCACTGTGCCAAGACTTCATTCTGGGTGCTATTTCTCTTTCTGTTTTAGAGAAATAAATTAATAATCTTCAAGAAAAAGGACTCATATCAACAATCTAACTTTACACAATAAGGAACTTAAAAAAATAGAGTAGTGCTATTATATGAGTGCACATCATTATGAATGTGGCAAATTTGTGCATGAATATGAATGTATAAATGAAATTGAGTTCATGAGTGACTGTGGATGTGTATAAGTATGTAAGTATATGTGGCTGTATTTAATGTGTTAGCATGTGCATGCACATATGTGTTTACATCTTTGTACAAATCATTGTGTGTGTGTGTCTGTGTGACATGGTTTGGCTCTAACCACTACTTTGGAAATTGAGAGCCAACCAGTGACCTGGTTATTAAGGCAGCTGCATTCCACATGCTGACTGCACACTTTGAACCCCAGGCTGGGCAGGTTGGAAAACATCCTGTGTGTGTATGTGTGTGTGTGTGCATGCCCATAATCCTGAGAGGAGAATGGCGGAGAAGGGATTGTAGCACGGTCAGCCCTTTACATTTCTCTTTCTCGGGCAAACGCACACACCTTAACAGCAAAATTGAAAAAGAAAGAAAGGAAAAAAAAATCCCTGGGGACAATTGCATAGTGAACCTGGATCAAAGTGTTGATTTGTTTGTAGAAAAAAATGGAAGCATTTAATTCAACTCATAATTTATATATTCCTATACATACTTCTTTAAAAGAATTATTTTATTTAACTTTTATTATTATTTTCCAGTTTGATCAGAGAAAGAGAGAGAGAGAAAGTGAGAAAGATAGCCACCAGGCAGGACTTGAACCATGGTCGGTCATGTGGGAGTCCAATGCCCCCAACCACCATGCCACCTGCAAGCCCCAATACCTATACATAGTTTTTTTTGTTTGTTTTAAGAATTATTTTAACTTTATTTATTTATTTTTAAAATTTGATCAGAGAGGGACAGAGTGAGTGAGAGAGAGAGAGAAAGAGAGAGAGAGAGAGAGCAAGACACAGAGAAAGTGACAAAGGAAGCTGCCAGGTCTGGGACTCGAACCACGGTCAGCCATGTGGGAGTCCAGTGCTCTTAACCACCATGCTACCTGCTGGCCCCAACCTATACATACAGTTTAATTGCCTAAAGCACATACTCATGTGAAAGAGTAAGAGAGAGAAAGCATTCCCTCAATGGGGCATGGTCACATGGCAATGCTTTTTTTCTGCATTCCCATATCTCATCAGAAATTTGTGTACACATTCACATGTGCTCAACATATATTTTTAAGCCATCAGGGTTAGGATTTCAATCTTGGTTAGACATGTGGGATCTAACGTTCTACACACAGGGCTTAACTGCTTTACTATAGGGCCAGTCCCTACATGTGTGTGTACCTTTTGTTTTCCTTTTCTTTCTTTCTTTTTTTTTCCCCCTTAGGTTTTTGCTATAGTGCACATGTACACACTGGGGAGAAACAGAGAGAGGCAGTGAGAGGGCAAGTGAGAAATCACTCTCTAGGGGTATCGCCACACTGCAATCCCTTTACTCCATTTTCCTGGGATTTGGGACATGCACACACACACATACACACAACACCTGGTGTGATTTTCAAGCTACCAGGTCCAGACTTGAACCACGGTCAACCATTTGGGGGTCCAGTGCATCAACCACCATGCCACTTGCTGTCCCCCATATTTTATATATCTATTTTATGTAACTCTATATAGATTTTTTTAAGACAGATTTTTGCTGTAGCGTGCATGCATTCACCAGAGAGACAGACAAAGCATGAAATCATCCCCCAGGGAGATGGTCATACTGCATCCCTTCTCTATTCTCTCAGGATTTTGTGCACACATGCACATGCACCCTGTGTGTCTGTGTGTCTTTCTTTCTTCCTTTCTTCCTTCCTTTCCCTTCCTTTCTCTTCCTTTTCTTCTTAATTTTTTTAAATTGATAAAAGGCCCATTGTTTTAAAATATGGAATATATAAAAGTGATGCCACCTTTATCTTCAGGTGCTTCTTAGGTATTTCCCACAGTTCCCTGCCCTTTTACATTATGGCATTTTCAGGAAGTGTCAAGAACTACATGAAGGTTCAAGATACAACTACAACCTGAAATTAAATAGTCTATTTTCTGCATTAACACCACTCACCTAGTATACTAGGTCATCTTCTGCAGCAAATGAGTGAGTCTAGCACCCATGCCACAAAATCATCACATACCAGGAAGGGAAGGTATGAAAAGAATTATATGAAAGGACAACATAAATTTGGGGCTGATGGGATATTTTAAAATACTGTATTATCACAAAAAAAAAAAAAAAAAAAAAAAAAAAGAAGAAGAAGAAAGAAAGAAAGAAAGAAAGACAGACAGACCAAAAAGATTCCTTGCCTTTCCCTTGGACAACCAAGGAAATTAAAATGTTTTCTATCTCCAAAGTAAGAGACTTACTGGAAAATACAGTGCTTAGTGCTGGCAACCCAAATTAATATACAGTTTTGTTAAATCCATCCAAATTTTAAAAGCTACAAAAATTTCCTTTGTTAAAGCAAAAAATAAAATAACATAAGTTCAAGTCCCAGACCTGGAGGTTACTTTCTCAGTCTCTCTCTCTCTCTCACACACACACACACTCTCTCTCTCTCTCTGGTCAAATTTAAATAAATAAGTAAATGAATAAATATAGTTAAATAAAATAATTTTCAAAATTCACTTTAGGACAAAGTTATTCAAAATGGAAAAAAAAGAGGTTTCTTTACAGTGAAAGAACTGTCTTCTGTCAGATGATTTCTTGATAATGTTTTTAAAGATTTTGGACTTCTCAACTTTCTTGGTTTTCTGTCACTGCCTCTCTTTTTATGCTTGCCTGCATTGCTGTTTGCATTCAGGTCAACAAAAGGAGGCACTTTAAAATCAAAGGACAAAGCAACTTGGGGCAAATTTAAGTTATTAAAGATGTGTTTCAGAGAATGAAAATAATTTGCCTGTATGCATGATGTATATGCTTCCTGGGCTGACCTATGAAGAAAGTAGTTTTTCTCAATCAATTTTTCAAGCTGAGTCTGAATGTCAGAAATTTTAGACCAGGAAAAGTTGAATTCACTTAATGGAACTTTGGATTGCTTCAAGTAGCAAAGGAAACCCAATTCTTCTGGGCACAAAATGAGCAAGGCATGTCCTCTTCCATTTAGGTCTCTGGCTGTTCTATGAATATATTCCTTAGGGTCATCTGGAGGGTCATACTGAACAATCCAGTCAACTCCTGGAATATCCAGCCCTCTTGCTGCCACGTCTGTACACAACAATAGTCCTAAATCTGCATTGCAGAACTGGAAAAACGTGTTTGTATCCTTATTTTGCATCTGCCTTTCATGAATGGCCCAGACAGGCAAAAAAAAAAAAAAAGTTTAGTAACTCATAGTGGTATTTCACTGACTTTCAGGATGAAAAGGCCATTAGCTTCTTCTTTTGGTTCTTTTTAAGGGATGTAAAGAACAGAAGGCATCTCTTTTCAGAGGGACAAACAGCATATCCCTGTTCAAGAGCCTCTAGGGATGCATTAGCTTTATCATCATCAATACCAACATACAATGACTCCTTTTTCAGATAAATTCTTGCTAAATCTTCCACCTTGCGAGTTTCTGTAGCAGAAAAGAGCATGGTCTGTTTGTGTATTGACAGAAGTTTAATAATGTGCTTTAATTTCTCTTTAAAGCCAACATCCAGGATCTGATCAGCCTCATCAATAACCAGACACTGTAGGCTTTTATACCTAAACTATGGGGTATTCTGCATATGGTCCAGGAGATGGCTTGGTGTGGCCACAATATTGATCCCATTAGCAAGTTTCTGTACCTCAGCAGATCTGTTACTACCACCCATTATCAACCCACCTGTGTGAACGTAGTGAGTCATTAACTCCTTAAGAACACCAGACATCTGCATGCTACCCTAGCTAAGGAGATAAATCCCTCTCATTGGACCTGGCTGTCAGCATAGAGGGGAGGCCAAGTCTCAGAGGACATGTCACCCTTCTTCCATGGATCACAGGCCACACGTGGAGCTTGCAGTATACTGGACATTAAAAAAAAAGTGTACAGAGAGTGTTAGCATTGGTTGATACAGGGGCTGAATGTATGATTATTTATGGTAACCCTAATACACTTGAGAGACCCTTAACTGTTATTGATGGTTTTGGAGGAAACATGATCAAATAAGAAAAGTAGGTCTGATGTTGAGTATTGAGTGACTTGCTTCACGCCATACAAAGTATACATATCTTGGATAAAGGAATGAATACTGGATGTTGACATAGCACAAGGTTATGTCTGCAAACTAGTGTTGTGAAGTTCTGCCTTAGGGTATTAGTTGTGAAGGCTGTTATAGCAGGGCATTCTGAACACCTTCTGTTGGTTCATTTCACCCACCACTGGGTGGGAGCAGTTAAACACTATTGATTGACTGGTGGAAATAAGGATTTTGGGAAAACAATGTAAGAATTGGCTCAAGGTAATATTTGCCCCATTCACAGCTCTTACAAAAACTGTGTGGCCAGTGAAATAAACAGATGGTACATAAAAAAGCCAAATACAGTGTCTTAATTTCTTATATTGATTATATCATATGAATCTCTGACTGTTGCAGACCTGGGGAAAACTGCTCTATGATTAGTGGACCATTTACAAGCTTGGGGATGGTTCACAAACCTTAACAAATTGCAAGGATGTGCTTTATCAGTACAAATTCTAGAGGTTTTTTTGTTGAGTAAAACAAAGATGATGTTATTGGCTGTGATTGAAAAATTTAAGCCTTTTTCCATTCTACTACTCCTTAGCAGTTGCAGTAATTAAAAAAAGTTATTTATTCATTGTCATTATTTTATTGTTTTGAAGTTGACCTGAGAGAGGTGAGAGCAGGAGCAAGAGAAAAAGTGAGAAAGCAAGCTGCCAGGTCCAGGACTCCAAACATAGTCAGCCATGAGGGAGTCCAGCCACCTTAACCACCATGCCACCTGCCGACTCCAGCAATTTCAGCAATTTTTAGATTTGTTCAGTTATAGGTGGATATTTTTTCCTCTATTTAGCTCAGTTAGTCCATCCTTTATATAAATTGACCAAAAAGGGGGCTCAGTGGAATTGAACAGGAGAGTGCCAACAGGCATGCACCACAGCTACCAGTGCCATGGGTGCTGTGCAGACACTGGGCATTTAAAATCAGTCACTCCCCTGTGAATTGGATGTTAATGTTACCCAAAAAGGTATGATTATGGGCTCTGGCAGTGTCAGGGACAATGTCGACTCCCCATTGGGTTCTGGTCATGAACTAGGAAGAGACCAGAGGCTCAATACTGCCTTATTAAACAAGTGAATGCTGTTTATCAAGCTTTGATAGCTACTGAGCTCAAAACTAAACAAGCTTCAATCACTATAAGGACAGCCCTCCCCGTTACTGGGTGGATATATGACTTGTCTCACAAGCCAAGGAATTCAGCTACCCTGATAAAGACCTTCACCAAGTGGTGGACATACCTGCAACAATGCAGTAAGTTATCCACTAACCCTTTAAGCCATGACTTACAACAGTTTTGGGGGACTGTGACATTTGTGAACACTGATGCCCTTTCAATAGCAGCTCCTGCTCTCACTCCTTCCATTAAGGAGATAATAACTCAAGTGCTAGCTGATGCGCGATACATGGATGGCTCTTGCCAGGGGCAGTCCTCTAGAGAAAAGCTGTAGCATAACAACCATTCACAGACACCATTTGGATGGAGGATGGTGAGGGGTAGAGTAGCCACTGGGTGGAGCTCAGGGCAGTATGAATTGTGATTGCTAAGGAGAAAGGGCCCTTAACTATGTTTTTATTAATTTAATTCCATTTGTAATTATTTTTAATTTGACCAGAGAGAGACAGAACGAGAAAGGGAAAGTGAGAAAGCAAGCTGACAGGTCCGGGACTCGAGCTGTAGTCAGCCATGTGGGAATCCAGCACCTTTTACCACCTGGGCAGTCTTCAAAGGACTTATATTGGATGCCACAATGCCACTAATAGAAATGATACATTATGGGGCTGGCAGGTGGTGTGGCAGTTAAAGGAGGTAGATTCCCACATGGCTAACCATGGTTTGAGTCCTGGACCTGGCGGCTTGCTCTCTCCCTTTCCCCTTCACACTCTCTCTGGTCAAAATAAAAAATAATAAATGGAATAAAAAAATTCTTAAAAAAAAATGGTACATTATGACCAAATATTTGTGGGGGCAAAACTTATGGTAAGATGTTGATGAAATTAACAAGACTAAGACTATCACTATTGGGACCAGCAGATGGCATAATTGTTGTCACTGGACTCCCACATAGTCAACTGCGGTTCAATTCCCAGACTTGGCAGCTTGAAACTCACAATGTGCGTGTGTGTGTGTGTGTGTGCGTGTGTGTGTGTGTGTGCCAGAATCCAGAGAATGGAAAAGGGATTGTGGCTTGGCTATCCCCCATGGGATGGGTCTTGCTTTCTGTCTCTCTGGTAAGTGCATGTGTACTTTTAGCAAAAATCTCTCTTAAAAAAATTACTGGGACCAGCAGGTGGCACGGTGGTAAAAAAAAAGGTGCTGGATTCCCACATGGCTGACTACAGCTCGAATCCTGGACCTGGCAGCTTGCTTTCTCACTTTCCCTTTCTTGTTCTCTCTCTGATCACATTAAAAATAATAACAACAAATGGAATTAAATAAATAAAAACTAAAAAAAAAAATCACTATTTATCATGTGGCCAGTTCTCTTTTCAAAGTCCAAGCAATGATGAGGCCAACACTAGCATGTTCTAGTTTTCTAGACTCATATGTAATGTCACCTCTTAGTGAGACATAAGACTGGCAATATAGTCTAGAAAAGCACAATGTATCTTCTTTATTTTTGTAAGTTCAAATCTCTCCTGAGCTGAGTATTATTTCCTTTATCACCAGAGGGCATGTGCACTCACCACCCTTAATACAGTATGGCCACATCACAATCTTTTCTCCACTTCTACATCCTGTCAGGATTTGGAGCAGATATACACACACACACCTGGTTTGTTTTTCCAGCCACAAAAGCCAGAACTTAAATTTCAACTGACAACATGGATCCAACTCCCTTAACCCCTGAACTATGGAGCTGAGCCTTATCTTCATTTTTGAGCAAGGGAAAGGGACTGGACTGTGGAGTGTGAAGTGAACATAGAGGGAAAATCCCTACAGGTGTAAATGAAATACTGTTTGGGAAACTCCCCCAAATAGGAAAGATCCATAGGAGAACAAGTTTATTTCAAATTTCCTCTTTGTCCTTAGTCACTCTTCATATACACCTGTTTTCATTTGATGTTCAGTTCTGTTTCTACAGATCTGACCTGCCTCATAGTCCAGACCTCAGGACCTATTTAGTTCTATTTACACTTCATATACTTGCAAGAACTCAGGAGCTATTAATAAAAGGCATCCCTTTCATTGTATCTGGGGCTCCATGAAACTTCATGGGGCAATCTCAAGAATTCCTTACCTGCTTGGGCCCCTCAGTCATTTCTTTGGGTCTATTTTTGAGAATGTGTGTACAGGGAGGTGAGTGGTTTTGAGATAGCTACTCTGTTCAAGATCTTGCCCTCCAACATTTCGTGGTGCCTTGGACCTTCCACATGGCCAGAATCATGAGTGCAATAAACCTCTATAAACTTAAATTAACTTAGTCTCAGGTATTTCTGTAAGCAATGTAGTAACTGACTAATAAAAGTAGAGATGCTAGCAATTTGAATATGTGAGAGAAGTTTTAAAATGCTTTAAGTGAAAAGGTGAAAGTTCTCCACTTAAAAGTAAAAAAAAAATATACTGAAATTGCTTAGATCTGAAGGACAGATGTACTATGTGAAATTGTGAATAACAAAATTAATTGTGTTAATTTTACTGTCACATATAAAAACGTACAGAAACCATACATATAGGGCTCAGTACTAATTGTGGTTTCAGGCATCCGTAAGGGGATCTTGAAACATATACCCCACAAATAAGGGGAGAACTGATGTTTGCCCAAAAATGTATGTTGTTTTTGGGAAAAAAAAGATACAGATTATTTCAACCATGTGAGCTAACATTGTTTTTAATGTTTGTATTGAAGTACCCTACTAAAGTACCCTACTAAAGTGTTTTTTCTCACAGAAAAAAACATCATTCTCTGAGTTATAAGGAAAAAAGGTTTACACTGTATTAACTGAACCACAAGACATAATACGTTCTGAACAAGACAGTAATAAATGTGATACTAGTAGTTAAAAGTGAATCCTAATCAGGGAACCAGCAGTTAGCGTAATGGCTATGTCGCTGGACTCCCACATAGTCGACCGCGGTTCGCGTCCTGGACCCGGTGGCTTAAAACCCACGCCGGGCACGTGTGCGTGTGTGCCCAAGATCCCGAGAGGAGAATGGAGGAGAAGGGATTGTGGCGTGGCCATCCCCTCTGGGGGGTGATTTCTCGCTTTCTGTCTCTGTCTGGTGAGCGCACACACCCTATCGTGAAAAACCTCTCAAAAAAAAAAAAAGATGAATCCTAATCATGAACAGGCTTATCCTTGTTCTTCTGAATCAGCTCGTCTCTTATAAAGTGGAATCAATTTCCAAGAATCAAACTACATTTTCACTGATCTCTGCTATACACTACCTCTGCCATTCAGTGGAGGGGCCTGCCAATTTCTCTTCCATTATTTCTAACAAAAATGTCTCTTTGGTGAGCGCACACACCCTATAGTGAAAAACCTCTCAAAAAAAAAAAAAGATGAATCCTAATCATGAACAGGCTTATCCTTGTTCTTCTGAATCAGCTCGTCTCTTATAAAGTGGAATCAATTTCCAAGAATCAAACTACATTTTCACTGATCTCTGCTATACACTACCTCTGCCATTCAGTGGAGGGGCCTGCCAATTTCTCTTCCATTATTTCTAACAAAAATGTCTCTTCTGTCTTCTCTTCCTATGAAAATCCCGTCCATCAATACCCTAACTTGCTCTGTTTCACTTTGAGTTGTTTGGGCAATTGTGTCTGCCAACCCAAAGTGGCCCTGTATTTGGAAAACAGTGCTCTAAAAACAAGAAGCAAGATGTTGTATATCACAGGTTCATAGGATCATCTGTTCCTCACCTATGCTCTCTAATTTACAGAATAAGAATTATAAGTCAGTGTCCTGGAGCTACCAGGGAACATGGACATGAAGGAACCATAACTGAGAAGGCCCTCCCTCTCATGTTACTAATTTCTTTCCAGAAAGCAAAATCAATGGCCTACAAGGAAGGTAAACTATCAATACATTTCAAACTTTAGACTGAAAGTTACAAACAGTAAATGAGACTTTTCAAGAAATCTCAAATCACTGAATAGAATATTTTATTAACAAAATGGCTGGCCATTTCCAAATGGCTCCTGTTCTTTTGATATACATGACATCACACATTCAAACATATTTTGGCTTGTAGTAATTCTGCAGAATGTAATACTTAAAGTTGAGTCTTGGAAAAGGAGGCTTATTGTTCCTAGTGTGAATTCTCTGATGTGTAGCTGTTGTGAGAACTGGCTAAAACATTTACCCCTCATTCCATTTGTAAGGTTTCTCAGCAGTATAAATGCTTAGGTGAAGCCTGAGAACACATTTACTTTAAGGCTTTTTCATGTTCAGCATACTTGTATGGTCTCTCTCCTATATGATCTATCTCATAACCCCAAAGTGTGAACAAACTGATAAAAACCCTGCTGCATTCATTACATTTGTAAAATATCTAGGATGAATACTCTGATGTTTCAGTTTTGCTCGTTGGGTAAAAGTCTTAGCATGCACATTACAGTGGTATAGTTTCTCTTTAAAGATTTATATTCTGGGAACCAGCAGTTAGCGTAATGGCTATGTCGCTGGATTCCCACGTAGTCGACTGTGGTTCGCATCCCGGACCTGGTGGCTTAAAACTCACGCCGGGTGCGTGTGCGTGTGTGCCCAAGATCCCAAGAGAATGGAGGAGAAGGGATTGCAGCGTGACCATCCCCTCTGGGGGGTGATTTTTCACTTTCTGTCTCTATGTCTCTCTCTGTCTGTCTGGCAAGTGCACATGCCCTGTAGAGAAAACCTCTCCAAAAAAAAAAAAGATTTATATTATAATGTCTACTGAGTTGTGACACACCCCATAAATCCTAGGCCACATACATTATTACATTTATATGATTTATGTATGAACTCTTATGTCAAGTAAGGACTTACCTCTAGTAAGGTTTTGCCCTCGTTGATTCATTTATGAAGTGTCTCTCCACTATGAATTATCTGCAGATGCACAAGTTTTGAACTGTGGGTGCAACTTCTGCCATACATATTACATTTCTGTGGTTTCTCTCCAATACATATATTGTCATGTCTAATAAGAATTGAGCACTAGTTTAAAACTTTGCTATATATCTGTAAGGTGTTTTGTTTTGTTTTGATTTTGAGATTGTTTTGCTATAGGGCACATGTGCTTCCCAGAGAGAGAGAAAGCAAAAAATCATCCCCCAGGGGGGATGACCATGCTGCAATCCCTTCTCCTCTTGGAATTTTAGGCATGCATGCACACATGCTTGGCATTGAGTTTCAAACTGCCTGATCTGGGACTCAAACCAAGGTTGACAATGTGGGAGTCCAGCGACATATTATGCCATCTGCTGGTCCCAAAAACTTTGCAATATTTACTTCATATGTATGGGTAAATTACTTGGTGAATCCAGAGGTTAGGACAATGTCTAAAAGGCTTGTTACATTCAGTGTATTTGCAAAGTTTTGACCAAAATGTTTTATTCGATGTATACCAAGGACTGAGGTTTCTCTCTAGAATGAATGTTTTGGTGATTCTTGAGTTAAGACCTCTACAGGCCTTGCCACATTCATTACATTTGTAAGGACTTCTCTCCAGAGTGAATATTTTGGTGTTTCCTGAGAGAAGACCAGTGCCCATAGGCCTTACCACATTCAATGCACTTGTACGGTTTCTCTCCAGAATGAATTCTTTGGTGTCGTGTGAGGTAAGACTTCTGCCTAAAGCATTTGCCACATTCAAGACATTTACTTGGCTTCTCTCCAGTATGACTTCTCTGATGGTACACCAGGCTTGACCTTTGGATAAAACTTTTACCACATTCATTACATTTGTGTGGTTTCTCACCAGAAGAAATTGTGTGATGTTCTACAGGTTCTGAACTCTGCAAAAAAACCTCTCGAAATTCATTATATTTGTAAGGTTTCCCTAGAGTGTGGAGTATCTGATGATTAAGTAGGATTGAACGCACTCTAAAGGATTTGCCACACTCATCACATTTGTAAGGTTTCTCTCCAGTATGAATTGTCCAATGACGTGCTAAAGATGAGCGATGACTAAAAACCTTACTACACTCACTACATTTATAAGGTTTCTCTCCAGTATGACTTCTCCGATGAATTCTAAGGTCTGAACTGGAACTGAAGGCTTTGGCACATTCAATACATTTGTATGGCCTCTCTCCAGTATGACTTCTCTGATGGTACACCAGGCCTGCTTTCTGAATAAAAGTCTTACCACATTCATTACATTTATATGGTTTCTCCCTGGAAGGATTTCTGTGATGTTTTAAGAGTTTTGAACTTTGGGAAAGAACCTTTCCAAATTCATTACACATGTAAGGCTTCTCTCCAGTATGGATTACTTGATGTTTAGTAAGGGTTGAACGTTCTCTAAAGGCTTTGCTGCACCCATTACATTTGTATGGTTTCTCTCCAGTATGAATTTTCCGATGACGTGCTAGGCATGAGTACTGACTAAAGACCTTGCCACATTCATTACATTTGTAAGGTTTCTCTCCAGTATGAATTCTCCGATGAATTGACAGGCTTGCACTATAACTGAAGACCTTACCACATACATCACACCTGTATGGTTTCTCTCCGGTATGGATTTTTTGATGTATAGTGAGGAGTGAACACCAATTAAAAGCTTTTCCACACTCATTACATTTGTAAGGTTTTTCTCCACTATGACTTTTGCGATGCCTTGCAAGGCAGGAACTTCGAATAAAGGCTTTGCCACATTCATTACATTTATAAGGCTTCTCTCCAGTATGAATCCTCTGGTGAGTTACAAGCCGTGAATTTTGACTGAAGGCCTTGCCACATAAGACACACTTATACGGTTTCTCTCTGCTATGCATTATCTGATGTCGCGTGAGTAATGAATCCAAATTAAAGGCTTTGCCACACTCATTACATTTGTAAGGTTTCTCTCCAGTATGAATTCTCTGATGATTTGTAAGATGTGAACTTTGACCAAAGAATTTGCCACACTCATTGCATTTGTAAGGTTTTTCTCCAGTATGAATTTTCCGGTGATTTGCAAGGCATGAATTCTGTCTAAAGGCCTTGCCACATATGTCACATTTATATGGTTTTTCTCCTGTATGAATTTTCAGATGAATAGTGAGAAATGAGCTCCGATTAAAGGCTTTGCCACACTCTTTACATTTGTAAGGTTTCTCTCTAGTATGAATTCTCCTATGATTTGCAAGATGTGAACTCTGAATAAAAGCCTTGCCACACTCACTACATTTATAAGGTTTCTCTCCAGTATGAATTCTCCGATGACTTGAAAGATGAGAATTTTGACTGAAGACCTTACCACATAAATCACACTGATAGGGCTTCTCTCCAGTATGGGTTATCTGATGTATCATGAGGACTGACCGCCAATGAAAAACTTTACCACATTCATTACATTTGTAAGGTTTTTCCCTGATGTGTGATTTCTGGTCTTCCATAAATGATGAAGAATTAATTAATTCCTTCCCATGTTTACTAGAAATATTTGTTTGGATACAAGGAAGAATTCTCTGAGGTGGTGAAACTGAGGAGCAATGGTTGACTGTTTTCTCAGCTTGATTACATTCATCTTCCTCTGCAGTTTGTAATTTCTGCAGGTCAGTCAGATGTGAGGGTGCATGCCTATTTTGAACAGGTTTCTTCACTGCCCTTCTTTCATCTTGTGGACATGTACTACTGCTGAGATTTTTTGTATGGGTTCTAGGTCCTCTTTTGTAATTACTTCCATCATTTCTCCAGTGAAACACTGAGTCCTCTATATTTTTCTGGATTTCCCTGGAGTAAAAATCTTCCATGTCATGGCTTTTAGGTCTTTCCAACATTACTGTTTGGAATATCTGTCCTGTGTTACTGTTCTCTCTAAGTGGTAATTCGCTGATCACAGACTTAGGAGACTTGTCTACAAGACAGAACAAAATATGGGATTCCAATGAATTACAATAGACAAATATTTTGTATTGAAAATAAAATACTACATTAAAAGTAATACTTATACCTAACAGACATATAACATCCAACCATGATCTTTAATTTTTAGGAACATAGAGGTATAGAATTTTTGTAACGAATTATCACTATTATTATTTTGATTTGCTACTGGGCATGTACACTTGTGAGAGAGTGAGAGAGCGAGAGAGTGAGAAAGAGAGGTAGTAGTGAGAAAGCAAGCTGCCAGATCTGGGACTTGACTGTGGTTGGTAATGTAGGAATCCAGCACCTTAACCACCATGCCACCTGCTCCCATGAGGTATAGAATTCTGTAGTAAAAAGGATGATTTGAGCCAGCAAGTGGCACGGAGGTAAGGTGCTGAATCTCACATGGCTGGCTGTGTGGTTCTAGTACCAGACCCAGCACCTTGAAAATCATGCCTGGTGCATATGCATGTGTGTTCAAAATTCTGAGAGGAGACTGGGGGAGAAAGTATTGTGGCATGGCCATCCCCACTAGGAGGTGATTTCTAACTTTGTATCTCTCTCTCTCTCTCTGGCATCCACATGCACACTATAGCAAAATGTAAAAACGAAAAAAAAAGGGGGGGGTGATTTACAAGCATTTCAAATTACTGTTAGTGAAGCCTAGTTTCTGTCACCTTAATGACCAAAACAGTCATGTTATAGATATATTAGGGGAAAAAAGGGCATGATCCAAAAGCACACAATTGTTAGTAAATATATAGACCTCATAGGGAAAAATACATTATATATATTATTAGTTCATATATAGTGAACAAATAAATGCTAAGACATAACACAATATATTGAAATGGTTAAGTAAGAAATAATAAAACAAATGTAATGAATAAGCTAACCAGTAATTAAATGCTGCAAGCAAAAATAGCACTGGGAAAATGAATTTGAGAAAATAAAGTTATAAAAATAAAATAAAAATATTTTCTGAATATCTACCATAAAGCTAGCTATTTCCATGCAGAATAGGAATCTAATATTAACATGTGGTGCATGTCTGCTACACTGCTTAACACAAATGGAAAAAAGCCATCATCTGTAAATAATATTAAAAATTAGTGGGGCTGGCAGGTGGTATGGTGGTTAAGGTGTTGAATTCCCACATGGCAGACCATGGTTCAAGTCCTGTACATAGAGGCTTGCTTCCTCACCCGCTCTCTGTCTCTTTCTGGTCAAATTGAAGAATAGTAATAAATAATAAAATTAAATTAATACTTTTTAAAAAATTAGTAAGGGGATGGCAGGTGACATAGTGGTTAGGGGCACTGGACTCCCACATGGCCAACCATGGTTTGAGTCCTGGACCTGGCGGCTTGCTTTCTCACTTTCCCTCTCTCTCCCTTTCTATCTTTCCCTCTCTGGTCAAATTAAAATAAATACATAAAATAAAGTTAAGTGAAATAATTATTTTAAAAAGTTAGTAAGTAAAACACTTTAGAAACCTCTGAGAAAAAAGCAGGAAGTCAATAATAAGCAGCTACAACTATATAACCTTACAGCCTGGAATTCTAAACACTATTGCTTTAAGGATAAGCAAAAACTTTGATTCCAGAGCCAGCACACAATATGAGAAATAAAAAATATATCGAGAAAACTGACTTGTAGCATAGTAGGTCACATAAATGAGATTATAAAGAGAAAGAACTAGGGTAAGAAGTCAGAAATCACAATATGATTTCATGTCCACAGTTATGTAAGAGCCAATCAATAAGGCAATGCCCTATCTATGCAAAACCTTTAAATAATTAACTACTCATTTTTAAATTTTGCTGTATGGCATGCATGCTCACCAGAGAGAGACAGAGGGAAAGACAGAAAGGAAGCCATCAGGGCTGGAACTTGAACCTTAATTGGTGATATGGGAGTCTAGCAGCCTTATCCACCACACCCCCTATGTAACACCTTTTAATTGCCCAGTTAGTGGTAACAAAACATGTGTAATTTATATTGTACTTAGAACATGTATAAACTGGGACCAGCAGTTAGTGCAATGGCTATGTCCCTGGGCTCCCATATAGTCGACTGCAGTTCGAGTCCCGGACCCGGTGGCTTAAACTTATGCTGGGTGCATGTGCGTGTGTGCCCAAGATCCCGAGAGGAGAATGGAGAGAAGTGAATGTGGTGTGGTCATCCTCTCTAGAGGGTGATTTCTCGCTTTCTGTCTCTCTGTCTTCCTGGCAAACACATGCGCTCTATAGCAAAAAACTCTCTAAAAAGACAAAGACAAACATGCTGAGTACTGTACATATATGTTCAAAATCTCAGTAGGGTGGACAAATGGAAGAGAACAGATTATGGCATAAGCATGTCCTGTTGAGGGGTACTTTCTTCCCTCTTCTTCTCTTTTTCTTTCTGGCAATTCATGTGCCCTCTGGCAAATTTTAAAAAGAAGAAAAGAGCAATGGCTTAAACAAAATGAATTACAGTGGACTTAAAAGCATAATAGGTCTAGGGGGCCAGCAGGTGGCATGGTGATTTAGGGTGCTGGATTCCCATGTGGCCGAATGTGGTTTGAATCCTGGGCCTGCCGGTTTACTTTCTCACTTTCTCTCTCTCTCTCTTTCTGGTCAAATTTAAATACATACATACATACATACATATATACATACATAAAATTTAAACAAAATAATTCTTTAAAAAAAAAAGCATACTAGGCCTAATTCAACTTCATTAGCTCTCTCAAAACATGCATCCTATGGCCGGCAGGTGGCCTGGTGGTTACGGGTGCTGGACACCCACATGGCTAACTAAGGTTCAAGTCTTGAACCTGGTGGCTTGAAACTCAAGCTGGGCATGTGAGTGTGCATGCCCAAGATCCTGGGAGGAGTGTGGAAGAGAAAGAATTGTGGTGTGGTCATCCCCACTGGAGAGTGATTTATTATTTTCCATCTTGCTGTCTTTGTCTCTGTCTGGTGAGCACACATACCCTAAGGCAAAAACCTGTCTCCAAAAAAAAGAAAAAGAATGACCATTAGTATAATCAACACTGTTTGAGCCAGCAGGTGGCAACAGTCTGATCATCAGCAGGTGACCATCAATATGATCAACACTGTTGGGGTCAGCAGGTGGTTAAGATGCCAGACTCTCACATGGCCAAATGATGTTCCAGTCCCAGACCTGGCAGCTTGCTTCCTCACTTTCTCTCTCTCTCTCTGATGACCAACCACATATATCTTATAACAAATTTAAAAATAAAAAGTGAAGTTTAAATAATTCTCTAGGGGTTGGCAGGTGGTGTAGTGGTTCAGGATGCTGGACTTCCACATGGCTGACCATGGTTTGAGTACCGGACCTGGCAGCTTGCTCTCTCTCTCTCTCACTCTCTGTCCTTCTCTAGTCAAATTAAAATAAAATAAATACATGAAGTTAAATAAAACAATTGTTTTAAAAAATAATTCTCTAAAAAAACCCCCAAAACACTATAATTGTGCCATTCAAAGATACTTTTGTGATACTTTACAAAGAACCACAGATCAATGGGAACTACTTGCCGGTCATGCTTTGGTGATTTTTCTGAGTATCATGGGAATGCTGAACACTTTAGTCAGGGCCCCTAAGGGGTATAACTCCATATAGAAGGATATATTAAAACACATTAGTCAAAGTGTTGTTCATGAAGAATGTTCTGCTACCCACTAAATCCACTCCATGGGAGAGATGCACAAGAAGTTGCGCATGACCTAAAGGTGGGTTATCAGAACAAGTAAAAAGGATGACAAGTCACTCTAGGACTGTTTAATCAAAAGCAAGTTTCAGAAACCACACAATGTAAGAGAAGATAAAAATCTGGAAGAGCCAGTGTTTTGTTTTATCATCACCAAAGTGGGAGAGAGAAAAATAAAACCTATGAGGGTCAGATTTTGTAGGATCTTCAGATGCAGCTGTGTGCTTGCCTACAAAAGCTAAGAGTTTGAAAGACCTGGGACCAGTAGTTAGCGTAATGGCTATGTCGCTAGACTCTCACATAGTCAACTGCAGTTTGAGTCCTGGACCTGGTGGCTTAAACTCACGCCGGGCGCGTGTGTGTGAGTGCCCAAGATCCCGAGAGGAAAATGGAGGAGAAGGGATTGCGGCATGGCCATCCCCTCATTTCTCGCTTTCTACCTCTCTCTCTCTCTCTGTCTGGCAAGCGCATGTGCCCTATAGCAAAAACCTCTCAAAAAAAAAAAAAAAAAAAAGAGTTTGAAAGACTTGAGATATGATCCCCATGTAGGCCTGGGTTTGCAGAGAAAACTTTTATGCTGTCTTTAAAGTTCCTCTTAATAAAATTCTTGAAAGACTGGGAACCAGCAGGTAGCATGGTGGTTAAGGTGCTTGGCTCCCACATAGCTGACCGCAGTTTGAGTCCTGGACCTGGCGGGTTGCTTTCTCTCTCTCTCTCTCTCTCTGTCTATCTCTCTCTGGTGAGTGCACATACCCTATGGCAAATTAAAGAATAAGAATAATGATAATGGTAAATTAAAAATAAAAAAATAAAAAATTCTTGGATTCAGCAGGTAGTGTAGTGGTTACAGTACTGGACTCACACATGGTTAGAGTCCTGGACCAAGGACTTTTTTTTTTTCTTTTAAACACGATTTATTTATTTTACTTAATTTTATTTGTTGTTATTATTTAATTTTACCACAGAGAGACAGAGAGAGAGAGAAACGAAAAGTGAGAAAGCAAGCCGCCAGGTCAGAGACTCAAACCTTGGTCAGCCACATGGGAGTCCAGCACCCTAAACCACTATGCCACCTGCCAGTCCCTAGCGCACACGTCTTAAGGTAAAACCTCTTAAAACAAAACAAAACAAAACAAACTTAAAGTCCCAACCCACACCTGTGTTAGACACACCTGAGAAATGTGACAAAAGCAAAACAAAAAATGCTTGAGGCACCTCAGGAGGCAGAGGCCTTGACTTAGCTCTATAAAATTTCTGGAGTCCCAGATGGAAAAAAAAAAAAAAGCCAGTGTGCCAATATTTTCCACCTGCTGACTAGGTATTTCAAGCACAGGAAATGAGATAGAATCAGGATATGTCTGGATGTTAAGAATTGCAAAGCCTCAGTTCAGGACTATATAAACTGAGAACTAAGCATGAGATGGAAACACACAGGTGAAATCAAGAATACAACCCCTCCTTTATTTATTGATTTTTTTGGAGAGGTTTTCACTGTAGGGCACGTGCGCTCGCCAGACAGACAGAGACAGCCACAGAGAGCGCGGAATCACCCCCCGGGGGGGATGGTCACGCCGCAATCCCTTCTCCTCCATTCTCCTCTCGGGATCTTGGGCACGCACGCACATGCGCCCGGCGTGAGTTTTAAGCCACTGGGTCCGGGACGCGAACAGCGGTCGACTACGTGGGAGTCCAGCGACATAGCCATTATGCTAACTGCTGGCTCCCAAGAATACAACCCCTTTTTGAAGCATTATTCCCTATGCCCCTCAGAGTCAAATAACCAGAGTTCACAGAAGGCAGATGACGATCTACTGTCTTTCATAATAAAGACTGTCTCTCTGAGCTGCAGTACCACAGGAAGGTTACTGAATAAGCTTTTACACATTTGAAAAGCTGAGTAGTAAGGGGAGGAGAAGAAAAACTTCCTTTCAGAGCTCATAGGTTACAAACTTTTGTTATCCCATGGAATGCTTCCACTTGTAGAGTTTCCTAAACTCTAGTTAATGGTGTGTCTTTTGCTCTGCCCATCTCAAGTCCTCCTACCTGTGTTCACACATTTGATACATTCCCATCCATTTGGTATTTTTATTATTTTCACTTGACTCTCTTCAATCCAGGACTCTTTCCCTTGCTCCAAGATAGAAATAATATTCAGGTCAGGAAGAGAGATTCCTGTTTATAAAAACAAAGACATGTGAAATGTTCTGGGTTTTTCAGAATACCATCCCTTCAGCACAGGACAGAAGACAATAAACATGAAATCTAGAAACCATATCACAAAATCAACTTCTAAAAACCTCCTTTTTAATGTTGCGGAAGCATGGTAATAAGTAGATGTCTAGTTCTCCTCTAGAAACCACTGATTCAAAGCATAGGGCTATAAAAGGGGGTTGGGGGGAAAGCAGGTAGTATGGTAGTTAAGGTGCTAGATTCCCACATGGCCAAGCACAGTTCCAGTCTTGGACCTTGCACCCTGAAAATCATGCCAGGTGCTTGTGTATGCATGCCCATAATCCCAAGAGGAGAATGACGGAAAGAGGAGAGTGGACTGCAGTGTGACCATCCCTCCTGGGGGGTGAATTCTCACTTTCTCTCTCTCTGACTCTGGAAGTGCATGTGTTCTATGGGAAAATTCTAAGACAAAACCAAACCAAACCAAAAATGACCCCGAGGGCATATGGCCATGCCACAGGCTCTTCTCCTCCATTCTCCTCTTGGGATCTTGGGCATGCATGCACACGCACCCGACGTGAGTTTTAAGCCACTGGGTCCAGGACACAAACCATAGTTGACTACATGGGAGTCCAGCAATGTAACCATGACACCATCTACTGGTCCCAAAAGTCTGCTCCAAGGTTTTATGAATACTTAAGATTTATTTATTTATTTATTTATTTATTTCCGAGAGGTTTTTGCTATAGGGCACGTGCGCTCGCCAGGCAGACAGAGAGAGACAGAGAGACAGAAAGCGAGAAATCACCCCCCAGGGGGGATGGTCACGCCGCAATCCCTTCTCCTCCATTCTCCTCTTGGGATCTTGGGCATGCATGCACACGCACCCGACGTGAGTTTTAAGCCACTGGGTCCGGGACGCGAACCGTGGTAGACTACGTGGGAGTCCAGCGACATAGCCATTACGCTAACTGCTGGTTCCCAATACTTAAGATTTGAGACAATCCAATGATGTACCATGAAGGGGGCAGAACATGTGAAGAATAGTGGTGATTAAAGTCCAAATGCCAGTCCAATTGTGGTAGTACAGGATTTTGGGTGCTGTACTAAGATGCTGAAGCCACATAGCTGAATGGAGTTTGAACCCCAAGTCGACCAGAAACACACTGCTACTGGCAGGCTTGAAGGCTGCTGGAGGGGACAATGGCATAATGAAAATCTATTGAGGGTGCCCATGTCTCTCTCTAATGAGAGAAATTAAACTTTTAAAAATAGCATTGATATAGAATTGCTTTAAACTAAGCAGTTCATTTTAAAAAACATTCTAGATGGGGACCAGCCGTTGGCGTAATGGCTATGTCACTGGACTACCATGTAGTCAACTGTGGTTCAAGTCCCAGACCCAGAGGCTTAAACTCATGCTGGGCATGTGTGCATATGTGCCCAAGATCCCTAGAGGAGAATGGAGGAAAAGGGATTGTGGTGTGGCCCTCCCCTCTGGGGGGTGATTTCTCGCTTTCTGTCTCTCTGTCTGTCTTTCTGGCGAGTGCACATGCCCTATAGCAAAAACTTCTCAAAAAAGAGTCTAGATGTCTGGATCAGTAGATGGCGTAATGGTTACATCACTGGAATCCCATGCAGTTGGCTGTGGTTCGAGTCCTGGACAGCTTAAACTCACATCGGGTGTGTGTGTGCGTGTGTGCCCAAGATCCCAAGAGGAGAATGGAGAAGGGACTGTGGTGTGGCCATCCCCCCGGGGGATGATTTTTCGCTTTCTGTCTCTCTGTCTTTCTGGCAAGTGCACGTGCCCTATAGTAAAAACTTCTCAAAAAAAAAAAGTCTAGATACCACATTAAGATTTTTATTTGTGGGGACCAGCAGGTGGCATGGTGGTTAAGGACACTCCCACATGGCCTACCAGGGTTCAAGTCCCTGGACCTGGTGGCTTGCTTTCTCACTTTCACTTTCTCTATCTCTGTCTCTCTCTGGTCAAATTAAAAATAAATGAATGAATAAATAAAATAAATAATTATAAAAAAGAAATAAAATAAACTTGAAAAAGATTTAAAAAAAGATTTTTATTTGTGAGTCAACAAAGCTTTAATCTCAGTCAAATGCAGGGGCTCTTGAGAGGGACACAAGGGAAAATTCAAAGATGCAAAAGGACAGATCCCAACTTTTGGAGAAAAGTCATCCTCACCCACAGAGACCAGGTTCCTGTAGTTCTCCAACATCACATCCCTGTATAAAGCCCTCTGAGCAGGGTCCAGGCGTTTCCACTCCTCCTGAGAGAATTCTACAGCCACATCTTTGAAGGTCAAAGGACCCTGGAATGAAAAACTTATTTCACCAAGGAGCCAGACAAAGATTTATCTTCACATAAATTGAGAAGAAGAGAGCATTTACAAGGACTGATTAGATCAAAGGCTGTGTTTTGGCATATTCATGTAAAACATGTTTAAGAAAGTTACCTGTCCTAGGACCAGCAAATGGAATGATGGTTACGTCGCTGGACTTCCACATAGTCAACTGCAGTTTGAGTCCCTGACCTGGTGACTTAAAACTCACGCTGGCTGCCTGTGTGTGTGTGTGTGTGTGTGTGTGTGTGTGTGTCCAAAATCCCAAGAGGAAAATGGAGGAGAAGGGATTGTGACCATCCCTCCTGAAGAAGTGCTTTCTTGCTTTCTGTCTCTCTGTCTCTGACTCTCTGGTAAGTGCATGCACCGTATAGCCAAACTCTGCCCCCCCCCAAAAAAAAATAAAGTTACTTGTCCTAAACCTAAATTTGATTGGTTACAAATTCAATAGGAGGATCGGCAAATGGTGTGGTGATTATGGTGCTGGATTCTACATGGCCACCTCCACAGGTGAGTCTCAGACCTTGTGGCTTGAAAACCACACCAGACAAATGTGTGTTTGTGTGCCCCAAATGCAAGGAGAATGAAAGAGAAGGGACTGTAGTGTGACTATCGTTGTGGGGGGTGATTTCTTTTTCTGTCTCTCTGTCTCTATGGTGAGTGTGCTGCCTACAGCAAAAAGTCTCTCTTAAAAATAAAGAAGTCCAGGGAACCAGCAGTTAGCGTAATGGCTATGTCGCTGGACTGCCACGTAGTCGACCGCTGTTCGCATCCCGGACCCGGTGGCTTAAAACTCACGCTGGGTGCGTGTGCATGCGTGCCCAAGATCCCGAGAGGAGAATGGAGGAGAAGGGATTACGGCATGACCATCCCCCCTGGGGGGTGATTTCTCGCTTTCTGTCTCTCTGTCTCTGTCTGTCTGGCGAGCGCACGTGCCCTATAGCGAAAACCTCTCCAAAAAAAAAAAAAAAAAGAAAAATAGAAGTCCATGGCAGGCTACTCTCTGATAGTGCCTTGTTGCTGCATCCTCCAGAAAGGAGAAATGCTGTACCAAAATTGCTACATAGCTAAACACAGTAGAAGGAACAGAAGAGGAGAACAGATATATTTCTTCTTGAAGCCATTCTATAAGGGAAACTTACTGATTCAATTGCTTCCTCAAAACTACACCTCTTCGTACTGTTGTATTAGGGATTATGTTTCATTTTTTTTTTTTTTTTGATGCTAGAGGGTGCATTGGTCAGCTGAGAAGAGAGAAAGTAACAGAAAGAGAGGGAAAGTGAGAAAGCATGTTCTGGAAGAATGGCCACACTGCAATTCTTTCTCTTCTATTCTCCTCTTGAGATTTGGGGTACGCACACACACACACACACACCAGCATGTTTTTCTTTGGAGAGCTTTTTGCTATAGGGTGCGTGCGCTCGCCAGAGAGAGAGAGAGAGAGAGAGACAGACAGAGAGAGACAGAGAGACAGAGACAGAAAGTGAGAAATTACCCCCCGCCCCCCAGGGGGAATGGCCATGCCGCAATCCCTTCTCCTCCATTCTCCTCTTGGGATCTTGGGCACGCACACACACGTGCCTGGTGTGAGTTTTAAGCCACTGGGTCCAGGACTCGAACTGCAGTTGACTACATGGGAGTCCAGCGACACAGCCATTACACTAACTGCTGGTCCCCACCAGCATGTTTTTTAAGCTGCCAGATCTGAGACTAGAATTGCATAGTTGGCCATGTAGAGTCCAGCTGCCTTAACCACCACGCCACCTGGTGGCCCTTCACCATGAATTTTACAAAAACACTCAAACCATAGCATTCTATACATAACTACCCAAAATTTATGTCCTTCTTGTGTACGAAATACTTTCATTCCATCCTAATAGCCCTCATTTTTTTTTTAACTTATTCTAATACTAACTCAAAGTCTAAAGCCCAGAGTCACATTTAAATATCACTGAAATCAGATATGGGTGAAAATCATATGTGTTTCTTTCTGAAGCAAATGATTCCAGTTGTGAACCAGTGAAATCAAATAAGCTATGTACTTACAAAATAAAATGGAGGGGGGCTGGAAGGTGGCATGGTGGTTAAGGGCACCGGACTCTCACATGGCTGACACGGTTTGAGTACCAGACCTAGTGGCTTGCTTCCTCACTTTCTCTGTCCCTCTCTGGTCAAATTAAAGTAAACAAATGAATAAACAAAATAAAGTTAAATTAAATAATTCTTTAAAAAAATAAAATAAAATGGAGGGCCAACATTCCCATTCTAGTAGGAAAGAACAGGAAAGGAGAAAGAGATAACTGGTTCCTATAAGACCAAAAATCAGTAGGGCAAGCAATACTAATTATTAAGGTTTGAGAATAATCTTTGACTCCATATCCTACCTTTTAGATACATTGGGACATAAATTGGGTCCCCAAGGTCTTGGGAATTCCTGCTTCCAGAGTGTTTCTGGTCACAATCCAAACAAAAGCTCTCATGAGTTAGAATCAAGTGTGCGAGCTCTCCAGGTCAGGTCATACTCCAGTGGCTCTATACTTCTGATGTTTCAGAGGTCACTCCACTGGCACAGCTCCAAGAAACATGCTCTAATGAAGACTCTCTAAAGTGGCCCTGCCTCTAGGGTGATAACTATGCTTTGCTCTAATGAATTCTCCCTGTGATGGTCCTGGCCTCATGGCTCTACTGGGTACTTCTCTTGTAAGGATTTTCTATGGCAGTTTAGCTCCATGGCATTTCTCTGCCTGGGTCCAAAGTCTTTCTGAGACATCTTCTAAAATCTAGATGTAGGTGGTCACATTGCCACAACTTATGCATTGTGTGCACTTAGAGAATCGGTACCATGTGGGGACCAGTAGATGGCATAATAGTTACATTGTTGGACACCCACATAGTCGATTGCAGTTTGTGTACCAGACCTGGTGGCTTAAGACTCACGCTGGGTACATATGTGTGTATGCCTAGAAACCCAAGAGGAGAATGGAGGAGAAGGGACTGCAGTGTGACCATCCCCTGGGGAGTGATTTCTCACTTTCCGTTTCTCTGTCTCTCCAGCAAGTGCATGTGTCCTATAGCAAAAATCTCTCTGTCAAAAAACAAACAAATAAATAAATAAATAAGTAAATTAAGGATTAGTACCATATGGACACCAGCAAGAATTACAGCTTATAGCCTAAGGAATAGTTCTCAGAGCCACAGCTGAGCCCACTTGAACCACTTACAATTGTTGTTCCAGAATATGGGGAAAGAGACTTGAAATGATCTTTGGCAGCAAGTCCTGAGATACAAAGGCATCTTGGGCCCCTCCCTTGATATGATTCTACTCTGAGGGCTCTGGTATTCTGGGTCTGTGATGGGAATGAGAGCCTACAAGATCTCTGTAATGCCTTTTAGGTTATCATCCCAATGTTTCAATTAACAGTATATGGCTTCCTTCTATTCATACTAATCTGAGCAAAGGTTGCTTGGACACACCCTTGGTATTCTCTCCAAAACATGATTTTATTTTTTACCTGGCCAGGCTGAGGATTTTCTAAATCTTTACATTCTGTTTACCTTCTCATTATAATTTATGTGTTTATCACATTTCTGTCTTCTTGCATTTACCTATCAATTAAGAGAGACATGATGTACCCTGAACATTTTCCTTAGAGAGTTCTTCTGCCAAGCATCCTTGTCCATCACTCAAATACTTTCCTCAAAGTGGAAGGACATCACATAATTCAGTCAAATGCTTTGCCATGTTGCAACAAGAATGGCTTTGCCTTTAGTTCCTAGTAAGATATTCCTCATTTCCACATAAAACCTCATCATAATTGGATTTACAGGGCACGTTTCTACCAACATTCTGATAGACTGCTTCAATAACTCTAAGACTAAGGATTTATCTTCAGTCCCTACTTCTGATCCCTCCCTGAATTATCCTGAATGCCATTCATGGAAACACAGGCTTTTTCCAGCATTCACCTTAAAACTGTACCAATATCTATCTATTACTCAGTCCAAAGCCACTTCTATATTTTTAGATATTTGCTTTAGCAACACCCTAGGTCTCCTACCAATTTCTATCTTAGTCTATTGGTGCTGCTATAACAAAATACCACAGACTGGGTACTTTATCAATAACAGAAATGTATTTGTCACAGTTATGGAGGCTCAGAAGTCCAAGACCAAGGAACTGGAAGGTTTGTTCACTAAATGCATATCTTCAAAATTAAGTTGGAGAATGAGGGCTGGTCAGGGTTCCTGCCATTCATCTCCACACAAGAGCAAGGACCAGTAACACAGGAGAAAAGTGAAGATAAAAGGTGGGAAGAGCAAAGAGCTGAACCTTTTAAAATTCACAGATGACATGATGGCAACCAAGAACAAGAATATTGGTTCAGAACTTGAACTAATTACAACATACTACAATCTTCCTTCTTTAGTAGCACTAACTAAAAATAAAGCACACAAAATATCCATAATTTTCATTAGTAAATATATTGTAGGACTTAAGGACAAACCATTTAGAGATCTATATGAACAAATTATAACATTACTGAAGGAAAGGAGTCAGCAAGACAGAGAAATAGGAAGCCCCAAATGCATTGTCTACCACAATAAATGGATTAAACAATTCATGGACCAATTGCCTTTGTAGGAAATATAGAAAGTAGTTCAAGTGCAAAGCAAACCACGAAGAAGTTCAGAAGGAAAATCTGAAGCATCTTCTTGACAGAGACCACAGTCCTGGCATGCAGTGGTGTGTTAGGGAGGAAACCCATAGCCCCTAGTATCTCCTGAAGGAGCAAAAGGAATAAAAGTCTGCCTGACATTCCGACTTTTCAGAGCAGTGACTGAGGGACTCGTTTCTGCCTTGTCTCACTAAAAGCATAGAAAGGAACTGGATCAACAGTTTTAGGGTCTAACTGCATGTTTATTTGAACTTTTAATACAAACAAACTGTATCATGTGATATTTACAAGACGCATAATACTTAGTAATAATTTTTTTTTCTTTTTTTGGAGAGGTTTTTGCTATCGGGCGCGTGCGCTCACCAGACAGACAGACAGAGAGACAGAAAGCGAGAAATCACGCCCCCCCCCGGCCTTGGGGGGTGGGGACAGCCATGCCGCAATCCCTTCTCCTCCATTCTCCTCCCGGGATCTTGGGCACGCACGCACATGCGCCCAGCATGAGTTTAAGCCACCGGGTCTGGGACTCGAACCGCAGTCGACTACGTGGGAGTCCAGCAACACAGCCACTATGCCAACTGCTGGTCCCATACTTAGTAATAACTGATGGAACAAAAATTTGACCACATTTTCTGTGATGACAAAGAATTCAGCTTCTACATTTGAACAAAATTATAAGTTTTTTAATTAAAACACCTGCCGCAAAAAAAATTTAAAAATTAAAACATTAAAAACAAAACAAAAACCAGTACCCACTACACAAGACTCTGTAGGAAACCACAGCCTTTGTAGGATCGATGTGCTTAGACTGGTTTAAAAATGCCCTGCAGTTAGACAATGAAGTTGATTTTGTATTATTAAATAAATGATCGAAGAAAGTACCCTTTACCACTGATGTCTATCTTTCTGTTCCATTTCAAACACGATTTTAGAGTTAGAACCATAGTGATACAATGTTTAGCTTCACATGTGGTAGAGAATCAGGAAGATTTCCCTTTGGAAGTCAACATTTTCAACATTCAGCAGCTATCTGTACACTTTGTACCTTCCAGGGCAGCTTCTCCAGCCCTGCCCTGCAAAGGCTGGCAGTATGTTCACACTTCCTGCTGCCAACAGCACTGACACTGCGAGGTCCATACCAGTCACCAATCCATGACTGGGAATGAAGCCCTTCCTGGGATGTGCCCCATAGAATCTCTTTACAAGGTCCCTGTCATTGGGGCCAGCAGGTGGTATAGTGGTTAAGGCATTAGACTCCCATGTGGTCGATTGTAGTTTGAGTACCAGACCCAGTAGCTTAAAACTTATGCCAGGGGGACCAGCAGTTAGCGTAATGGCTATGTCGTGAACTCCCATGTAGCTGACCACGGTTCGAGTCCCAGACCCGGTGGCTTAAACTCAAGCCGGGCGCATGTGTGTGTGTGCCCAAGATCTAGAGAGGAAAATGGAGGAGAAGGGATGGCATGGCCATCCCCCTGGGGGGTGATTTCTTGCTTTCTATCTCTCTGTCTCTCTCTGACTTTCTGGCGAGTGCATGTGCCCTATAACAAAACCTCTCAAAAAAAAAAAACAAAACAAACCAAAACCCAAAAAATCCCACTTATGCCAGGTGTATGTGCGTGCGTACCCAAAATCCTGAGAGAAGAATGGAGGAGAAGGTACTGCAGTGTGGCCATCCCCCCTTGGGGGGATGATTTCTCACTTTCTGTCTCTCTAGCAAGCACTTGTATGGCAAAAAACACTCTCTTAAAAAACAAAAACAAAAACAAAAAAACCCAAAAAACCAAAGTGAGATGGAATCTAAGAGGTGATGAGAGGGACTGAAGAAGGCATGGATGAGCATGAGCAAGCCTATCAGGAGGGTCCTTCAGAATCAGAGATGAGCAACTCCAATGCCAGCATTTCGGAAAGAAAGGAGACAGGATGTTTAACTGGGAATATTGCTTTACCTGAGGTGGAGCCATTCCCGACTCCTCTGTTGTCCTCCTTCTCTCCTGGGCTTCTTCCTCTCATACTATGAGGCTTTACAACTCCATCCTGAGTAGCAAAATATGCTATTAATGTTCAGAATAAACACATCTTCTTCTTGTGCCACAACCAGAAACACAGGGAAGAACTCCTCACAGAGAATGACAGTCTGGTGACATGCACCAGGGGGATGCAGGGACAATAGGGCTGCAGTCCTGACCAACCTGATGCAGAACCTAGCCCCTTGCACCCCTCGTGGTCACAGGCTGACCTGGGCCCTCAGAAATAAGAGGACAAAGGGCATAGTTCTAATGCTGGATGCAGAGTAGAATGAACTTTAAATACTACTGAGGCTAGACCATGTGAAGGGGGATCTTGGTAAGGGGTATGGGTCCTCAAATGACTCAGCATCCACTGTTAATGGTGTAGTCACTCCCCCTGGTGGGTGATTTCTCACTTTCCCTCTCTCTCTCTCTTTCCTATTGAGCACAACACACCCTGTGGCAAAAGCTAAAAAAAAACCAAAACAAACAAACAAACAAACAAAACCAAACAAACAAACAAACAAAAAAAAACAAACCCCAAAAATATATTTGGAGAGATTCAGCTCAGCTCCAGGAAGCATAGGGTGTTCTTACCTGAGGTGTACAGGACTGTGGGCAAGTGTGTTTGGGGAGCTCGGGGAGTCATTCTTAGACATATGGGCATGGAGATACTATTAAGATCTTTCAGCAGAGGACTGAGAGAAGTGGAAAGAATTCTAGGGAGAGGTCTCCAAGGACAACGAAGACATCTCAAAGCTATGAGGTGAGATGGTATAGACAAAGAAAAGGTTCAAGTACTAAGCCATGGGATACTCCATATTTGGGGACTATTTCCCCTCCCACTGTATCAGCCCTGGTGACAAGACCCTAAGGGGAGAGCAGAGCCAGAAGGTGGAGTATGTTGGTCCAGCCCCTCTTAGTGGTGTTCAACCCTGGCTTCACAGGTGATGCTGAATCATTTGAAGGTCCATTTCCTATGCCCTTACCCAAGATCCCCCTTCACATGGTCTGGTAGCCTGGCCTCAATAGTATTTAAAGTTCATTCTACTCCAGGGGCCAGCAGGTGGCGCGGTGGTTAAGGTGTCAGACATTCCCACATGGCTGACCACGGTTCAAGTCCCAGACCTGGTGGCTTGCTTTCTCACTCCCCCCTCCCCTTTCTTGCCCTGTCTCTCTCTCTCTCTCTCTCTGGTCAAATTAAAATAAATGAGTGAATAAAATAAAAAAAGTTCATTCTTCTCTACATCTGGCATTGACATCAGGTCTTGTGTCCTCTACCTCTGAGGGCCAGGTTAGCAGAGGAAACTGAAAATGATTAAAAAGGTGAGAACAGGGACCAGCCGATGGAATAATGGTTATGTTAATAGACTCCCACATAGTAGACTGTGGTTCAAGTCCTGGACCTAGTGGCTTAAAACTCGAGCCAGCCACACTTGTGAGCGTGCCCAAGATTCTGAGAGGAGAATGGAGGAGAAAGGATTATGGTGTGACCATCCCCCCTGGGGGGTGATTTCTTGCTTTCTGTCTCTGTCTCTCCAGTGAGCACATGTGCCCTATAACAAAAATCTCTCTCTTAAAAAAAAAAAAGGTGAAAAGAAACTTAGAAGAAATAGCTGCCAAGAGGACAAAAAAGATTAACATAGGAAACTAAATATCAGATTTAGAAATGGGAAGGTCACTGGTAACTAAAAAAGGAAATATCATTATCAATGGATCTAAGAGCTTGACTGGATGGGTTCAAAACAATTTTACTATATTATGTTCTAAAATGGAGTACAGAAGAGGGTTATTTACCAGAAACAGAAAAGTTGCTAATAGAAAATGTTTTGTTTTAAAGATGGAAGAGTGGGATAAAAAGGTTTTATTTACTGTGTGTATATTTACGATAATACCACTGTCTACGTATGCTCACCAAAATACTGTCACAGAGGTAAAAACTGAAGCTGCTGTTAGACAACTCTAAAAGCCATTGCTTTAGACTAGCCTGCTGCATTAGAATTCAGCAGACCTGGTCAAACCAGAATGGAGTCACCCATGCTAAGTGCCAGTATAATCATACTGAACTTTGAATGGGCCAGTTTGTTTGCCTTTTGTTTTTAAGCAAAACCAACAACACCATAAACCACCGATAGGTTCCAATCAACCTGAGCAGGGTAATAAGAAAATGCCCCAGTTTTGACCCAACAAGTAAAGAAAGTTTGAAATGACCAACCTTTCTGTTTCCTGTTTTTTCTTTTTCTTTTTTTTTGGAGAGGTTTTTGCTATAGGGCACGTGTGTTCGCCAGAAAGACAGAAAGCGAGAAATCACCCCCCGGGGGAATGGCCACGCTGCAATCCCTTCTCCTCCATTCTCCTCTTGGGATCTTTGGCATGTATGCACACGCGCTCAGTGTGAGTTTAGGCCACCGGATCCAGGACTCGAACTGCAGTCAACTACATGGGAGCCCAGCGACAGCCATTATGCTAACTGCTGGTCCCGTTTTTATTTTCTTCAGCCTTTTCTATTAAGCCATCCTCCTCTGGTCTGCTCATGGAACATAATGAGGTGTTTC
Organism: Tupaia belangeri chinensis; assembly: GCF_000334495.1. Taxonomy (NCBI): domain Eukaryota; kingdom Metazoa; phylum Chordata; class Mammalia; order Scandentia; family Tupaiidae; genus Tupaia; species Tupaia belangeri. The sequence continues at coordinate 289,149 of NW_006160071.1, read as the reverse complement.
CTGATTCTAAAACCACAAATAAAAGCCAATAAGATCTGAAAAGTAAATTTGTGGGAATTTTGTCTTGAGACATAGTGAAGGAAGGATGCCACTGTTCAACTCACCACTCATCTTGATGTGGGTCCCCACCACCCACTTTCTGCACTACTGTGCATTTCTCCCCTTCTGTGTATCTATCTCTTTTTGCATTTTTCTGTCTCTCTCTGAGTTTCAGCTCCTCATTATGTACCCCTCTCCTATCCTGCCCTTTCTCCCTCTGTTCCTTTTCATACACTGTCTGCCCCATTCAGCTCACCTGTTCCACTTCTTGTTGCTCTTTCTTCCCAATCTTTCTGACTGTCCCCTATATTCACGTATTTCTGCCTCTTTCTTCCCCCATCTCTGTTCACTCTTCCGCTGATACATCCCGTCTCTGCTCTTGGAATTTCCTCATCCTTAGGCTTCCTTCTTGCTGTCTTTCCCTGTACTGTCTCTGTCACCCATGGCACCTCCTTCAGTTCCAGCAACAGGTTGGTCTGCCACAGCCCCAAACTCTTCACCTTCTCCCGTGACTGACTGCAACATCCCCCATTCCCTTGCCCCAGCTCCTATCGCAAATCAAGGGTCCCTCTCTATTTTGCTCTCCTTCATCCCTCTGGATATTCTTTTTCTCTTAAAAAAAAATGTATTGCTGGAGGGTACACACATGCTTGCCAGTGAGGAGGTGGTAGGGGAAAGTGCTCTCCAATAGAGCACAGTCACCCCGCAATCCTTTTGCTTCGATTTCTCCACCCATCAGAATTCTCACCCCTCGGGATTTTTTTTTTCTTTAAAAAAAAAATGTATTGCTGGAGGGTACACATGCTTGCCAGTGAGGAGGTGGTAGGGGAAAGTGCTCTCCAATAGAGCACAGTCACCCCGCAATCCTTTTGCTTCGATTTCTCCACCCATCAGAATTCTGGGCACAAACGTGCAGGCACAAGTATATTTTTTGGGCCACCAGGGCTGGAATTCCAACCACTGTCTGTGTGGAATCGGCCTGGCTTAACCACTGCTCTAACAGGCTAGCCCTCTCTTGAATTTTCTATTTGCTTTTCTCCCCCTGGTATTTTCCTTTCTCGGTCTCTGCAAAGTCCCTCCAGCACCCTCCCTTTGCCATCTGTTTCTGTTCCTCCCCCAGTCTGTTCTAAGTTTTTGGATTTCCTCTGCCGCTTTCTTTCTCCTGGTCTCTCTCACTGACGGGGAAGGGGATGGAATGAGACGCCACTTCCCAGAAGAGCACATTTTCCAGTGGCTGTCGCAGGGCAGGGCCTTCTCTCTCCCAGCGAGGGTCAGGGAAGCAGTGAGTGCTCAGGGCGACGCCTGGGGCGCGAAGGAGACCGCAGGAGGACTCGAAGTGGTGAGAGGAAGGTGTCCCAGCACCGGGCAGAGGCCGCGACTCCTAGACTGGCGCGGTGGGCGCTGCCCAGCAGGGGCTTCGGGGCGAGCTTCCGGGGCGCGAAGGACGTGAATCCACCTCGCGAGAG
>NW_006160071.1:282875-287622 GCF_000334495.1 Tupaia belangeri chinensis | reverse complement strand
GCGGGGAAAAAAAACGGAGGGAAAGGAGGTGTCCAGGGAAAGACGTCTCCACGACTGTACGGCAGCCAGGACAGGAGCAGGAACCAGCCTCAGAGCGATTTCAAATCAAACGAAAAGCAAGAACAAAACTTACTTGGAGAAAGGGGGCTGGAGCGTAGGCTTTTACACGTGCACCGATTCCCAGAGCCCAGGTGTGGAGACGTAGGAGCGCAGGGCTAAACCTGGGTCTCCGGCGCTGTGGTCCGACCGTCAGTCCCTGCGATCTGCTTCCGGGTCTACGGGTCACTGCGCGTGCGTGAAGGGGCCGCCCCATGGGGCGGGGCGCCCGGGCCTGGTTCTTGTTTAACGCTTCGCCTGGAGTACCTTGTTTCCTGTTTTCCTAGTATTTATGTCCATTTCCTGTTCAGTGGAGCAGAATTGCTGCCTGCCTATTTTAAGGTAATGTAAAAATTTAAACTTGTAGTCCACGTATATTGGGAACTAAGCGGTTTTGTGTGTGTGTGTGTGTGTGTGTGTGTGTGTGTGTGTGTGTTTTTCCATTAAGAAGTTGAAATGGTTGAAGACAAAAGCTATTTTTGCAAGTCTATTGGACTGTCTTAGCAAGTGATGTTGAAGCTACTCAGCCATCAGGAAACTGAGATCTCAGGTGAGCATTTGATTTGGAATGGTAGTTGGATCTGAGAACCCAGGACATGATGCTGAGCAAAATAAGCCAGCCCCAGAATCACAAATATTGGATGATGTTTCTCATATACGAAGTTCTACAAAGGCAAACACAGTAACAGAGTAAAGGTTGGTTATCAGAGCTTGGGTGGAAGAAATGAGGAGGTGTTGGTCAATATACAAACACAGTTTTTTTTTTTTTTTTAAGAGAAGGTACAGGGTGTGTGTTTGTTTTGTTACAGGGCACGTGGTCCTGCCACAGAGACAGAGAGACAGAAAGTGAGAAATCCCCCCCTCCCTCCACCCATGGGGGATGGCCATGCCTTCTCCTCCATTCTCTTCTGAGGATTTTGGGCACACATGTACACATGCCTAGCATGAGTTTTAAACCACTGGGTCTGGCACTTGAACTGTGATTGACTATGTGGGAGTCCAGCAACGTAACCATTACACCATCTGCTGGTCCCTACAAAGGAACTTTTAGGATGAGTAGTTCTGGAGGGTCTAATGTAATGGTGACTACAGTTAATAATAATGTACTACTGTATACTTGAAATATGCTAAGGGAGTAGATGTTAAGTATTCTCAACACACCACAAACACAAAAGTAACCGTATGCCAGGACTCGCACGGCAGAATGTGTTTTTTTCTGAGTGTGTGTGGCTATGGATTAGAAATAAACATAAAAATAAACACACAAAGACATGTAAGTATAGAAAAGCAAGGATCAGGTGGGCCTGATGTGTCTGATGGAGAAAGCTGCCTCAGGATTATTCTTTTAAAGGGCAGAAAATGGGGGAAGATGAAATGGAATGCAAAGTCAGTTGTTTTGGGATGTAAATCATCTGAAGATGCGAAAATGACTGGTGACATGTAGTTTCTCTGATCTTTTGGGACAAAATAAACACCTGTGGCTTCCTTAGACAGATAATGCTCTGCAGTAACAGGTATCTAGTGTATTCATGTGCAAGTTGGTTTCATTGCTATGAAAATGAAGTTCATGGATCTGCAGTTTCTGCATGTGTCTAAAGGTCATCGTATTTGCTCAGATTGGGCTGCTCTCTACAACCATGTAAGGTGATAGATATAGTAATTAGCTTGACTGTAGTAATACCTTATATGAAAACATCACATTGTATGCCTCTAATTATATACAATTATGTTTCAATAAAGCTGAAGAAAAAAGATTGTGTATCAATAACTTAACTTTACACCTTTAAGGAAATAGAAAAAATACATTAAAACCTAGGAGAAGCAAGAAAATAAATTTGAGCAGCGATGAATGAAAGCTTTTATTTTTATTTTTATTTTTATTTTTTTTGAAAGCTTTTAAAAATAGAGAAAATCAGGGACTACAGATGATGTAATAGTTACGTTGTTGGACTTCCACATTGTCTGGTGAGTGCACGCACCCTATAGCAAAAACCTCTCCAAAAAAAGAAAAAAAAAGAAAGAATAAATATCTGAAAAGACATAAAACAAGTAAAGAAATGAAATTAGTTATCAAACACCTCCCAGGACCAGATACCTTCACTGGTGAATTCTATAACAGTTTTATAAAGAAGTATTTATTTAATTGCAGTATGACTAGGTCCCATTGGAGGGTGCTTTTCTCTCTCTTTTATGCATGCATGTACATATGCTCTCTATTATGAATTAAAAACAAACTTAAAAATAGTGTAGAATGGAAACTCTGTTTTTACAAATTTCAGGACAAATGCTTATCTATTTACCAATATCTAAACTAGGTGAAACTAGTAATAAGGGAAGATTTGTGAAAGATTAAAATGAGATATGTGTAAATAGATTCTGGAAAATGTGGAATTTTATGCATCTTATAAGTCAAAATAATGGAGAAAGGAGTTGTGAGCTTGAAATTCAGGTTAGAGTATCACTAATTTTTAAAAGAATTATTTACTTATTATTATCATTTTAAAAATTTGATATAGGGAGGACCAGCAGTTAGCATAATGGCTATGTCGCTGGACTCCCATGTAGTTGACCGTGGTTTGAGTCCTGGATCTGGTGGCTTAAACTCATGCCTGGTGTGTGTGCGTGTGTGCCCAAGATCCCGAGAGGAGAATGAAGGAGAAGGGATTGTGGCGTGGCCATACCCCCTGGGGGGTGATTTCTTGCTTTCTGTCTCTCTGTCTCTCTCTGTCTTTCTGGCAAGCACATGCACCCTATGTACTCACCAGAGAGACAGAAAAAGCAAGCTGCCAGGTCTGGGACTCAAACTGTAGTTGGTTATATGGGAGTCCAGTGCCTCTACCACCATGCACCTACTGGCTCCCAAGTTAGAATATTACTGTGTCACTGAAAATCACACAAAATGCATTTGCTCTAGACAACTGTTACCTGAAACCTTTTCTATAATGCTGTCTTTACCCTCAAGAGAAAAAGTTTCTCATTACCATCACAGTACACACATTTTTAGCAGAGTCACAATTATTGTCTCATTAAATGCATCATATAGCCAGAGTTAGATAAAATTTTGGGGGCCAGCAGGTGGCATAGTGGTTGAGATGCTGGACAATCCCACATGGCTGACCAAGGTTCAAGTCCTGGACCTGGTGGCTTTCTTTCTCACTTTCCCCTCTCTGACCTGTCTCTGTCCCTCTCTGGTCAAATTAAAATGAATAAATAATAATTGTTAAAAAAAAACCCTGTACTTTATTCCAGAAACAAATTTATATACATTGTTTCTCTCCAGGATCAGATAATTACTATAGCTGCATCCTAATCTTTTATTTATTTATTTATTTATTTATTTATTTATTTATTTTCACGCCACAGGTACTTTTTTTTTTTTGGAGAGGTTTTTCGCTATAGGGCGCGTGTGCTCACCAGACACACAGACAGAGACATAGAGACAGAAAGTGAGAAATCACCCCCCAGGGGGGATGGTCACGCCGCAATCCCTTCTCCTCCATTCTCTTCTCAGGATCTTGGGCACGCACGCACACGTGCCCGGCCTGAGTTTTAAACCACCGGGTCCGGGTCCTGCGGTCGACTACGTAGGAGTCCAGCGACATAGCCATTATGCTAACTGCTGGTTTCCTTTATTTATTTTTTTTACAGTCACTCACTATACATCAGTACAGTATACAAAAATGAGATTTTCCATCCAGAATACATTGTACATTGGCTCAATCAAGAATATTACCATACATGTTATCATCAACACATAATTTTCTATTTCTTGTTTCTTATATATTTTGCTTGCCCCTTCTGCCCTTTTTTCCTTTTACCTCTCACCCTCTGCCGATTTCCCCTTTTTCCCACACTGTCTCTGGTATGAACAGCTGTTTTCTGTGCTTTTTTCCCCCACATTTTATTGATTCATTAAAGATTTTAATTAACTTAAAAACTTTCAGTAGCAAGCACAGCTGATATATACATATCCATGAACGCATGTTGGACTTTAGGCATAAACCTCAGTGCGTAAAGTGAACACATTATAAAGTAGCATCTCGCTGGGGTTATATTGCTTATTGCAGTCATTAAATAGGTATTCATAGGTATTTTTTCATTTTAAGAAAAACAGTTTTAGTTTTAATAGATCAAAATTAAAAAAAGAAAATGTTAAGAGAATTTGCTTAAAACTTAAAGCCAGGAAAATGGTTAGGATTCAGTTCAAATAGTAGGTAGATGAACCTATCAACAATACAAGAGAAGACAAAAATCCTTAAATATGGATATCAAAGCACTGAAGAAAGTCAGTAATGTTTTAGTTTAAAGTAAAAAAATATATATTTCACTAGTTCAGATTCATGTAATTAATCTCTCTTCTATTGAATTTGCAGTGTTACTGTGGTCTGATCTGTCCATTTAAACTCTGGAGTTAACATTCAATTCTGGACTTGTCCCTACCATTAGGCTGGCCATTCTCTTATACTCCTATTTCTGTGTGTCTGACTTTAGTGTTCCTGGTATAGTACTCCCTTCAGCACTTCTTGGAGAGCTAATCTGGTGTTGGTCAATTCTTTCAGGTTTTGTTTATCTGAGAATGTTTGTCTTTATTTCTCATATGAAAGATAACCTGGCTGAGTGTTGTTTTTCACTTAACACTTGGAATATATTT
>NW_006160071.1:265300-282480 GCF_000334495.1 Tupaia belangeri chinensis | reverse complement strand
GAAATTGTTTTTCACTTAACACTTTGAATATATTTTCCCATTCTTTCCTTGCTTGCATTGTTTCCAATGAGAGGTTCGATGTTAGCCTTATGGGATATTCTTTGAAAGTAACTTGACATTTCTCTCTTGCCAAATTTAGTATCTTGTCTCTGTGGTTTTGGTCAATCTGGCTGTGATGTGTCTTTGGGAAGATCTTCTGGGGGTGCTTCTATGTGGGGTCCTTTGTATTTCTTGGGTCTGGATATTTGAGTACCTCTCTAGGTTTGGAAAGCTTTCTTCCAGGATTTCATGGAATAGATTATCAGTGCCTTGATTAGTTTCTTCATCTTCTGGATACTGATTATCCGGATGTTTGGGCATTTAACAGCATCTAGTATTACTTGTATACTATTCTCATTTTTGGAGGGGTTATTTTCTCAGTCTTTTTGGTGAAGTTTTCTAGGTCTGAAGTTCTGTCTTCTACATCTGATATTCGGTCTTATGCATGAGCTAATCTGCTTTTGATAATTTAAAGGGAAGTTTTGATTTCCTGTATTACATCTCTAACAATTCCATTTGATTCTTTTTTATGATGTGTATTTCCTCTTTCAGATTGCACAGGGACTTCCTCACCTCCTGGAACTTCTCTTTTTTCCTGCACCTTCTGTCTCTCTTCTCTTGCATCTCTGTTAGCTTTGTCACTGAATATTTTACATTTGTTATCTGCTTTTCCATGAATTTTCTTGTATTTTCTGGCTCCTGGCTAGATCTGGGGGGGGGGCAGGAGGATGAAGTCTGGGCAGAGGATCTTTGGTGGTCGTAATACCTGAATGGGACCACTCAGAACTCAAATATAGATGGATGCTGGTTGTCTTTTCCTGACTCCTGGGTAGAAATTGGGGTCAGGAGGGTGAAGTCTGGGTAGAGAGTCTTCAGTGGTCATAATCCCTGGATCTTTTGTTTAAAAAAAAATTTTTTTTAATGTGACAGAGGACACATGTGCTTGCCAGAGAGAGACAGAGTGAGAGAGGATGAGAGGAAAGCGAGAAAGTAAACCCCTTGGGGAATGCTCCCACCATAATCCTTTCTCCTACTACTAAAGACTGTATTTCTAGTAGTACAGAAAGCACTGATAGTCAGTGGTGTGAAGTTATACTCAAAATAAATGCATTTGATAAATGCAAAGAACTCAGTAACTCTGTATATGATGGTTTTAAACAGTTGTGGAAAACCAAGGACTATCATGATTCAGTTGGTCAGTCCCAACACCACTAGAAAAAATTATGAAAAAAAGGATGAGCTCAAAAATTCTGTGGGCCAGCAGGTGGTGTGGTGGTTGAGGTACTCAACTCACACATGGCTGACCATGGTTTAAGTTCTGGACCCAGCGCTTGAAAATCATGCAGGGCATATGTGTGTGTGTGTGTGTGTGTGTGTGTGTGTGTGTGTATGTGTGTGCCCAAAATCCCGAGAGGAGAATGGAGGAAAAGGTATTGTGGTGTGGTGTGGTGGCCTTTCCGTACGGGTGGGGTGGGGGTGATTTCTCACTTTCCTTCTCTGATTATCTAATTATCTGTTTCTCTCTCATGTGCCCTATGGCAAAACTTAAAAAAAAAATTATAGGGACCAGCAATTGGCATAATGGCTATGTTGCTGGACTCATATATAGTCAACCGCAATTTAAGTCCTGGGCCCAGTGACTTAAACTCACACTGGGCGCGTGTGCATGTGTGCCCATGTCCTGAGAGGAGAATGGAAGAGAAGGAATTGCAGCATGGTCATCCCCCCTGGGGGGTAATTTCTTGCTTTCTGTCTCTCTGTCTATCTCTTTCTTTCTGGTAAGTGCATACACACTATAGCAAAAGTCTCTCAAAAAAAAAAATGTTTCCTGGCTCCCCATGTGCATAAAAGCTTCTAAATATACTCTGTAGTAGAATCTTCTCTCTTGCTTAAAATAAAACATAAACATAAAGCCTTATGCATTTGGCTAAGTTACAAAAAAGGTAAACTTAACCTCTCAGGTTGTGTATTCTAAACGGAGGGGCCTGGTTGGGAAAGAATAAGATCCTATATATGGGATTAGAGACAAGGGGGATCGTGATGGAGCTGAGGACATTGAACTCTCTCTCTCTTTTTATTTTTGAAGAGAGATTTTTGCTATCAGGCATCTGTGCTTGCCAGAGACAGAAACAGAAAGAGAGAAATCACCCCCTTTGCCCAGAGGTACTACAATACCTTCTCCATTCTCCTCTTGGGATTTTGGGCATGCATACACACATGTGCAGCATGAGTTTTAAGCTGCAGGGTCCGAGACTCAAGTCATGGTTGATTACCTGGGAGTCTAGCGATGTAACCATTACACCATCTGCAGGTCCCTGAACTCTTAAATTCTGGGGAGTATTTTTTTTTTTTGCCAGAGGAAATGGTTTTCTCATCCTTTTCCCTCCCAGTGGTAGCAGTCACCCCAACCAGACCCTCATTGGCATCTGCCTTTTCAACTTTGAGGGGATTCACTCTGCAATGTGTAAGAGAACAGTAATCATCTCCCCTGAGGCAGCTGCCAGGTGAGAAAATACTGTTTATCTTCACAATCCCTTTTTGCTTCCAGACCTTTAATTAGATCAAAGTCCTAGCAAGCACCTGAAGGTAATGTACAAAGGTTACCTATGAGGAGGTATGCTACACTCCAAAAGAAATAGTTGAATTTTCTAATTTATACGAACAGAAATCTAGGAACATATGTGGGAATGAATATTGAATATGGCATAATTGTGGAAAGAACATAAAGTTGGATTAAGCTGAATTTATTAAGATATGCATACTCAGCAGTGATTATTTAATGTTGCAAGTTGAGGTATTTTAAAAAATGCTAGTAGTTTGGCCTGTTGATTACAAATGGTCCACTATGAGGGTGCTGGAGATGCCCAATTTCCTTTCACTTAATATAAAGAATTATAAAACTTAGGGAGATTGGGATGGAAGAATGAATGAATGTTATGTAAAACCTATTCATCCATGCTGGGAGGGTCCAGAAGATACACTTAGACTGGAAAAACTAAACTGGATTTAGATCAGCTGAGTAAATAAAGCTATAATCATGACTGTTACCAGCCTCCTATGTTTGGGCCTCCACCCATCCAGTCTCCAGGGACCTTGGGGTTCTAGAACTCCAGACTCTACAGGCCTAGAACAGACACATGGGCCTCTCTGAACTCTGAATCCAAATTAAATCTGAAATCTGAAACAGAAACCGTTTTTCACTAAAACTTCAGTCCATTCAAAAGCTTCATCACTGAGCTCTACAATCAATTGTAAACATGGATCGATACTACATTTACTGATATGCACCTTCCTACCCTGATTCTCAACCCACTGGTCACAATAAATGACCTTCCAAGACCACAAACCCTGACAGTGGTGCTTCAGTCATTAAGCAAGTCACCAGGTCTGAGACTCAAATTGTGGTTGGCCACTCAAACTGAGTCTAGCGCCCTTAACCACCATGCCACCCACTACACTTTTTAAAAGAGATTTTTTGCTATAGGGCACGTGCCCTTGCCAGAGAGACAGAGACAGAAAGCAAGAAATCACCCTCGGGGGGGGGGGTGGTGGTGGTGGTGGTGGTCATGCCTCAATCCATTCTCTCCCAGTCTCCTCTTAGGATTTTGGGCATGTATGCACATGTACCTGGTGTGAGTTTTAAGCCACCAGGTCCAGGACTTGAATCACAGTCAACTATGTGGGAGTACAGTGATGTAACTATTATGCCACCTGCTGGTCCTGCAATTAACCTTTTAAATTTACCTGTGATGCCAACCTTCCAAAAAATGAATTCAGCACATACCCTACAGGGCAGGTCTGAGCAGCCTATCCAGGATCCTGAGTGATGAGTTCAGGGAATAAGAGGCTATGAATGTCATGGTAGGATGTGCAGATTCACAAAGCAAGAAATGGAGAGGATCTGAAGTCTGGGGTAAAGAAGAGTCCATTTCTTATTTACTATAAGAGCATCTGTCCTGGATTTATCCTGTAACATGCCATTATTTTCCATGTTTTGTTTTCAGTGTTAAATAGTGTCTACAATAGTTTCTGGCACAGTGGAGATGCTCTAAAAAATCTGTTGCTGTGAATTATTCAGTAATTCAATTATCCAATAATTTGAGATTTGATTGTGAGACAGCCACTTAATAGCAATTTTGTTTTTTCCTTTTATGTACATGGTCTCTAAGCTGAAAATATCTTTATTGGATCAAGAGGAAGAACTCTGACTATAGAAGAGATGACAAGGGCCCCATTACCAGGGGAGTGAAGAGTGATGAAAATAGGTATATCTCAATTCAGTATGTCACAAAGGAGCCAGGATCTTTGAAATAATGGTATCTCTCAACGTTAACAGAACTGTGGACAAATATTAAGGGTTCTTCCCAACACTTTAGCACATCCAAAATGATCTTATCCTCACCCATCTCCCATGCTGTCCTCTATTTTTAGACAGTGAAATTTATCTTCTTCTTTTAATTTGGCTTATTCTGTGGACCGTATTCCTTCTATCATTTGCTCCTTTAATCTGATAGCCAAGTCTCTCTTCAGGATTTTAAAAAAAAGTTTTAAAAAATTATTTTTAGAGGGGCCAGAGGAAACAATCGAGGCCATGTGCAGAGTTAGTGCTTGTGGCCTCCCCACCCCTTCTGCAATGCTCTACCTGGGATCTCCCCAGCTTGCCTGCCCACCATGGCCAACAAGGAAGCAGCCTTTGACTATCCAGTGGAAAAACATGTGATCAATGAGGAGTATAAAATATGGAAAAAGAACACTCCTTTTCTTTATGATTTGGTGATGACCCATGCTCTGGAGTGCTCCAGCCTAACTGCTCAGTGGCTTCCAGATGTAGCCAGATCTGAAGGGAAAGATTTCAGCATTAATCCACATGTCCTGGGGACACACACCTTGGATAAACAAAACCACCTGGTGTTAGCCAGCGTGCAGCTCCCTAACTATGATGCTCAGTTTGATTCATCACATTATGACAGTGAGAAAGGAGAATTTGGAGGTTTTGGCTCAGTTAGTGGAAAAATTGAAATAGAAATTAAGATCAACCATGAAGGAGAAGTAAACAGGGCCCGCTATATGCCCCAGGACCCTTGTATCATTGCAACAAAGACTCCATCCAGTGATGTGCTTGTTTTTGACTATAGAAAACATCCTTCTAAGCCAGACTCTTCTGGAGAGTGCAGCCCAGATTTGTGTCTTTTTGGACACCAGTAGGAGGGTTATGGGCTTTCTTGGAGCCCAAATCTCAGTGGGCACTTAGTGCTCCCGATGACTATACCATCTGCCTGTGGGACTTCAGTGCTGTTCCAAAGGAAGGAAAAGGGGTGGATACAAAGGCCATCTTTACAGTGCATACAGCAGTAGTGGTAGATGTTTCCTGGCATCTTCTTGCTCCATGTATCTCTCTTTGGATCAGTTGCTGATGATCAGAAACTTGTGATTTGGGATACTCGTTCAAACAATACTTCCAAACCAAGGCACTCAGTTGATGCTCACACTGCTAAAGTGAACTGTCTCTCTTTCAATCCTTGTAGCGAATTCATCCTTGCCACAGGATCGGCTGACAAGACTGTTGCCCTGTTGGATCTGAGAAATCTGAAACTGAAGTTGTATGAACCACATAACGATGAAATATTCCAGGTTCAGTGGTCACCTCATAAGAGACTAATTTGGCTTCCAGTGGTGCCGATCGCAGACTGAATGTCTGGGATTTAAGTAAAATTGGAGAGGAAAAATCCCCAGAAGATATTGAGGATGGGCCACCGGAGTTGTTTATTCATGGTGGTCACACTGCCAAGGTATCTGATTTCTCGTGGAATCCCAACGAACCTTGGGTGATTTGTTCTGTATCAGAAGACAATATCATGCAGGTGTGGCAGATGGCTGAGAACATTTATAATGATGAAGACCCTGAAGGAAGCGTGGCTCCAGGACAAGGGTCCTAGATATGTCTGCACTTCTTGTGATTTTAGACTCTCCCTTTTTCCTCTCAGCCCTTCAACTGATTTAACACTGGTTTTGAGACATACATTAGACTATCCTTCTATGATAGGTATCACCAACACTATTACCCCAAACAGTGGGCATTTCTAAATACGAACTGGGGGACTTAATTTAGCAAAGCCACAGACTTAGATTTAAATTTTCTTCAGGAAATTTCTAGTAACAAATCCAGGTCTAAAGTAGCCACAGAAAAGGGAATATTATGTGTGATTATTTTTCTTCTGATGCTGTATCCCCAAGTTTTTCAGACTCATTTAAGTAAATGCTATAGTAAGTAAGGAGTAGAGCCAAGTGAAGTAGGTGTCTGAGTCATGAAGTATAAATACTGCGAGGTGCCATTTTTATTCAGGACATAGGGGAGATTCAAGTCATAGATTCCTACTCTAAAAGCCTTCACACCTATATATATATATATTTTTTTTTTGGAGAGGTTTTCGCTATAGGGCGCGTGCACTCGCCAGACAGACAGAGAGAGACATAGAGACAGAAAGCGAGAAATCACCCCCCAGAGGGGATGGTCACGCCGCAATCCCTTCTCCTCCATTTTCCTCTCGGGATCTTGGGCACGCACGCACACACGCCCGGCGTGAGTTTTAAGCCACCAGGTCCAGGACATGAACCGCAGTCGACTACGTGGGAGTCCAGCGACATAGCCATTACGCTAACTGCTGGTTCCCTCATACCTAGTTTTCTGGGTGCACATTTCCTGGTAGACCAGGCTCCTTGGATTCTTCAGTTAAGAAAACTATATGTTCTTCTTTGTCCATATACTTTTGCTTGTTAGTGTATTTCTTGAGCTGTTTTCATATTATTTCTTTCCTTTCTGTGAAGTGGTTTTTGTTTTTAAACTTGGGACCACCAAGTTGTAAAGATGAATGTTTTTATCTGACAGCTATACCACAAGTAGACTATTAAGTGGAAAGAATGAGTCCTTAACCACTAGTTTGATACCATCTCCATTTGGGGTGACCTGTCTCACCACCAAGCCTGTTAGTCTCCATGATTAACTACATAAGTGCTTATAATGGAATAAATTGTTTTTCTACATTAAAAATTTTTTTTCTAGAAGGAGACTTTTGTTATAGGGTGTGTGTGCTCACTGGAGAGACAGAAAGTGCAAGAAATCACCCCCCAGGGGGATGACCACACTGCAGTCCTTTCTTTTCCCTTAGGATTTTGGGCATGCATGTACAGACACCCAACTCCTCCAGGGTCTGGGACTCGAACCACGGTCAGTCATGTGGGAGTCCAGCGACATAACCATTACTCCATGTGCTGATCCACCATTCTTTTAATTACTTTCTAAAAAAGTAACCCTGATTTGGGACCAGCAGTTAGCGTAATGGCTATGTTGCTGGACTCCCACGTAGTTGACCGCGGTTCGTGTCCTGGACCCGGTGGCTTAAAACTCACGCTGGGTGCGTGTGTGTGCATGCCCAAGATCCTGAGAGGAGAATGGAGGAGAAGGGACTGCGGCGTGGTCATCCCCCTGGTGGGGTGATTTCTCGCTTTCTGTCTGGCGAGTGCACGTGCCCTAAAGCAAAAACCTCTCCAAAACAGAGTAACAGTGATTTTTTCTTTTGAGTGAGATTTTTGCTATAGGGTGTGTGCATTCACCAGTGAGAGACAGAAAGAAAAAAATCACACCCCCCCCCCCGGGGGCGATGGCCATACTGCAATCCCTACTCCTCCATTCTCTTCTTTGGATTTTGGGCATGTATACACACACGCCCAGTGTGCATTTTAGGCTGCCTGGTCCGGGACTTGAACCATGATTGACTATGTGGGAGTCCAGCAATGTAACCATTACACCATCTGCTGGTCCCAATACTGATTCTTAGAATTCCCAGTAGCTCTTTTCCTTCAGTGACAAAAGTAATTTTGACTAGTCTATTAGGTCACTGTCCTAGGGACTATATAATTACCTACAAACTATCAAGGAATTTATAATCTAGGTACAAAGATATACATTTTTTAAAAAAAATTAATTTATTTATTTTAATTTGACAGGAGAGGGACAGAGTGAGAGAAAGTAAGAAACCAAGCCATCAGGTTCGGAACTTGAACTGCAGTTGGCCATGTGGGAGTCTAGCACCCTTAACCATCATGCCATCTGCAGGCCCCAAAGATATAAACTTAAAAAATATATTTATTTAATTCCATTTGTTATTTTAAAAATTTGATGAGAGAGAGAGAGAGAGAGAGAGAGAGAGCAAGCAAGTCCGTGTGCACACAAGGGAAAGGGAGAGAGCAAGCCAGCAGGTCCAGGACTCAAACTATGGTTGGCCATGTGGCAATCCAGCACCTTTATCCACCATGCTACCTACCTGTCAGCCCCCATACTCTGCTTTATGTAAATAAAATTGAGTCCTTTCCCCCTCTCATTATAAAAAAATATGCTTCTTGAATGAGAATCCATCAGGATATTTGACACTTAGACTGTATGTTCCTTTCAACTAATGTAAGTATATACACCCTTTGACTACATTTACTTGAAGGTAAAATTGTTCTATGCATATATTCAAACTTGAAGAAAAAATGCTGGCTCTAAAATAGCAAGAGCTTGTTCTTTTGTTCTTCACTGCCATCACCTAGTTTCTAGAGCAGCATCAGGTAAAAAATAGTTGAAAAAATTTTGAATGGTGTGTATACCAACAGTAAAACAATAGGATGAGAACTACTTGCTAAGATAAGAGCATGACTGACAAGTTATTCACAGTTTTGGATGTTATTCTCCTGGGCTGATGTTTATAAAGTTAAACACATGCTACATTACATCACAGAATTACGTATATTCAGTTTCCTTTAGAAGGACTTCAGTAGTCTGAAATAAGAACTAACTAAATTTAGAATAAAAGAAACTCAAGAACTAATCATATAATGATCTTGGGTGGACACAGAAAACACAGACATAAAAGCGGGGGGAGGGAAGTTCATAACTTGAACCAATTATGTACAGACCATTTCCTTTTAATTAAAGAGTCACTGACTGGGGCTGGCAGGTGGCATGGTGATTAAGGGTGCTGGACTCCAACCACAATTTGAGTCCCAGGCCTGGTGTCTTGCTTTTTCACTTTCCCTCTCTCTCTCTGTCCCTTTCTGGTCAAATTAAAATAAATAAATAAAGTTAAATAAAATAATTAAAAGAAAAAGAGTCATTGACTTATCAACTTTGATTAAAGGTACAGCATCCTATAATGCACATCAATATATATTATCTGATGCATAAAGAGGTCAGACTTGTGAAATAAATCTCTAAAATATTCACTTTCACAGAGCTTATTTGCTTCAGATGTTCACTGATATTTTGCTGAAAATGTTCCAGTTGGTGTGTTTGTAGTTTTATTTATATGATTTCCTCTGAACTGATGAGGCAGCATGTACCACTGGTAACTCTGCAATATTCACTGACTTCAAAAGTCTTCTAACAGTTACTCTCCTGAGTAAACTCTATGATACCTACTTAGGTCTGGAATTTCTAGGCAAGGACTTTCCCACATCATTACATTTCACCCAGCTATGAGATCACTAATGATCTATGATCTTTTGCCATTAAAGACTCCCAGTCTCTGCCATTGTACTCTTTTTTTCTTAGTATACACTTATCAGCCATACATGAACTAGAAGATTTTACTCAAGGGTTTTACTCAACTATGATGTAAGTACTACAATATTCACTGCATTCATAATGTTTCTCTCCTATGCAAATTATATTGTCTGTTGAGGGTGAACATCTGGCAAGTGGTTGTCCCACAATGGCAACATTATCTGGTTGGAGCTCACTGCGGGTCCTGTATGAGTTTTCTGATGGGCAGTGAGCTATGATTTCCAGTGAAATCTGAGCTGCCACAGAAGGCATCTGCACAGCCACAGGGTTTTTCTCTTTTATGAGATCACTTGTGTGTGATTCTTTGAGAAAGGATTTTCCAGTGTGACTGAACCTACACATTTCTTTCTTGCATGCAGCATTCCCTTATGGTAGACAAGAGAGACCATATGGCAAGTGGGAGAAAGCCTTTCCACAATCAGAGCAGCCATATGGTCTCTCTCCTGTATGAGTTCTCTGATGTCTGTTGAGACATGACTTATTCTGAAAGCTTTCCTGCAGTCACTGCATATATAGGGCTTCTGTCCTGTGTGAATTCTCTGATGGTTAATGAGACCTGACTTATGTGAGCAAGATTTTCCACACTCAGTACACACAAAAGGAGTCTTTCCTGTGTGAAATCTCTGATGTGATATTAAGCATGTTTTCTGGCTGAAGCCTTTCCCACATTCACTGCATATGTAGGATTTCTCTCCAGTATGAGTATGTTGATGTATAAGGAGATCGCCCTTCCGGATGAAGCCTTTTCCACATTCACTGCAAATAAAAGGTTTCTCCCCAGTGTGAGTTCGCTGATGTACAACAAGATTGCCCTTCTGAATGAAGCCCTTTCCACAATCACTGCATATATAAGATTTCTCTCCCATATGTATTTTCTAGTGTGCATTGAGTTGTGATTTCCAGCAGAAAGCTTTGTCACATTCAGTGCATTCATAAGGTTTCTCTCCTGTATGAGTTCTCTTATTTCAATGAGCCTGGACTTTCTGAAAAATGCTTTCTCACACAGACCGCACCCATGAGGTTTCTCTCCTATGTGAATTCTCTGATGATTAATGAGCTGAGACTTCTTGGCAAAGCCTTTGCCACAATCACTACATACATAGGGTTATTCTCCTGTATGAGTTTTCTGATGGGCAATGAGCTATGATTTCCAGTGGAATGCTTTGTCACATTCAGTGCATGCATACCATTTTTTCTCCTCTATGAGTTTTCTGATGTTCAGTGAGCTTGGGCTTTCTGGAAGCTTTCCCACATATAATGTATCTATGAGCTTTCTCTCCTGTATGAACTCTCTGATGATCAATGAGGCAAGACTTTTTGAGGAAGGCCTTCCCACATTCAGTGCATACTTGGAGTTTATTTGCCTTTTGATTTCTCAGACATTTAATGAATTGTGAATTTATATTCATAGAGTTTCCATATTCAGAGGACTTATTTTCAGTATAAAACTTTCTTGGTATGGAGGAAGGGTTTTCTAATTCCATTAGCCTCAACAGTATTCTTCAGTTCACGTCTTTGATTCTGGTTAACTAAAGTTTGATTTTAGTATTTTCCCATGTGAGTTAAATATATCATGATTTTGCCTTAAAGGAAAATGACTTTTCTTGCTTCCATATGCATTATGTTCATAGCATTGTTCCATTCTCTTCAGACAATTTTGGTTTTGCAAGTGCACTTACCTTTCTTGATTTCTAGAAAAGAAGAGAACAAAGAATCTTTTCATCTGGACCAGCAGTTAGTGTAATGGCTATGTTGTTGAACTCCCATGTAGTCAACTGCGGTTCGAGTCATGGACCCGATGACTTAAACTCACGCTGGGCTTGTGTGCATGTGTGTCCAAGATTCTGAGAGGAGAATGGAGGAGAAGGGATTGCGGCGTGGTCATCGCCCCTGGGGGGTGATTTCTTGCTCTCTGTCTCTCTCTCTCTCTCTGTCTTTCTGGCGAGCACATGCACCCTATAGTAAAAACTTCTCCCCCCCCCCAAAAAAAATCTTTTCATGAGCATGAAATATAATTAGACTACTTTACAATTAGGTTTGTGTAGGCTGGCTCTTTATTGATAACACTATTACCTCAGTTTAAAGACAAAGACACTCCAAGTAAGTGTGTTTGTTGCCCCTTGAACAAAGGTAAAAACATATATATATATGTATGTGTGTATATATATATGTGTGTGTGTGTGTGTATATGTGTGTGTGTGTATATATATGTGTGTGTGTGAGAGAGAGAGAGAGAGAGGGAAAATGAGAAATCACCCCCTAGGGGGATGGTCACGCTACAGGCCCTTCTCCTATATTCTCCTCTTCAGATTTTAGGTGCACACACACACCCAGTGTGATTTTCAAGCTGCTAGATTCAGGACTTGAACTATGAAGCTGGCCATGTGGGATCTAGCACCTTAACCTCTATGCCACCGACTGCAAACCATAATTTAAACAAAGAAAACAAAAGTATAAGTGCTCAATGTATAAACAAGATTAGATTATTCAAAATGATTTGGCCACTTTCTTAAATTGACCTTATAAAGTATGCTGAGATAGTAAAGTAAAATAAAGTCACTATTAGCACTGGACTACAGAAATTGGAGAGATATTTGTTTCAAAGTGATGAGAGATGCATTTGTACATCTACAAATCCTATTAAATTATGGCTATGTATCAAGCATGGAGCTGGTGATTGTGATACAGAAATATCTTTCTTTATTCTAAGAATATATTCTAGTTAGGGAAAATCAAACAAGGAAACAATGAAATGAAATAAAGAATATGCTACAATTTGGATATGACTTGTCATCCAAAAGTTCATGTACTGGGAGCTTGATTCCCAATGTAATGATACTGAGAAGTGTGAGGACCTCTAGGTGGTGAGGTCTAATGGGCAGAGTTTAGACATGGGAACTCCACTCTCATGAATAGATTAATGCCATCTGCAGGACTGAGAAAGTTTTTGCAGGAATAGGTTAGTTCACAAGTGGATTATCGTAAAAACAAGATGGCTGCACAGATGTTCACTCTTTGTAAGCTTTCCTTTCTGTTTCTGTTGGGAATGTGACACAGGACAAGAGGCCAGCCAGATGATGGTTCCAAGCTCTTGGGATTTCCAGCCACCATAATCATGAGCCAAATAAACCTCTTTTCTTTATATTTATATAAGGAAATATAAATATAAAAAAGTTATCTCACCTCAGGCATTTCTTTTTAGCAGCACCGTAACAGACTGAAACAAAATAGATAAAAATGATAAAAATTGGTCTGAAGGAGCAATGGAGAGGTGTATAGAGGAACTCAGGAAATAATCTGGAGAAAGAAAAAACAGGGTTCAATCATGGTTTCAATATGGGGAGATAAATAAAAGTGAGAAATTTAGGATTATCCCTAATTATTTGGATTCAGCCAAAAAGTGGCAGAACAGCACCTTTTAATAAGACGGGGAATATCCCTGAGGTTCTGAATATGGGGAAATTGAGTATGTATTTTAATGCATACCAATTTTAAGATGGGCTAAGTCCAGACATGAAATATCCAATTGGTTATATAAATCTTGAGTATGGTCTTGACTAGAGTCAACAATGTGAAGATCATTGATGCATTAACATTAAGAACAGAGAGGTGATGGGATCAGTGGATGGCGTAATGGTTACATTGCTGTATTCCCATGTAGTCGACCACAGTTTGAGTCCTAGACCTGGTGGATTAAAACTCATGCTGGGTGCATGTGCGTGTGTGCCCAAAATCCTGAGAGGAGAATGGAAGAGAAGGGATTGCAATGTGGCCATCCCCCCTGGGGTAGTGATTTCTTGTTTTCTGTCTCTGTGTGTCTCTCTGTCTCCCTGATGAGCGTATGCACCCTATAGCAAAAAAATTTCTCTGAAAAATAAGTAATGTAGAACTGGAGGCTAAAGCAGGCCAGAGAAGCTTAGGCTGAATTTGAACAGTACTGCCTACAGAGGGAGAAAGAGTTCAAACCCAATGAAGCTACAGTTCTGGAATCCCATGGTAGTTGCACCGAAGTAGAGAAGGAGACTCAGAAGAGGATGGCCAGCTTCCAGAACTACTTCCTACAGAACAGGGATGAAGTCTTGGATAACCTCTTGGCCTTAACATCTGGCCAGAAATTCATGAAAACTAGCACATAAATGGATAGGAGGAGAACAAAGTTCTTGTCCCATGGATTTTAGATGCCTTTATGGAATATGAAGCATTATAGATGTCCAGTTATATTCTTGGGAAAGGCATTAAATTATTTCTGTATATTATAAATACATATATATGTAAAATAAAAACAGAGAGGTATGTGAAATCATATTTGGAAAAATGTGTAAGCTAAAACAGAAAGATATAAAACAAAAATTATGATTACTGAGAGTTAGTTAGATGAATATTTGGAGTTTAGGTTTGGAAAAGCCCATAGAAGAGTACAAACATTAATGATGCTAATCAGAAAAATAAGCAGATACAGGCATTAGGAACAATTTCCCCAAATAGTATAAATTTAACATCTGATTTCAAGATAACTAATAGATGCCTGGATGGTCAACTTACTCCTCTAATTTGCTACCCTTCTTCATTCTATGGACCATAATCAAACCTTATTTCTCTAAGTACCAATTTCACATCGTTATTCAAATTCTACACAAGTATCTTGATTGCTTCCACTGAAGGGTTTCTAAAGGATCACACTGATCCCAGACCAAGCAATTATGTCATCCATTTTTATTAGAACTACAGGGTGTACTTTACTGTTGCTACATTTCTTGTACTTCTCACTTCTTACCTAGACAGATTAGACTGTGGATTTTATCTTCTACTGTTCATGATTCTCCTTGTTCCAATCTGGAGAGTACATCCAGCTTGTTGGCTTGATAACCTATTCATGGAAAACGACAGAATACTTAGGCTCACTAAATTGCACTGTGGTCTGTTAACATGAAGCAATGTTCTATTTTAGTAACTATGTATTTTTTTTTCTTTTTTCTGGAGAGGTTTTTGCTACAGGGCATGTGTACTCACCAGAGAGACAGAGACAGACAGAGAGACAGAAAGCGAGAAATCACCCTCCAGGGGGGATGGCCATGCCACAATTCCTTTTCCATTCTCCTCTCGGGATCCTGGGCACGCACACACATGCGCCTGGCGTGAGATTAAGCCACTGGGTCCGGGACTCGAACTGCAGTCGACTACATGGGAGTCCAGTGACATAGCCATTACGCTAACTGCTGGTCCCAGTAACTATGTAATTTTTGTGCCTGCAAATTAAAATCATCTTTTTGAAAGGGTGCATATTACACCCTTTTACCTGGGACCATAGAGAAGACGAAAAGCCCACTACTTCAGAACATCACAGAGTGTCCAGAGCTGAGAAAGGAAAAGCCACTGACTGGGCAACCATTGAGTGATACAGGGCAACTATCCTTACCCAGAGACACCAGGTTGCTGTAGTTCTCCAACATCACATCCCAGTAAAGGTCCTTCTGAGTTTGACCAAGGAGCTGCCATTCCCCCCAGGTGAACTCCACAGCCACATCTTCCAGTGTCAATGATTCCTATAAAAACACAGTCTTGCTTAATATCAGGCGTGAGATTAAGCCACTGGGTCCGGGACTCGAACTGCAGTCGACTACATGGGAGTCCAGTGACATAGCCATTACGCTAACTGCTGGTCCCAGTAACTATGTAATTTTTGTGCCTGCAAATTAAAATCATCTTTTTGAAAGGGTGCATATTACACCCTTTTACCTGGGACCATAGAGAAGACGAAAAGCCCACTACTTCAGAACATCACAGAGTGTCCAGAGCTGAGAAAGGAAAAGCCACTGACTGGGCAACCATTGAGTGATACAGGGCAACTATCCTTACCCAGAGACACCAGGTTGCTGTAGTTCTCCAACATCACATCCCAGTAAAGGTCCTTCTGAGTTTGACCAAGGAGCTGCCATTCCCCCCAGGTGAACTCCACAGCCACATCTTCCAGTGTCAATGATTCCTATAAAAACACAGTCTTGCTTAATATCAAGTATTTCTCTTTTACTGACATGGAAGGAATGTGAAGGATGCTCATTTTCAACATACAGGTAGTATCTGTATATCCAAATAATATAACTTATATCTCTTATCTGTTTATTATGGGTTATCTGTGGGGGCACAGCAGTAATGTAACACTCTGCAATACTGAACCCACATGGGAAGTTCCTTGATTTGTGTCCCAAGGTTTCCCAGTACACACCAAATGTGCAAGTACCCAAGATCTGGGCTACCTGAGCCTGGGAGTGGATCATGGCATGAAGACCCTATTGAGGGTATCTGTCTATCTTTCTCAGAGCAGAAATAAGTAAATTAAATGAAAAAAATTATGATAGAAGTAAAATCTATATCCAAAATCTACCTATACTTGAAATTTATCTCTAGCAAAATATACTATAATTATGCAGTCTATCATTTAACAAATCAGAAGTTTCTGTAATAACTAGTCACATAATCCTCTTCCTAATCGTTTTATTTCTTTTCCTGAACACATATTTGCCAGGCATTAAATATATTCTAGTGACATCAGAACAAGTATATTCCTACATTCACCATCAACCTTCATAACCAATATCAGAATCAACCATGAAAAAATTTCACACACTGGGGTCAGTAGGTGGCAGGGTGGTGCTGGACTCCTACATGGCTACCAGTTTGACCTGATAGCTTGCTTTCTCACTTTCCCTCTCTCTCTCTTTCCAGTGAGCATATATGTCTTATAGCAAATTTTAAAATAATAAATAAAACAAAAAAATAATTCCTTAAAAAAACCTACATACTACAACTAGAAGATACTACATATTAAAAAAATATATGAGTGATTTTGGGGGAAACGGAGGAATGAAGAGGTCCCACTGATAATTCAGCCTCCAGTATAGAAAACTCGTGTGGAGAGGCGGAAGGGAACAGAACAGCCCTTCTTCAAGAACCAGCTCCATGGCTCCTGCAATCTAGCCATTTTGGGGGAAATGGAGGAATGAAGAGGTCCCACTGATAATTCAGCCTCCAGTATAGAAAACTCGTGTGGAGAGGCGGAAGGGAACAGAACAGCCCTTCTTCAAGAACCAGCTCCATGGCTCCTGCAATCTAGCCATTTTGGGGGAAATGGAGGAATGAAGAGGTCCCACTGATAATTCAGCCTCCAGTATAGAAAACTCGTGTGGAGAGGCGGAAGGGAACAGAACAGCCCTTCTTCAAGAACCAGCTCCATGGCTCCTGAGATCTAGCCATGTCACACGGTTTTCTAATTTTTGTTGTTTTTTGAAATTTTTTGAATATTAATTTTTCTTTTTTTTAGTTTTATTTAAAGGTTTTTCTCTTCATTTTTTTCTTTTTCTTTGTTGTCTTTTTTTTCCCCCTGTTGTTGCTTTTGTTTCCCTCTCTCTGTTTCCTTTTCTACACACTCCTCGACGCTCAGATTGAACTTCCAAGTTTGGGACAAAATCGACCATCCACGAGATGACTAGAAATCGCTGCAGGACTACAAGAAATATGGGGAAGCAGGAAAATACCTCTCCTC
>NW_006160071.1:258931-264158 GCF_000334495.1 Tupaia belangeri chinensis | reverse complement strand
GAAATGTTGGGGGAAAAGGAATTGAAGATAACTGTAGACAGCAGAGATAGTGTAATAAGAGAGTGGAATAGGGCAAGAGGGTCAGACATGGGGTAAAAAACATATATACATGAAAGTAGAAATGGAATATTATGGATGATAACATGCATGATTAAGCCACTATCCAGTTTATTCTAGATGGGAAACCACATTTTTTATTTTGCGATGATGCTCAGGGAATGAATGTAAATTAATAAAAAAAATTTTTCAGAAGAAAAAAAAAAGGCATTTAAAAATACCTATCTGATTAAGCCATATAGCCCTAGGTAGGTGCTACTTTATAGTATGTTCATTCTATTCACTGAGGTTTATGCCTAAAGTCAGACTTGTGTTCATGGATATGTATATTTCAGCTGTGCTTGCTATTGAAAATATTTAGATTTATTAAGATATTTAGTGAAACAATAAAATGGGGGAGGCAGAGAAAGCAAAAATAGATACCAGACACAATGTGGGAGGAGGGTGGGATATGGCAGAGGGTGAGATAGGGAATCAAGGATGGGAAAAAAGGCAAAATATACAGAAAACAAGAAATGGAAAATTATGTGTTGACAATAACACATATGTCGATGTGCTTGATTGAGTCAATATACAGTGTACTGTGAATAGAAATATCTGTGAATGGAAAAATCTCATTTTGTATGCTATAATGATGTACAGTGAATTAATGTAAATAAAAAAAAGTATATGAGTACATGCATACGAGAGAAAAAGAGAAAAACAGACTTAACAGGGTCTTGTCACACTCTGTTCTCCTTTCCCCTGCTCTCTAACTTCTGAGGATGATAGGTGTTTGTGTGTATACTCAGTGTGTTTTCAGGCCAGCCCAGTGATCCATACCTGTTGCTGGCCATGTGGCTTCCAGGATTGCAGTCTAGTATTCTATAGACTGCATTACCTAGTGGCCTATTTACAGGTTCCCATCCATAATATACTGTATAGTGGCTTAGTCATATGTGTTATTATCAACACTTTTCCATGTGTGTGTGTGTGTGTATATATATACACACACACATGTGTATATATATGTATATGTATGTATGTGTGTATATATTATATACATGTATGTATATCTCCCCCGATTTCTCACCCTCTGCCATTTCCCTCCCTCCTCTCACACTATCTCTTGTATCTGCAGTTGCTTTCTATTCCATTCCTTTTTTTTTTCAAATGTCTTAGTGTCTGCAACTTACTATGAAATATACCAAAATAAACCCTACAATATTTTAAAAGAATAATTAGGGGTCGGTAGGTGGCATGGTGATTCAAAGTACTGGATTACATATGGCTGACCATGGTTTGAGTCCAGGACCTGACAGCTTGCTTTCTTGCTTCCCCTTTCTCTCTCTTTCTGGTCAAATTAGAAAGTAATAATAACAAATGAAATAAAAGAAGAATAATTAATAACGACTAGAGAGGTGATATAGAGATATGTGATAAAGAAAATACAATAAAATTATGATAAAAATCTAGATGTAGGGGTTAGATGGTAGGTAGTGTAGTAGTTAAGGTACTGGACTCCCACATGGCTGACCACTGGTTAAGTCCTGGACCTGTTGGCTTGAAACTCATGCAGGGTATGTGTGCATGCACCCGAGAGGAAAATGGAGAAGGGATTGCAGTTTGGTCATCCCCCTGTGGGGGATGATTTCTCACTTTCTCTCTCTCCCACTCTCTGTCTCTCCAGTGAGTGCATGCCATACACCCTATAGCAAAACAAACAAACAAACAAAAACCTCTAAAAAACCCACACCTAAATGTAGGCATATAGGTATTCAACTGTAAAATTCTTTTTTCTTTTCTTTTCTTTTTTCTTTTCTTCTTTTAAGAGGTTTTGCCATAGGGCACATGTGGTTGACAGAGAGAGAGAGATTGACAAAAAGTGAGAAGGAAACTAAATCACTCCTAAGGGGGGATAGCCACTCCACAATCCCTTCTCCTCTTTTCCTCCCAGGACCTTGGGCAGGCATATACATGCACCCGGCATGACTTTTAAGCCACCAGGTGCCTGACTCAAACAGCAGTCATGCTGGGAGTCCAGTGATTTAACTGCTATGGCATGTGCTGTAAAATTCTTAACACTGTTTTATGGTTGAAATTTTTCAAAATAAAATATTGGAGGATGAGAAAGCTTATAATAATAGAGCTCAGTAAGGTAACCAGAAACAGAATAATTTTAAATGAGTTGCTCTTTTTTTTTTTTTTTTTAAGAGGTTTTTGATAGAGGGCGCATGCACTCGCCAGACAGACAGAGAGAGACAGAGAGACAGAAAGCGAGAAATCATCCCCCGGGGGGGGATGGCCACGCCGCAATCCCCTCTCCTCCATTCTCCTCTCGGGATCTTGGGCATGTACGCACACGCCCGGTATGAGTTTTAAGCCACCGGGTCCGGGATGTGAACCGCGGTCGACTACTTCTAGCTTACTATTACATAAAAGAGCAACTCATTTAGGGACCAGCAGTTAGGGTAATGGCTATGTCACTGGACTCCGACGTAGTCGACTGCGGTTCGCGTCCCGGACCCAGTGGCTTAAAACTCACGCTGGGCACGTGTGCGTGCGTGCCCAAGATCCTGAGAGGAGAATGGAGGAGAAGGGACTGCGGCGTGACCATCCCCCCTGGGGGGTGATTTCTCGCTTTCTGTCTCTCTGTGTCTGTCTGGCAAGCGCACGCGCCCTATAGCGAAAACCTTTCCAAAAAAAAAAAAAAAGTAAGTTAGAAGAAAACAGGTCAAAAATAAAAAGGTGCCATTTGTGGGGTGGCATAGTGGTTGGGATGCTGGACTCCCACATGGCCGTCCACAGTTCTAGTCTCAACCTGGTAGGTTGAAACTCATGCTAGGCATGTGTGCGTGCTTGCCCCAAATCTCGAGAATGGAGAAGAAGGATTAGAGCATGGTCATCCTTCCTTGGAGGGTAACTTCTCACTGTTTCTGTGTCTCTGGCAAGCACACATGCCCTATACCAAAAAAGAAAAAAAACCTCTCTCTTTTTCTTTAAGGTGCCATTTGGGAGCACAAAACACTTAGAAATGAAGGTAGAGATAAGAGTCAAGGAGCAACACCCTTAGGTAAGTGCAAAATCATGATGTTTTAAAAAGTAGTAACTTAAAAAAATTTTACTTAATTTTGTTCCTCATTGTTATTTTATTTATTTTTAGAATTATTTTATTTAACTTTATTTATTTATTTATTTGATCAGAGATGGACGGAGTGAGAGAAAGAGGGAAAGTGAGAAAGCAAGCCACCAGGTCCAGGACTTGAACCATGGTCTACCATGTGGGAATCTGGTGCCCCTAACTACCACACCACCTGCTGACCCCTGAACTTTTTAAGCATTAAAATTCTACCTTAATATAGGCATATACTTGACAAGTCCAGTGTTAATGATACAGGTTTGCCTCTTGATGGCACACTATTCTAGAAATCTTCAAAAAAACAATTTTTAACCCAGAAAACTTAGGATGTTGATCATATATTTATGATTACCATAAATTAAATGATAAAGTAAATTATACTAATGTTTCAGTAGCTTATTTGACCTATGAAAATCAAGTATAAAAAATGAAGACTGTGTGACCAGCAGGTGGCATGGTGGTTGGGGCACTGGACTCCCATGTGGCCCATTGTGGCTCAAGACCCAAACCCAGAGGCTTGAAAATCACACCAGGTATATGTATGCACGTGGCCAAAATTCCAGGAGGAGAATGGAGGAGAAGGGATTGCAGTATGGCCATTCCTGCAACACCTCTTACCCCCGGTGATTTGTCATTTTCCTTCTCACTGTCTCTCAGAGAGCACATGTGCCCTATGACAAAAATATTTTTTAAAAAATGAAGGCAGAGGTGACTTGTGGTGTGGTGGTTAAGGTGCTGACTCCCACATGGTGGATCCTGATTCAAGTCTTGGACCTGGTGACTTGCTTTCTCACCCCTGCCTCTCTTTCACACTCACTCTTGCTCTGTCCCTCTCTGGTTGGATTAAAATTAATAAGATAAAGTTCAAAAAATAATACTTTTAAAACAATGAAGGCTGAAATTAAAATATAAAATATTGAGGGGCCAACAGGTGGCATGGTGGTTGATGTGCTAAACTCCCACATAGCTGACAGCGGTTCGAGTCCTGGATCTGCTGGCTTACTTTCTCACTTTCTCTGTCTCTTTCTCTCTGCCTCTCTCTGGTGAACATGCATGCCCTATATAAATTTAATGATAATAATAATAATAATAATAATAATAATAATAATTCTTTTTACAAAATTACCAAAAATCATTAGTGAGGAAATATAGTTGGGATGACAGAGATGCTAATTTTCTTGTGTCAAAACAAAGCTGAAGGTAATCTTTACAAGTGCATGTGCCTCTGTGCATGCATCATTCACACTGCAAATCTGCAGAAAGGAGAAAATCCTTATCTTTAACTGAAACCTTACCATTTTATATCTGACTAACCCTTGCTCTCCCTAAAAGCTTCCCTATAGAAGGAGAGACAACGGAAAGATGTGAGAAGGCAAGAATGCTTACTTACACCAATCCCTGTAGAGAGACTTGACGGACTGAGGGGGAATATAACATACACCCGGGTCCCTGTACCTCCAAACCTTCACCCTTCACAAGTCTCTGAACGACCGACCTTTCTGAACCTATCTCCACAGCAGTCACCACGTCACATTAACCGCGAAACCTGGATTTAGGCTTCACACACATACACCTGGCCTCTCTCTGGCTGAGCCTCATAATTCCGAATCGGAACTAAACACCGCTTCTGGTGACAAAACCACTCCCACGTCCAGTTCTCCATCTCTGGGCCCCACAGTGACCCGCCAAGACACCAAACCCTGACCCTTCGATCGATGCTCTCCACAGGCCTTAATCACCGATCGGCGCAGTCCCTCGGGGCTGCCTCCACGGGGACCCCAACCACAGACACCCTCGTCACCAACACCCGTTTGTATTCGCTCCGCACCTCGCAGACACGCGAAGACACCCCCGTCCCCTCGTGTGGTTCCACAGAGACACCCACACACACCTGATTGGCTCCGGCACCCACCGGAACATCCTAAAGGCTGCACTTCGGACAGTTGCCACACTTCCGGACTTTCACCTTCCGGCCAAGCCGCCCTACGGTGGCCGAGAAGGGCCGGCCACGTTTGCACGTAGCGCGGACCGTAGCGTGGCCACGCCCACCCC
>NW_006160071.1:231384-258907 GCF_000334495.1 Tupaia belangeri chinensis | reverse complement strand
ACGCTGCCCTTCTGGGCACGTCCAGTCCTGCGCCGCCAGCTGCGTGAGTTTTTAGGAGGCCACCTCGGCCGCCGGGGAGGAAAGTCATCACTCTTCAAAGATTCGGAACCGCCACTGTGGACGCGCCCTCCGTTCGTACAACAGAAAAAGCTTCCTCGGCGGAGGGAAAAAGCGCCAACAGGCCAGAATAATGAATCCCTCCGAACGCTTCCGGCGGCATGTGGAGGGCAAAAGGAAGGCTTTGAAGACTGGAAAAGGACAGGAGCAGCATCCGCTCACTGGCACAGCGGCCTGGTCGTCAAATCGGAGTGAAAACCAGCAACTGGGAAGTATCTAGTTCACTTCTTGAGGGCGCGACGTAGTGACCACCGATTAAAGATGAAGTCAGGAGCCAATAGGGAGATGACTCAACGAAGGAGGCGGGATTTTTTTCTTTTTCGGGGTAAAACATAATTTTTTTTTTTGAGAGGTTTTGCTATAGGGTGCATGCGCTCTCTAGACAGACAGAGACAGGGAGACAGAAAGTGAGAAATCACCCCCAGGGGGATGGCCAAACTGCAATCCCTTCTCCATTCTCCTCTCTGGATCTTGGGCACATACGCACATGCACCTGGTGTGAGTTTAGGCCACTGGGTCCAGGACTCGAACTACGGTTGACTATATAGTCCAGCGTCATAGCCATTGTGCCAACTGTTGGTCTCTGCTTGTTTTTTTTTTTTTCTTTTGTGTACTCTGATCAGATCTCTGTGTGGCTCATTTTGGAACTTGCTTTTGTTAAAAGAAAAATAAAACAATTTAACAGAGTTGAGTTTTAATTGAGCAAATCTTAACACAATTTAAATCGGGCAGTTGTTTTCAGACTTCCAGACAACTTTAAAGTTAACGTAGTTTAAAAGGTGGGATGCCTGTGATTGAAGTTTAGCTGCTCTGATTGACTGTAACCTAGCAACCAGCTCAGAAAAACAGCCTAACATGTATGGAGAGAAACACTGTGATTGTAGTGACTGTGGAAAAGCCTTTTCCCAGAAGCCAGACTTCATGAAGCATCAACAAACACACATGGGGGAGAGACCCTCTGGATGCAGCAGGTTCCAGGAAGCCTTCAGCCACAAATCCCATCTCTCTTTACACTAGAGAATCCATACAGGAGAAAAACGTTATGAGTGCAATATATGTGAGAAAGCCTTTATTGATAAATCTTGCCTTAATAAACAACAAAGAACTCACACTGGAGAGAAAGGCCCTGAGTGTCGTGTATGTCAGAAACGCTTCCATGGTAAGTCATAACTCACTTTACACCAAAGAACCCATCCAGGAGAGAAATGCTACAAGTGTGGCGAGTGTCAGAAAAGCTTCAGCAACAGGTCACAGTTGAATATTCATCAGAGAGCTCATAGGAGGGAGAAATCTTCTGGTTGCAACAAATGTGGGAAAACATTCCCCCTTAAGTTTAACCTTATTTTACATTAAAAAAAAAAACTCATATGGGGGAAAAACGATATGGATGCAGTGAATGTGGGAAAGCCTTCTTCATTCTCAGATCTGAGCTCATTAGACATCAGAGAACTCAATTCAGAGATCTGAGCTCATTAGACATCAGAGAACTCATGTGGGAGAGAAGGCTTACCATTGCATTGAATGTAGAAAAGGTTTTAATGTAAAGTCACTCTTTAATACTTACTAGAGGACTCACATGTGAAAGAAACACTATGGATGCAATGAATGTGGGAAAATCTCCATCAAGTTTAGCCTCATCCTCTGCGAAAGAACTCACACAAGTGAGAAACCTTATGAGTGTAGTCAGTGTCAGAAAGCTTTCACCCAAAAGTTGCACCTTGTCAGAGGTCTCACACTGGGGAGAAACCTTATGAATGCAATGAGTGCCACTAAGCCTTCAGCTAGAAGTTATATCTGCTTATCCACTAGAGTATCCACTTGGGAGAGAAACCTTATGAATGTTTCAAATGTGGGAAAACTTCCTCTCACAAGTTTAGCCTCATTATTCATTAGAGAATCCACACAGGAGAGAAGCCCTATGGATACAGCGAATATGGGAAAATGTTTCCCAGACAGTTCAGCTTCATTTTACATCAGAAAACATACTGGGGAGAAACCCCATGAATGTGGTCAGTGTCAGAAATCTTGTTCAAAAGTCACATCTTATCCATCAAAGCACTCCTATAGGTGAGAAACCTTAAGGATATAGTGAGTGTTGGAAAACTTACTTCCACAAGTTTGGTCTCATTCTACATCAGAAAACTCATATGAGAGGAGAGAAATCATGAATGAAATTGATATTTAAATGTCATCAAAAGGGTGTAGCTCATATACCACTGAGTTTTTAGAGAGTGACAGCTCAAGATCACAGCCTGAGGTTGTGGATAAGCTTTCTTTCCAAACATGCATGTCATTTGCCATCAGAAAATGCTGCCAGATATAATGGCAAGGAGTGGCTAATACCTTTTCTGATAAATGCTAATTGAATGTAGTCTAGAGACAACAAACAGGAGATAATATCTATGTATATATTGCCTGTGAGTATATTGTTAGCATAAAGTTCAGTTACATTGTTATCAGAGAATTGACATGGAGGAAAAAATAATCTATACTTTAATGAATCTGGGGAATTATGCTTTCATGAGTATTATTTAATGAAAGGTAATTTTTCTGCCTTTGTAATGTAATAGGTTGCATTATAGAATGTATGAATAGATTTTTTCAGAAAAAGAAAAACCATCAGAACAATATCCAGCTATGTAAGCATCTTATACCTTTTTAAATAAAAATTACTCATACTTGGGAGTTGCATGGATTAATATAAATGTGCCTATGCTTTGCTGTATATAAAACCTTCACATAGAACATCTGCATTAGATATTTGTATCATTGTAATGCTATAAAAATTATAAGTGACCAACAATGGCTCATTGTTTTAGTAAAAAATCTCAATACAATACTACATACTTTTTTTTTGTCCTCTACACTTTGCTGATATTTGTAAAAGGTCAGAGGGATTTTGAGCTTCTCTTGAGTACAACTTTATTTCATCAAATTCTTTTCCTATGATTTATTATTTTATTATATTCTTTATAAAAACACAGAATCCCACAACACACATAACCTCCCTATCCCCACAGTCATTAGGGAAGGAGTTCACATCTTAATGTAGGTCTGGCCATTTCTAAAGTAGGCCATTATTATTTGTTTTTACATATATCCTTAGATATTTTTCTCCCCTCAAGTATTTATATACCAGCTACAAAAATGGAGATGCAAAAGGGGTATAAAGATGAGATTTTCCTGCCTTTGTTACAGTACAAACACTTGGCTACAGAACCAAGAGAGCAATAGGGAACAGTAAACTTGAACTAATTGAGGAATGTAATGCCTGTTACTTGTTAATGAGTAGCTGAGTTATTTAAGTGGCACCTCCTCGAAAATAATTGGTTTGTAAGGACATCAGCACATGAAAATGATATAAATTTCCAGAAGGCACATGTCTCCCATACACTCAGTAACTACAAAGTACAGGAGAATCCAGAATTTAGATTCTACCCACTTTTGAGGAAAAATGCAAGGAAATGCATAAAGAAAAGATTGTTTATGTCCAAGTAGCATATGATGAATATATTTTTAAACCATATTGGTTAAGTGTTAAGAATATTTTGAAATCAAAATATCACATAATTTTTTTGAGAGGTTTTTCGCTATAGGGTGCGTGCGCTTGCCAGACAGACAGAGACATAGAGACAGAAAGCGAGAAATCACCCCCCAGGGGGGATGGTCACGCCACAATCCCTTCTCCTCCATTCTCCTCTTGGGATCTTGGGCACGCACGCACACGCGCCCAGTGTGAGTTTTAAGCCACCGGGTCCGGGATGCGAACCGCGGTCGACTACATGGGAGTCCAGCGACATAGCCATTACGCTAACTGCTGGTTCCCAAAATATCACATAATTTTAAACTAAAATCAAAGCTAATCTATGGTAATGATTTAAGTGGAAGTGATGCTGGCTTTTTTTCACATTCATTTTCTTCCTTCAGTTCTTGAACAAGTCAGTGCAGCTCTTCAACAGGGAGACATTGTTCTTGGGATGCTTTATTTTCAGTGTAGACATTTCAATTAGATTCTTTCTAAATGCTGCCACTCTCTCCCATTTGAAATTTATCAGTTCTTCCTTTGCAGATTAGAAAGCTGTTCAGATTTCCAGCAGCACTCCTGCTGATGTGCTTCAGCCAGCCTGACATCTTTGCTTTTTAACCAGGTCTTACCCAGAGCTTTGTGTTCTCATGGTGAAGGAGGGCTTTGGCACATCGGTATAAGAGATCCTTAGCAGCCTCTTTGTTCAGCATGTAGTACTGGAGGAGCTCTGTCAGCTTTAAATCTTCACCTGATGAGACGCTACTCAGTACTTTCCTAAATTTTTCAGACAGCGCAGCAACCTTCAATAGGTACTTTTTTATGACTGTAGACTCTTCTAAAGTCAAGCTGTGCAAGCAGGTTGCAGTATGGATATAGTCATTAGCAACATTTTTTATGAGATCTGGTTATTTTGTCAACTTTTGCACAGAAATCCTTGATCCTATTGTAATAGTTAATAACTATTCTTCTCTTGTTCAAAGAAATCATCTACCTCTTTTTTTTTTTTGGAGAGGTTTTTGCTATAGGGCACATGCGCTTGCCAGAAAGACAGCGAGAGACAGAAAGCGAGAAATCACCTCCGGGGGAGGGGTGGCCATGCCACAATCCCCCCTCCTCCATTCGCTCCTCGGGATCCCGGGCATACACGCACACACGTCCGGTGTGAGTTTAAACCACCGGGTCTGGGACTCGAACCACAGTCAGCCACATGGGAGTACAGCGACATAGCCATTATGCTAACTGTTGGTCCCTACCTCTTTAACTCCAGAAAAAAGGACTTCATCAGCACTTTTCACCACACTTTTGAAGAAACCTCTGAACATCTTTTTGGTATTTTTCTACCTAACACTTAGATCCTAATCATATTCCAAGAAAACATGGAAGTTGTGATCTTTACCAAGAACAGGGTGAGAGGAAAGCTGCTGAAGAAAGACTTCTTGAGAGGACAAGGTCTTCTTAAATACAGCGAGATACTCAGCTTCCAGTTCGTGCTTCATCTTAGCAAAGTCTGCTTTGGTCATAGACCCTTCACCCTCTCCCAGTTTCTGCATCTTCTCTTGAGGGCCATCAAGTCGGGTGTGGTAGGAACAGGTGGAATAACAAACCCAGCATAGTCTGTTTCAGTAAGAGTGTCATGTAACCACACCAAGTCTTTATGTAGGCATGTGCTCTTCATGTGCACTGTAAAATTCTCCTTATCCCTCTCACTGAGTGCATCGGGTGTGTCAATTTGTAGTGAGGGGTCAACATTCAGGTCCACAGATACAGAGCTCATGAAGATCTGTCATAGCCAATGGGGTGGGCTCCATCCTTCTTCTTCTTCTTCTTCTTCTTTTTTTTAAATTATTGTTTTCATTTGAGCAGAGAGAGAAAGGGAAAATGAGAAAGCAAGCCTCCAGGTCTGTGATTCAAACCATGGCTGATCATGTGGGAGTCCAGCACCTGAAGCACCACACAACTTGCTAGCCCCTAGGATTTATTTCTTAAAACTCACCAGGTAATTCTAATATGCAGGCAATTCAGGACCTTCTGATTATTAACAGAAATACAACTTTATATTTTTGATGCAACAGAAATTAGAAGATTGATATTAATGTCAGGGACACTTACAGATTTTCTATTTCAAACCCAGAAAAAAACATCTTGCACGTGGGCAAGATTTGACACTCTTGGGGAATTGTGAAGACGATGATGAGATCTCAAGTACCGTATGACGTATTGACTAGTGCTATGGTTGGAAGGTCTGCCAAAAAGTAATGTGTTGACTTTGGTTGTAATTGGATTAAGGGGGTAGAAACTTAACCTGCTTATAGTGTTAAAATGTAGCTCTTCCTTTGGAAGGAGATTAGTATTCAGGGCCTACATGATTGACTACTAGTGGGTGTATAAAGAGAGGAAATTAAAACAGAACAGAGACACATGGGCATAGATGCATGTAGTCCTGCTCATCGCAATGTTGTAATATGACCAGAAGAGTTTTATCAGATGTAGCCCCTTGGGTCTTCAGACCAGGAGCTGAATAAACCTCTATTCCTATAAATCACTCAGATTCAGGTATTTTCTGTTATTTGTAACAGAATGTGCTAGGAAAAGCTAGCAAAACAAATACTTTTCTTCTGCTATCTGCCTTTAAAGGATTTTTGCAAGAATGACCGAGCCCTCCTTTGTTCTGAATGCCCTGAGAAGTTGATTAGGGCACTGTTTTTTCGAAGACAAGATTATTCCCCGAAGCAGCAAAATCATTTTAGGAATCAGGTATCTTCACATACCTGTCCCCTTACTACCTCTCAAACCAAACCACTTTACAACAAGAAAATTACTGTGCCTACAGTGAGGTGAGTATAGTCTTTTCTTAATGCATTTGAAATATCAAAAGGGGGGCCAGCAGGTGGCGGTGGTTGGGGGCGTTGGACTCCTACATGGCTAACTGCTGTTTGAGTCCCAAACCTGGCAGCCTTGTTTCTCACTTTCCCTCTCTCTCTCTATCACTCCCTTACTTGCTCTGTCCCTCTTTGGTCAAATGAAAATAAATAAAGTTAAATAAAGTAACTTTTTTTTTTTGGAGAAATTTTCACTGTAGGGCGCGTGCGCTCGCCAGACAGACAGAGAGAGACATAGAGACAGAAAGCGAGAAGTCACCCCCCAGGGGGGATGGTCATGCCGCAATCCCCCCTCCTCCATTCTCCTCTCGGGATCTTGGGCACACATGCACATGCGCCCGGCGTGAGTTTTAAACCACCAGGTCCGGGACACGAACCGCGGTCGACTACGTGGGAGTCCAGCGACATAGCCATTATGCTAACTGCTGGTTCCCAATAAAGTAACGTTTTTTTAAAAAAGGGGACTCCAATAGATGAACTTCTCAGTCGAAAGATGGACAATATCTGACTCATCTTCCCTCATTCTCTTTCACTATCTCAGTCTCTGACAATCACCTCAAACCCTATTCAAAGGGAAGTAACGGCTAACGGGTAACAACAAAGCATTAGTAAAACCTACTCTTCTCCATTTAATTTGAATTCTAAACTTAAACTTTCAATAATGTTTAAAGTATCTACCTGAGGCTCAGCTGCACTGGTGCAGGCAGCAGGAGTGTTGTAGCATGCTAGAGACCAGGTGGGAAGATTCCGTGTCTGTATCTTGAGACTACCTGGACATGCCAGGCATGCCCATGATCGTGATTGGTTACAGGGCTTGGGGGAAGACTTGAGAGTGCCTACCTCTCTCTCGCTGGAAATAAATAAATAAACAAACTTAAAGACAGTGGAATACTTAATCTTGTGAAAACGAAGGTTAAATAAACTACATCTTGTTTGGCAAACTTTTTTGTAGTCTATTATCTGTGACCCAGTTTTCATTGTAATGTGAGACTGGTGACTGATGATCATACCCTTGACCTGGTCAGTTTTCTCCTTGGTAGCCAAGACTTCTGTGGAGTGCCAGGAAAATAAAATAGTGGAAAGAGCCATTTTTAGTTACAGAATCTTACATTTTTTTTCACCTTGTTCCAGCTATCAGCAATGTGAGCGCTGGCAGAAATACAGCTCAAAGTCACTTCATAAAGAATAAACATTTAGAAGTTTTCCATGATCCCTTTTCACTGCTTGGTATAGCACCATCCAAGTTTGTCTCCCCATTTATCATAACAGGCAACAACCCTCAAATTGGCAGTGGATTTTTAGGTGAACTGTATGCTTAATATATATCTCTAGAAGACCTATCTGGTAGTGGTCTTTTATGGGCCTTTGTTATTACTGGGTGGATTCAGGTGCACTTGGAATTTTGACATCAAATCTATTGCATGGGGGCCAGCTCCATGGCCTGGTTATTGAGGGAGCTAGATCACACGTGGATGACCTTGCGGTTCAAATCCTGGCCTTGCTAGTGTGTTGGTTGAGGTGCTGGACTCGCACATGACCAACCATGGTTCAAGTTCTGGAGCTGGTAGATCGCTTCCTCACTCTCCCTCTCTCTCTGTGTGTCTCTCTGGTGAAAGTAAAATATAATCATAATGATAACAAACTAATTCTTTTTAAAAAAGAGTATATATTATGAAATGAAAACAAATCCCGGCATTGATGTCTTGAAAAAAAGCACCAGGTATGCGTGTGCATACCCCAAATTCCAATGGGATGGGGAAATGGATGAGAAAGGATGGTGGTATCACTATGCCCACTGTGGGGTGTTGTCTCTCTTCCTGCTCTCTTTCTCTGGTGAGTGTATGTGCTCTCTGGCAAAAACCCCCAAAACAAGTAAACTGAAAAAACAACTTACCTGGCCCACACTCAGCATCAGGTTATGTAAACCTGGGAATTAGTGATTTATCTCATTATCTCATAATCACTAAAATACTCTTTTTTAAAGAATTATTTTATTCTTTATTTTTTACTAATTTATTTCAATTTGCTAGGAGAAGGACAGAGTAAGTGAGAGAGAAAAAAGAAAGGGAGAATGAGAAAGCAAGCTGCCACCTGGCAGGGTGGCAGGGTGGCAAGGACTCGAACCAAGGTCAGCCATGTGGGAGTCCAGCGCCCATAACCACCACACCACCTGCCACCCCATCTCTAAAATATTCTTTAGTGAAAGAAGGCAAGGTGTTTATGCTGAGTGATGACGAATTCTGTTTTTTCAGATGACTGGTTTTTTTCCTGAAGGACATTGTGTGTTCACCAGAAAGCATCCCCAATGGGGAATGGCCACGGCACATTCTTTCTCCATCTTTCCGACCTAGGGGGATTTGGGCACACACATGCACCTCGTGTTTTTCAAGCCACTGGAGCCAGTGCCATGTGTGCCACAGATAAGCTTCAGCCTCTGAAGATTTTCAGTGGTAATAACCAAACTCTAGAAATAATCATATAATTTATTCTAAGTACAAAATGAGTGAGTAGCTTGAAAAACAAAAGTGTTTTGGGGGTGCTCAGATGCAGCAGTTTATTTATTTTATTTGGTTCTGAGAGCAGGAGCTATCAAATTGCAGATTAGCATATGGATTTTTTTTTCTTTTTTTGGAGAGGTTTTTGCTCTAGGGCGCGTGCGCTGCCAGACAGACAGAGAGAGACAGAGAGACAGAAAGCGAGAAATCACCCCCCAGGGGGGGTGGCCACACTGCAATCCCTTCTCCTCCATTCTCCTCTCAGGATTTTGAGCATGCACGCACACGCACCTGGAGTGAATTTAAGCCACCAGGTCTGGAACTCGAACCACGGTCGACTATGTGGCTGTCCAGCGACACAGCCATTACACTAACTGCTGGTCCCAGCATATGGAGTTTTAACATTGGCCCAGCCCAAAAAGACAGGACATCTGAAAATGGGAGCTTTTACATTACAGATGGATTTAGAAAGCCTTAGTTTAATAATTGGCTAGAAGCACAAGATTTTGTTTTCGAAAGACAGAGTCAGCAAAAAGAATGCCTGTGTTTAACTGAGATAAGAAGGCTTTATTATGTGTTTAACAATGTTATGCCAGGGAGAGGCTGTAGGGAACATCCCAGAATCACGGATCAAAGTGGATCTGTTACAGCAAGATTAGTGTTTGCAAACATGCTCCTTAGAGATTATCTTAGAAGAGGAAAAGTAGGGGCCAACAGATGGCATAGTTGTTATGTTGCTGGACTCACATGGTGATGGCGTTTGAGTCGCAGACCCAGTGGCTTGAAACTCATGCCAGGCACGTTTGCGTGTGTGTGTTTGTGTGTGTGCGAAAGATCCCAGAGGGAGAATGAAGAAGGGATCGCAGTGTGGCCATCCCTCCTGGGGGATGATTGATCACTTTCCCTCTCATTGTTTCTTTCTCTCTCTGGCAAAGCACACACACCCTATGACAAAAACTTCTTTAAAAAAAAAATTGGAAAAGTAGTCAGGATTCTGTCCTCAAAATTTATGCGTTTCTTTTTTTCTTTCTTTTTTTTTTTGCAGAATTTTGGAGACCCTTCTAATCTCGAAGGACAAAGCTTAAAGGTGTCAGAATAGTTCTGTGCCTTGTATTATCTCCAGTGTTAAAGCAAAATTAAAATGGAGACAAGACCTGAAAAGTTCCTAAGAAAACAAATTTAGCCTTTAAAAGAACTTTAATATTGCTCAAACAACAAACAAGCAAATTTAAATCACCTCTGGTAAATACTTGTGTTGGAGAAAACTAAAACAATCTCAGCCAATCAAAAGCAGCCAACAAATGTCATCAGGGGCTTTCCAACAAGGCAAACCAAAAAGGGCAGTTTTGTAAATGTATCCAATCAAGTAATTTCTTCGTTTTTTCTCCTTGTGCATCCTATCCATACTTTCTTCTAATGCTTAAGCAAAGGAACACCAAACCCCTTTTGGTTTGATGTTGTCCAATTCATGAACTTTTGTTTGCACAAATAAAAGTATTGATGAGTTTAGCAAGTCTCGAATTTTTGTTTTGACAGGGACCATTCCCAGTGAAGAGAAAACAGCCAGTTCCCTTTCGGACGTCAGATACAAGATGGTGCCTTGGGAAGCCATGGCTCACACTGCGCGGACATATTTTCTCCTGTGGCTGAGCGGAAGTTCAATCCTCCAAGCCCAGTATAAATGACCGCCGCTCTTGTGGGCCGCGATAGACCAGTGTTATTGCTAGTCTTAGAGGCAGAAACCTAAGAAGCCATGGAAGTTAAGTGTTGGCGGCAGGAGATCACGGTGGGGTCTGCTGGAGATCAGGTGCATGTGTGGTCTCTCCATGGAGGTGGTTATGGGCGGTGGGTGTCTCTAGGGAGGAGCTTGGGGTCCCAGATGGTGGATGTGAAATTGAGTTGCCTTTGAGAAAGTTCTGGTGGTCAGGTGTTAAGTGTCTCTTTGAGACTATGAGAGCCCAGAGATTAGACTTTGGGGTCTTTGAGAGTCACAGTTCTTGTAGGGCTCAGTAAGAGCAAGCTGTAGGGGGTGTGGTATTTGTTAATAGAAGCTGTGTTTGGATTTAATATGGGGCTCAGTAAGCTGGGGGGTAATGGTCAACCTTACAGAGATGCAGATGTGGATTAAGTGTTTAGGGAGGGGCCTGAGGTGTGGTGTTAAGAGATTCCTAGTTCAAATTTTGTAGGCCCTGTGTCCCAGGGTTGGATCTAGGTCCAAACCCTGGTTGCTGGGGTCCTACTTTATGAACGTTACTGATGCAGGATTTTGGGGGTGATCAGTCCCAACACCGAATGCAGGAACAGCAGCAAACTGGTTCTTTGTCTCATGGTCACGGAGAATTAGAATGTGGACAAGCAAAGGAGATGTGGTTATAGACCAATCAGTGAGAAATAAGAGGACATCCAGACATAGCCAAGTTATTGGAGTTTTATTGATTAAGCAGGTGATGTACAGGGGGGGCTCATGTATCTCAAAAACCCCGCAGCCCAGGTGAAAGGTGAGGAGTGCTTATAAAGGCAGAAGTCACATTCTTTTCTGGGTTGACCTGGTGATTACCAGAACAAAGCATGGTGGGCTTAAAAGTGTAGGTGGTAGGGGCTTACAGTGCAGAAGCAGTTTGCAGAAGCAAACAGCAGATTAATCATTCTTAAGGGTATGTTCCATCCCTACCTAAACACAATGGAATCTTAGTGACCTTTATGGCTAGGGCAAGGGGTTTAGCAATTGATTATTATATCACTAAGGAACATCTTAAGGTAGGGAGTTTTGGGTTATTTAGCGAAGACAGTAGGAATGTTCATCACTCTGTTTATTCTAAGCAAAAGGAGAAAGCAAGTTTCCAAGTAGAGAGGAGCTCAAAATGAGGTGCTCCTGCTTCACTGCTTCAGTGGCAAAGCGGAGTTTACTTGAAAACAGGAGAGTTTCAGAGTAGCCAGGAGGAGCAAGTGGTCCCAGGGTTAAAAGTACATGCAGAGACTTTTGGGTAGGCAAGTTGCTGAGGTAACAACTGCTGCACCGTGGAATGGATTAGTGAATTTGGTGAATTTTTATTGTGAATTTTGGTAATGAGTATTTAGTAGGAGGTCTGTAATAGTGGCTGCCACTTTCATTCGGATTTCCCAGGTTTCCTTTTGCGCTTGTGCGTCGACTATTTAAGCACATGCCCAGTGTGGACTTTGTAGTGTAGCCTCTGTATTTGGACTCCTACACTTTTCCCCTATTTTCCCAGTGGGAATTAGGATGTTGACTGAGCATCCCAGTGAGATAACTTCCTCTCGTGGTGTCAGGAGGCAGCTTGGAGGAGGGCGTTCTCTGAGGGTCTGGCTGTAGTTGATGA
Source organism: Tupaia belangeri chinensis (assembly GCF_000334495.1). Lineage (NCBI taxonomy): Eukaryota > Metazoa > Chordata > Mammalia > Scandentia > Tupaiidae > Tupaia > Tupaia belangeri. Next base: position 246,552 of record NW_006160071.1, on the reverse strand, counting down.
ACTGTAGTTGATGTGGCCGATGTCCTGCTGTATTTCTCAGGGCTGTCTACTAATTTCTGACAACCTGTCACATTACATTCCTCCACAGCCTTTCAAGTCCAAGTCCTTATTAAAGGACTAATTTGAAAATCTCTGTAAACTTTTGTATCACTCCATTCTTAAGACCCTGCAGATAGGTTTAGGAAGATCAAGACTAAGAAAATCTGACTTGGTAAGGTTTCTATAAAAGTTGATGTTTTTTTTTTTTCTTCTTACTGCAAATCGACTTGGATATTTACTTCTAAATTCTAACACCAGTAATGTAACATTTCTAGTCTCCAAAATTCTATTTCCAAAGACAACTCTTACTGAAATGTTAGTATTTTTCCATTTTTAAATTTTATTTTCTCTGCTTAATTTTTATAATTCAGATAAAATATTCAGGAAATACTTTATTTTTGGTTAATTTCATGTTTTACACATTTCTCTTATACAAATTCCCTTATTAAGAATATTTAACAATGGTAACAATACTATACAAGAATGACATAGGAAATGATTAAATAGATGTATGTACTGGGGTGGATTTGGAATGTTTAAAATTTTGGTTATTGGGAACCAGCAGTTAGCATAATAAAATTTTGGTTATTACTTTTAGGATCATATCAAGATTTGCCATTCACCTAAGGATGTGCTTGATTCTCATCTTCTTCCTGGTTTTTCACTTTTGTAACAATTGTAAATAGCACTCTCTCCTTTTTCAATCTTTTATTTTCTTCTAACATTCTATAACATAATAAAACAATTTAAAAATATTATTAAGTATTTATTGTGGTTTTTGGTAACCTTCCTAATAGCTCTTTACAACTCATTATTTTATTATTAAAATTTTTGAACACAGGACTGGCAGATGACATAATGGTTCTGTCATTGGATTCCCATGTAGTCTGGTTTGAGTCCTGGACCCTGCAGCTTTAAGGCACACCGGATGCATGTGCACACGTGCCCAAAATCCTGAGAGGAGAATGGAGGAGAAGGGATTGCAGTGTGGCCTTCCCCCCTGGAGGATGATTTCTCGCTTTCTGTTTCTTTGTCTCTCTCTGTCTCTTTGGCAAGTGCATGCACCCTACAGCAAAAATCTCTCTCAAAAAAAATTATAGTAAACATATACTCTGAGGTTCATGGGGCTTAAGATGTAGGTATATCTTGGGTGATCACTATTCAACTCACATTATGCACACGCAAATGGTTATGTGAGTACATTAAGGAAAAAGCCTTTGTTGGGTTTCTAATATTGATCTATCTGAGTTGTCTCCTGTGGTTGAGGCTCTGTTGTGGGGGTTCTCCTTTCCCACCTCCCCTTTATCATTCATGCTACTTCTGTTTTACAGAAGAAAGGCACATTTTCTCCACATTCAGGCTTCCGTGGTTTGATTGCCTTAAGGTGAAAGCCTTTGAGACACCAAATAAAGGGCCTTGACTTGCTTTCACAGCAGCATCGGGGCCCAGAGAGAATGTATCATCCAATGCTCTTCACCCCATAGGTTCTGCACCCGCAAGAGCAAGATAATTCAAGTGAAGGAAGTGGTAGGAGGTTCCTGGACCTGGATATCATTGTTTTTTGAAACAGCCTTGGCAAGAGACCCAGATTACTGAACAGAAATTTAGGGAAGACCCAGGAAAGACTAAAGACAGAACATCCCAGTTACTGGGATTTCCTGAAGCAGAGAAAGTGACGAAGGCCCAGGTGACTTTTGGTTTTGTTTTATTTCCTATTTTGATTTGTTGGTGGATTTATGCAAAGGCTGAAGAAATCAATTCATTTAAGTGAAAAGTTTAAATTGGGAAAAATGGGCTCTGGGGAGATGTGAACTTAGACTGTATCTTTAAAATAAAAATAAAATGGGCTCAGGATCTATTTTTCAGAGTTCATACTATGTGACCAGTATTAGAATATAATGTATGACTCCGCAGGACCCTGTTGGTTTCATTAACTCGCCTAACATTTAACATTTCTGGTGGCCTCACAACCAGAGAATCATGGCACTATTCTGAGGAAAAAGACCAATTCTTCAGGAAATGGCAGTATTTCATGATGCTCAAGTCTTGGATACTTTCTTTGATGTTTTTTTCCTAGAGGTGATGTGCTAGACTGTTCTTAATAGCATATTTTAAAAGTTTATATATTTATTTGTTCCACGAGGAAGAGACAGGCATCCCCAAGAGGGTCCTCCTGCTATGGTTCACCTCCAGTCTCAGGTAGCCAGGATCATGGGCTGAAGGGAAACCTTAAGGGCATGAATCCTGGGCTCTTCCTCATGGTCTCAGCACTGTAGAGTGTTGTGTTACTACTGTGCCACTGAGGCTGGCCAACAAACAGGTTTTGTGTGGCTGTTTCTTACATGATTATTCTGTGCCCCCTATTGGACTAGATCAAGTAGAATTCAGTGGACACTGGATTTCAGGAGACCTCAGTCTGGTAGCCTATATATACAACCTTGTCACAGTCTGTATTCATCTGTGAAGAAAACCCAATGGCCTAGAAAATGGATGGTTTGAAGGGCTTTCAAAGGGTCCCCATGAACAGGTCTCTGAACTGGTGTTTGGGTACAGATTTGGTCACAGAGAGCAGAAAGTTGTGGCTGGTAATGGTTTTGAGTTGTTGCTTTAGATTTTCTTGGGACCAGCAGTTGGCGTAATGGCTATGTTGCTGGGCTCCCATATAGTTGACCACAGTTTGAGTCTCAGACTCAGTGGCTTAAACTCACGCTGGGTCCATGTGCATGTGTGTACGTGCCTAAGATTCTGAGAAGAGAATAGAGGAGAAGGGATTGCAGTGTGGCCATGTCTCACTTTCTGTCTCTCTGTCTCTCTCTGTCTTTCTGGCAAATGCCCCCCCCCTATAGTAAAAACCTCTCAAAAAAAAAAAAAAATCCAGACCCAGGAAATACAAAGGACCCCACTCTGAATCAAACCAAGATGATCTTCTCCAAGGCACATCATAGCCAGATTGACCGAAACCATGGGCAGAGACAATATACTAAAATTGGAAGAGAGAAACATCAATTACTTTCAAAGGATATCCCATTAGGCTAACAGCGGACTTCTCATTGGAAACAATGCAAGCAAGGAAAGAATGGGAAAATATATTCAAAGTGTTAAGTGAAAAACACTTTCTAGGGACCAGCAATTAGCATAATGGCTATGTCACTGGACTCCCACGTAGTTGACTGCGGTTCGAGTCCCGGACCCGGCAGCTTAAACTCACGCCAGGCGTGCGTGAGTGCATGCATGCGTGCCCAAGACCCTGAGAGGAGAAGGGATTGCAGCGTGGCCATCCCCCCTCGGGGGTGATTTCTCACTTTCTGTCTCTCTGTCTCTCTCTGTCTTTCTGGCGAGCGCACGCGCCCTATAGCAAAAACCTCTCCAAAAGAAAAAAAATTTCTTCCAAGAATTCTATACCCAGCAAGATCATTCTTCATATGGGAAGAGAAGACAAAAACATTTTTAGATAAACAAAACCTGAAAGAATTTACCAACAGCAGACCAGCTTTCTCCAAGAAGTGCTGAAGGTAATGCTATATCAGGAAAACTAATGTCAGACACACAGAAATAAGAGTACAAAAAACAACCCAGAAAATAGCCGGTCTAATGGTAGGGACAAGTTCGGAGTTGAATGTTAACTTCCAGAATTTAAATGGAAAGATCAGACCATAGTAACACTGCAAATTCAATAGAAGAGTGATTAATTACATGAGACTGAACTAGTGAAATAGAATTTTATGTCTTTTGACTAAAACATTACTCATTTTCTTCTGTGCTTTGTTTTCCAGATTTAAGGATTTTTGTTTTCTCTTGAACTGTTGACTGGTTCATCTACCTACTGTTTGAGCTGAATCCCTAACCTTTTCCCTGGCTTTAAGTCTTAAGCAATTTCTCTTAATATTTTTTGGTTTTGATCTATTAAAAATAAAACTGTTGGGACCAGCAGTTAGCATAATGGCTATGTCTCTGAACTCTTATGTAGTTGATCGTGGTTCGAGTCCTGGACCTGGTGGCTTAAGCTCATGCCGGGTGCGTATGCGTGCGTGCCCAAGATCTCAAGAGGAGAATAGAGGAGAAGGGATTGTGGCATGGCCATTCCCCCAGGGGGTGATTTCTCGCTTTCTATCTCTCTGTCTCTCTCTGTCTTTCTGGTGAGCGCACACACCCTAAAAAACCTCTCCCCCCCAAAACAAAACAAAAAAAACTGTTTTTCTTAAAATTAAAAAATGCATTAAAAATACCTATTTAATGACTGCAGTAAGCTATATAGCCCCAACTGGGTGCTACTTTATAGTATGTTCATTCTATTTACTGAGGTTTATGCCTGCAGTCAGATGTGTCCATAGATATGTATCAGCTGTGCTTGCTATTGAAGGTACTTAGATTACTTAAGATCTTTAGTGAATTGGAACCAGTAGTTGACAGAGTGGCTATGTCACTGGACTCCCATGTAGTTGACCGCGATTCAAGTCCTGGACCCAGTGGCTTAAACTCACACCTGTGCATGTGCGTGCATGCCCAAGATCCCGAGAGGAGAATGGAGGAGAAGGGATTTTGGCGTGGCCATGCCCCTTGGGGGGCGATTTCTTGCTTTCTGTCTTTCTGTGTCTCTCTGTCTTTCTGGTGGTCGCATGCGCCCTATAGCAAAAACCTCTAAAAAAAAAATCTTTAGTGAATCAATAAAATGTGAAAAATAATACTTCTTAAATAAGACCTCGCAAAAGTGTAGGCAATAACCCCCAAAATAGACATGTGTATTACATCAGGTTAAAAAGCTTCTGCACAGCAAAAAGAAACCATTACTAGAGTGAAGCAACAACTCATATATTTGGAAACTATGTCTCAGATAAGGGACCTGTAACCAGAATATACAGGAAACTCAAGCTGCTTACTTGCAAAAAAATGATCAGTCCAATCTAAACATGGACAAATGAGCTGAACAAACAAGTCTCCAAGGAAGATATATGAACAGCTAAAAAAAAATACATGAGAAACGTTCAACACCTCTTATCATAAGGGAGATGTAAATCAAAACTACAATGAGATACTACCTAACCCTAGTCAGAAAGACTAAGATTAAAAAAATAATGATAAGTGTTGATGAGGCTGCAATACAAAGGGAACTCTCCTACACCATTGGTGGAAGTGTAAATTAGTATAACCACTGTGGACAATATGGAGGTTCCTCAAAAACCTACAAATAGAACTACCATATGACTCAGCAATTCCATTCTTGAGTATCTACCCAAAGGGCAGGAATACAGTCAGTTTATAAAACACTTACATATCCTTGTTTATTGCAGCATCGTTCACAATTGCTAAGACATGGAGCCAACCCAGATGTCTAAGAACAGATGAATGGACTGAAAAAGTATGGCACATATACGACTCAGCCGTGAAGAATGATGAGACCCTGGAATTTGATAGAAAGTGGATGAATATGAAAGATTTAATGCTAAGTGAAGCAAGTCGGACCGTAAAAGAGAGGCATTGTTTATCGCCACTTAATATATACCAAATGTCTGCACTATATGGCAGAAACTGAAAGATTAGAAGGTATGAAAGCTTGGAGAGCAACTGTGGATACTGGAAATGCTATGGGAGGAGGGTGAGCAGTGGAGGGGGGAATGAGAGGGAGAGAATCGGGGGTGGGGGGAAGGCAGAGCATTTGACATACACAAAAATGGAAAATGACCTGCTGATGATAATGTGTTTGGTTATATCTTTGACCAGACTAATATGCAGTGTATTCATGTTGAGAAAGTTCATTTTGTATGCTGTGAAGATGTACAGGGATTAAATGTAAAAAAAACAAAACAAAAAACAAACAAACAAAAAACAGGAAAAAAAACGTAAAAAAGAAATATTTATTTATTTAATTCAATTTGTTATCATTATTTTTTCATTTGACCAGAGGGAGACAGAGAGAAAGAGAAAGTGAGAAAGCAAGCTGCCAAGTCTGGGACTTGAACCACAATTGGCCATGTGGAAGTCTAGCACCTCAATCACCACCCCACCTGCCAGCCCATGGCATTAGTTTCTTAGTTTCTTAGATATTTATCACAAGGATAGCAACCAAGAAAACGTACATTGGAGTTTATCAAATTAAAAGCTTGTGCTTCAGGGGCTGTCAGGTGGAATGGTGGTTAAGGCATGGGACTCCCACATGGTTGACCATGGTTCAAGTCCTGGGCCTAGCAGCTTGCGTTCTTGCTTTCCCTTTCACTCTCTGTCTGTCTCTTTCTGATCAAATTGAAAAATAGTAGTAATGACAACTGGAATTAATTAAATAAATAATTATTAAAAAACAAACAAAGCTTGTGCTTCAGAGGACATAACCAAGATTAAGTGATAGAAAACTCACAGTTGGGAGAAAATATTTCCAAATCATATATCTGATACAAGTCTGGAATCTAGAATATATAAAAATGATCCCAACTTATTAATAAAGATAAATAAACCAGGACCAGCAGTTAGCATAATGGCTATGTTGCTGGACTCCCATGTAGTCGACTGCTGTTCGAGTCCCGGACCTGGTAGCTTAATCTCACGCTGGGTGCGTGTGCATGTGTGCACAAGATCCCGAGAGGAGAATGGAGGAGAAGGGATTGCAGTGTGGCCATCCCCCTGAGGGAGTGATTTCTCGCTTTCTGTCTCTCTGTCTTTCTGGCGAGCGCATGCGCCCTATAGCAAAAACCTTTCAAAAAAAGGATTGTAGTGTGACTGGTCGCCGTTGTGGGGTGCTTTCTCTCTGCTCCCTTTTTGTGTCTTTCTGTCTCTCACTCTGTTGTGTGTATGCATATGCCCTCTGGCATAATACTAAAATTAAAAATGGCAAGCTATTTTTAATAGACATTTCTCTAAAGAAGATATACTAATGACTAAATAGTATGATGTTAGGAGTAGATTTGTCATACAGGGCTTTTATTAAGTTGTGTGACTTCTAAACATAGGTTGTGGAGAGTCTAACTTCCAAAGGGATATGTTATTAAATGCTCTTTCTATGTGGATTGATATGATCATATAGCTTTTCTATTCCCTTCTGTTTTTTCTTTTGTTGTAATGTATAATGTTTATTGATTTGCACATGTTGACACATCCTTGCATTCGAAGGATAAATTGGTTTGCTAATACTTTGTTGAGAATATTTGCTTTTATGTTCACCATGGTATTAGTCTAGTTTTCTTTTTCTTTTTCTTTTCTTAGAGAGATTTTTGCTATAGGGTGCATGTACTTGCCAGAGAGACAGGAAGTGAGAAATCACTCCCCAGGGAGGATGGCCACGCCGCAATTCTTTCACCTCCATTTTCCTTTTGGAATTTTTGACATGCACATATATGTGCCTGGCATGAGTTTTTTTTTTTTAAGAATTATTTTATTTAACTTAATTTATTTATTTTAATTTGACTAGAGTGGGAGAGAGAGAGAGAGAGAGAGAGAGCAAGCATGCCACCAGGTCTGGGAATCGAACCGTGGTCAGCCATGTGGGATTCCAACGCCCTTAATCTACATGCCACCTGCCGGCCCCCCTGGCATGAGTTTTAAGCTGCTGGGTTTGGGCTTGAACTGCTGTTGACTACGTTGGGAGTTCAGCAATTACACCATCTGCTGGTCCCAGTCTGTAGTGCTCTTTATGTTATATCCTTGTCTACTTTTGATATCAAGATAATAGCGCTGGTGTAAAATTAGTTTGGGAAGATTCCTTCCTCTTGGATCTTTCAGAATAGTTTGAGAGAATTGATTTTAGTTCTTTAAAAGATATAAAATTTATCAACGAAGCCATCCAGACCCATGCTTTGCTTTGTTGAATGATTCGACTTCCTGGTTCAGTCTTGTTACTTATTTCTGATGTGTTCAGACGTTTTGTCTCTTCCTGATTCAGTCTTAGTAGATTATATATGTATGGATATTTATTTATCTCCTCTAGATTTTCCAGTTCGTTGGCTTATATTGGGTCATGGGAAAAGTCATGATGTGTTTTTGCATAGAAAAGTATGTCATGACTTTTCTGATGACCTAATAGTTGTTCATATGAGATACTCTTTTGTTTTTCTGTGGTATCACTCACATTACAACTTGTTTGCTTCTGATTTTGTTTATTCGGATCTTCTTCATTTTTCTTAGTCTGGCTAACAGTTTGTCAATTTTTGTTTATCCTTTCAAAAACTGAACTTTTTGTCCCATTGATTGTTTGGTTTCTATTTTATTTACTTCTGCTCTGATCTTTGTTATTGCTTTCCTTCTAATACTTTTGGGTTCGGTTTTTTTCTTGCTTCTCTAATTCCTTCAGATGCATCATTAAATTATCTATTTTCTATCTTTCTTTATTTTTTTAAATGTGGCACTTATTGCTATAAACTTTCCTCTTATACTGCTTTTGCTGGGTCCTATAGATTTTGGTATGTTGTGTTTCCACTTTTATTTGTTTCAGGAAATCTTAACATTTCTTATTCTTTGATACTGTAGTTATCCTGGAGCATGTTGTTTTAGTTTCCGTGTATTGTAATTTTTTAAAATTTAAATTTATTTATTTACATTTATTCACTGTACATCATGACAACATGCAAAGTGAGATTTTCCATCCAGAGTACACTGTATATTGGCTCAGTCAAGCACGTCAGTATACATGTTATCGTCAACAAGTAATTTTCCATTTCTTGTTTTCTATATGTTTTGCTTTTTTCCCCCTCGTCCTTGATTCCCTATCTTTTACCCTCTGCCATCTCCCACTCTCCTCCCACACTGTCTCTGGTATCTGTTTGCTTTCTATACTGTTTCCCCCCACATTTTATTGAGTCACTAAAGATCTTAATTAATCTAAATGTTTTCATAGCAAGCACAGCTGATATATACATTTCTATGAACACAAGTCCAACTTTAGGCATAAGCCTCAATGAGTAGAATAATTGTTCCTCTCCACAGAAGTCTTTAGTAAAAGGCGAAAGATTTATACGATCTGAAGAGAAACCAGAGTATTCCATGAATTGTAATTTTTCACAATTCTTCTCAATTTCTAATTTTATTTCACTGGTTTTGGAAAGTGAGAAATCACCCCCCAGGGGCATGGCCACCCACGGTCCCTTCTCCATTCCTCTCTCAGAGGATTAGCATGAACAGGACCGCTCTCATCAGTGTGACCTGAGCAGGAGCAGGACTTGTAGGAAGGGATTGCTTTGCCAATTCTGGTGGGACCATTCAAGCACAGAACTTGAAACTGCCTTGTCTACTCTTCCTCACCTTTGATTCGGAGTTCATAGCAGTGCCCTCAGGATAGGTTTCCTCCCAGCTGCACCTGGTACTAATTAGTTCATGTCTTACTAATCCCCAGGACCTGACGATTTGTCCTGAGACTAAAATTCACAACTTCTTCACAGATGCACAGTCCCTTTGCGTAAGTTGTCAGTGCCCTGCAGGTGACAGGGTAATTGCAGCTCTGGGGAGAGATGAACTCAGAACATCTCAAGACTTATAACATCTCAAGACTTTGGTTCCAGATGCTCTGTGTTTCCTGATAGCCCTAGACAGTCCTGCTGCCAGTTCTAGCAACAGAGGTCAACCCCACAGAGTGTTTCATTATGGCTTCAACTCCAGTCAGGTATGGGTGACAATGTCTAAGAGGGGGACACTTAGAGGGCAGGGGAGGAGCTGAATAGGACAGAAGTTTTCCCTTGGGCCTCAGGACGGCTTCACTAATCCTTGGACTTTGGGAGAGCGTGATGACGGAGACCCCACAGCATGCAGGGAGTGGTCCTGTGTACTGGGCACGAGAGGGGGTGGGCATTGCTGAGGCTAGGCCAGCCTGAGAATCCAGGGGGCTGTGCTTTCACTTGCTTTTTCCCCTTGAGTTGGGAGTTGTCCATTGGCCTAGCCTTCTGAGAACTGGACTCAGAAAACTTGATACACTGGATATCTAGAGTTCAAGGTAAATGCACAGACTCTTGTGTCCTTGTTCTCTGCACACACAGGTGCGCACAGACATTCAGATAATCAAAATGGTGAACGTATTGCTGTCCTGACACATTTCCTGTGCTCTTGGTAAGCCTCCCCTTCCACCTTTCCCCTCCTAGCCACTAGGCAATTGTCAAGCTGCTTTCTGTTTCTGTAGATGAGTTTGTGTTTTCCAGAATTTTACATGAATCTGTGCCTCATTTTCCATCTATGTAAAATAGGATGAGAATATTCTTTGATACTGGACATTTAGTATTAACTTACATGAGCATTCTGAATCTAGCTCTAAAACCCAACGTACAGAAATTCATCAGTAAATTATATCCACTGGTATTTTCTCTGAATGGACCCTGAGCCACTTACTGGGAAATTGGCCAGAAACACAGACATTTGTAGCTGTTCTAATTAAAATTAGAATTTAAATTAAATTACCCTTCTGCTAATGGGATGTGATCATGCCACAATCCCGTCTTCGTTTCTCTATCTCATAGGAATTTGGGACACAGAGATACATGGGCCTGGTTTGTTTTTCAAGCCACCAGGGGCCAGGATTCAAATGACAGCCAACCAAGTAGGATCTGGCTCTGTCACTAGGCTGTGGGCTGACCCTCGCCCTCTTTTTAGTGTGCATTGCAGGCTTCATAATCACTTTTACCTCTCCAAATTTCTCATTCTGTTTTCTTCTATGTAATTAGGCCTCTCTCAATAACATTCTTCTCCTTGTTTTTATGGTCTGTAAGTCAATACAGGGCTCTTCCCATCATTTCTGCAGCCAGGAACTTTCTCTGACCACTGCTCTTTGCTTCAAGTAGCCAGCCTGACTGCCTGACTGGCCAGTACCTGACTGATCTTCCACAATTCTATTCTCTTTTATTTTTGTGTTTATTTTGTAGCTGATCTGGTCTCTGGCACTTGCAATGCTCAAGTTTTTGGCTGTCTGTTTGCCTTGTTATTGTCCCTATTGTCAGTTAAATTTTTTTTTTTTCATATAGGAAAAAGCAGAATCACTAACACCTAGGGAAGAGAAAACCCAGCAGACACTGGGGCTGTGTTGCAGGAACTTTTCCTTTACTGCAAATGAAGGGGTAAGACAGGGCTGCTCGAACCTGGACTGCTGGGTTCGACTCCCACACCCACCACGAGCTAGCTGTGTAACTTCTGTACATCACACGACCTGCATTTGTCTGTTGTCATCTGCCAAATGAGAATGATAACTACCATATTCAGCTCATTGAGTGATCTGGGGATGAAGCACATTGAAATATTTAAAACCTCCAGAGCAAGCACAGGGCCAAGACTCAGTAACTTTTTACTGCTTGTATTCATATAGGAAAAAGCAGAATCACTAACACCTAGGGAAGAGAAAACCCAGCAGACACTGGGGCTGTGTTGCAGGAACTTTTCCTTTACTGCAAATGAAGGGGTAAGACAGGGCTGCTCGAACCTGGACTGCTGGGTTCGACTCCCACACCCACCACGAGCTAGCTGTGTAACTTCTGTACATCACACGACCTGCATTTGTCTGTTGTCATCTGCCAAATGAGAATGATAACTACCATATTCAGCTCATTGAGTGATCTGGGGATGAAGCACATTGAAATATTTAAAACCTCCAGAGCAAGCACAGGGCCAAGACTCAGTAACTTTTTACTGCTTGTATCATCTTTTCTGGTATCACAAAGCACAAGTTATAGTGGATATTTCCTCGTGAACCTGGATCAGAGGTGGGATCTGCTCTCAAACCCTGTGGCCTGTCACCTTTGAGTTGCTCTCTCTCATATTCCAGGTTCTCCAATGGCAGTACCCTCCATATGGAAGAAAAAGAGGGGGGTCATGCTGGCTAAGATCACCATGATAGGTATTTTTGTCTTTGTTTCTGCAGGGTCTGTGTCACACTGTGTTTAGGCCCCATTGCTCTTATGGAGCCCAATTGTTACTCCACAGAGAAGTCTCATCCCTTTTTTTTACTTTACTTTTCTTTTTTTTAATTATTCATTTAATTTTTATTTATTCATTCTTTTATTTTAATTTTATCAAAGAGAGAGACAGAGAGAGACACATACAGAGAGAGCAAAAGTGAGAAAGGAAGTCATTTGGTCAAGAACTCGAACCATGGTTGGCCATGGGGGAGTGTCCAGTGCCTTAACCACCACACCACCTGCCAGTCCTAAGAAGTCTCATCTTGATGGACAAGCAGGTAGGTCTTGTTAAACTTTGTGCTGAGGGAAAAACATGAGAAGGGAAATGTGAATAGATCACAGAATGGAAGGGTACTGGGAGCAGGGGGATCAAACGGATTTGCAAGTAGGTCTAGCTGATTCTTGGCTATATTCTCTGACCCAGATCTTTTACTTCTATTCTTCAAACCCAGCTGGCTTTTTTATTTCTTGGGACACACTTTCCCCTTAGTGCAATGGACTGAATGTCTGTGTCCCTCTCCCCAGAAACCATAAGTTAAAATCCTAAGTGTCAGTGTGAGGGCATTAGAAGGCGGGACCTATGGCGATTAGGTCATGAGGTGGAATCCTCATGAATAGGATTACTGCCTTGGAAAAAAGAACTCCAGAGAGCTCTCTTGCCCCTGTTCCACCATGTGAGGACACAAGGAGAAGGGCTGTCTGCAGCCCAGAAAAGAGCTCACTGGAACCCCACTATGCTGGCATCCTGATCTTGAACTTCTAAACTCCAGTTTGTGAGAAATAAATGTCTGTTAGTCATAAGCCATCCATTTTGTGGTGTAGCAGCCCAGACTAAGATAGTCAATATGTGGAGACTGTCTCTCTTCTTAAAAATATTTATTTATTTAAAAAAAAGTATTTATTTGCTGTGGTTTTCAAGCTGTCAGGTCCAGGACTTGAACTACAGTCAGCCATGTGGAAATCCAGTGCCTCAACCACCACACCACCTGCTGGCCCCAGTGGAGGTGCTTGATATTCCAACAGCATCACATACATTGTTGTAAGGTCTTATTCTTACATATGAGTTACTTTGTTCTTTCTTATACGCTCTTCATATCCAAACGGGATGAGCAGAATCTTGGGAATATTTGCTGTTCATTGATGGCTTAGGTATATTTGCTGTTTGTTTGTTGGTAAAGATGGTATTGATGGTATTAAATTCAACTCCAGCGTTGTTGGAAGTCTTTAGTATGTGTGTATGTTTAACAAGATAAGAAATCATGTCAAAAATTCAGTCAGGTCAGCTGGTGACATATTAGTTAAAATGGCTGGGTCCCACATGGCTGATTATGTGGTTTAGGACCCAGACTCAGAAGCTTGAAAAACACACTGGGCATATGTGTGTGTGTGTGTGTGTGTGTGTGTGTGTGTGTGCATGCCCAGAAATCCCAAAAGGAAGGAGAAATGGAGGAGAAGGGGTTTCAGTGTGGCCATCCCTGTGGGGTGATTTCTCACTTTCTTTCTCTCTTTCTGAGTGCAATTGCCCTAAAAAAAAAAAAAAAAAAAAAAAAAAAAAAAAAGGAGGAGGAAGAAGAAGAAATTATTGTTTGTGACTTCTAACATCTGAGTTCTCTTGGGTTTAGTCTCCATTGATTAGTTTTTGCATTGAATATGGATTTGGTCTTCCTCTTTGTTTATGTTTAGTGATTGTGTCTTTGTACATTGTAGAGAATGGAATCCGTTATGTTTTCATAACAGAAACATAAAAGCATAGATTATTTTTCTCTCTGTAGACAATTACTTTGGCTAAACTTGAGCTCCATATTCTGAAATTTCAGTTCAGTTATTTTAGGCTTCAGTGGACTGCTTGGTCTCTGCATGTACATTCTGGCTTTACCCAGAGACCTGAACAAAAGTTATGCCTAAATTTTGTGGTACCGCCTTTGTGGCTCTCCTTTTCCATAGCTTTCCCCTCACTTTGCAGCCTCTGTGGTTAGACTGACCTTTATCCTTTGGGTATTTTCTTCTTCTTCTTCTTTTTTTTTTTGAGAGCGATATTTTTGCTATACTGGAGAAACAGAAAATGAGACATCATCCCCCAGGGTTATGGTCACTCCTGGAGAAACAGAAAGTGAGACATCATCCCCCAGGGTTATGGTCACTCCGCAATCCCTTCTCCTCCATTCTCTTCTCAGGATTTTGGACACACACACACATGCACCCAGTGTGAGTTTTAAGCTGACAGGTCTGGGACTTGAACCATGGTTGACTACATGGGAGTCCAGTGATGTAACTGTTACACCATCTGCTGGTCCCTATCCTTTGGTTCTTTTGACCAATAAGACTATGGGGGTCTATTTTGGCTTCAGTCATTTTGCATGGTTCTAACCATGGCTTCAGGAGCACAGTTATTTTATAAAATGGAAAACTTACTCCCCTTCAAAGTGTCAACACTCCTCAAGGATCTGCCTGCTCTTTTCACTCCTTACTGAACTCTAGTGTTCTCTACAGGTAAAGGAGTCCTCTCTAACAGTGGTATCGCTTTCTGTAGTTTCAGTTACCTGTGGTCAATGCAGTCTGGAAATAGATTGAGTACAGTGCAGTAAGATATTTTTAGGAAGGGTGGCAATAGAGTGAGACCACATTTATGTACTTATTACAGAATAAGTTTGTCCAATTATTACTGTAATCTCATACTGTGCCTGGTTTATAAATGAAACTTTATCATGCATATTCACTTATAGGGAAAACATAGTACATATAGGATTTTGTACTATCTGCAATTTCAGGCATCCCATGGGGATCTTGCAATATCCCTCAGGGATAAGATGGGATAATTATAGTTGATTTTTATATTTTGTCCAGAGTCTTTGGTTATTATTTGCAGAAAAGTTGGTTCAATAGAATTTGCTCAGCTATACTGGAAAAAGAAACTGTCCTTTGTTATAGAGTTTGGCCTTGAAAACTTTTTTATTTTTTAGGTTTGCTGTAGGTATGGACAGTTGCCAGAGATATATAGAGAGAGGCAAAGGGAAAGTGAGAAATCACCTCCCAGAGGGGATGGCCACACCGCGTTCCCTTCTCTGTTTTCCTCTCGGGATGTTGGGCACATATGCATATGTGCCTGGTGCGTTTTTCAAACTGCCAGGTCCAGGACTTGAACCATATTGCCAGCCATGTGGTTATCCAGCTACCTTAACCACCATACCACCTGGCTGGCCTGAACACTTTTTTTTTCTTTTATATACCTAATAATATCAATATTTTGTTGCCTCTGAGTCATAGTTAGAAAGCCTTT
>NW_006160071.1:223237-231195 GCF_000334495.1 Tupaia belangeri chinensis | reverse complement strand
GTTACATGCCATTTTCCATTTAATTTTTAGTGTCGACTTCTCTGATTCCTGAAAAAAGACTGTTGCTTTTTTTCTTAACAATTTCTTCCCACGATCTCACGAGAATGACTCTTGATAATTTGATCCTGAGGCTATTTTTCCTGGTCCAGACTGGTGCTGGGATCCTGGGGAACACCTTTCTTCTCTCAGCCTACGCCTCCACATTCTGCACTGGCCGGACACTGAGGCCCACACACCTGATCCTCATCAATGTAGCTGTGGCCAACTTCCTGGTCCTTCTCTGCAAGGGGATTCCCCAGATGATACTTATCTGGGGAGCAGCACACATCCTGGGAAACACTGGCTGTAAACTCGTCTATTATATCCACAGAATGGCCCGGGGTCTTTCTCTCTGTACCACTAGTCTCATGAGCAGTTTTCAGGCAATCACCGTCAGCCCGAGAGCTGGTGGGTGGGTGGGGCTCAGAGACAGAGCTTGGAAGAACATTGGTTCCTCCTGCTTTCTGTGTTGGCTCTCCAACCTGCTGATAAACATCTTTGTACCAATCCATATCGAGGCTCGTCAGTATATCCACAATTCTACACAGAGACGAGATTATGGACTGTGCTCTTCTAAAAGTCCTGGAGCATCGATTGCTGCAAAATACACAATTCTTTTGACATTCCCTGATGTGGTGTTCATGGGACTCATGATTGGGGCCAGCATCTACATGGTACTTCTCCTACACAGACACCACCAGAGAGTGAAGCATATTCACACCCTCAGCAACTCCCACAGAGTCTCAACTGAGGCAAAAGCCATTCATACCATCTTGCTTCTAGCAAGTACTTTCATTTTGTTTTACTTCATCAATTCTATCCTTACAATTTATAACATTGTTTTCTTCAAATCTCGCCTCTGGTTGCAGCATACTACCACGTTTCTGGCAGCTTGTTATCCCACCCTCAGCCCCCTGATACTGATACTTCGAGATCCCCGGACACCAGGTTTCTGCTCTTACATGGTGAAAAAAGGGACCAACAAGTAATGTGGTGGTTCAGGTGCCTGGATCCCACATGGTTGGCCACGTGGTTTGAGTCCCAGACTGACAGCTTGAAAAACACACTGGGTGCGTGTGTGAGCGTGCCCAAATTCCGAGAGGAGAACAGAGGAGAAGGGATTGAGGCATCACATCCCTGGGAGAGTGATTTCTCACTTTCTCTCTCCTGGCAAGCACATGTGCCCTATAGCAAACAAGCAAATCAAAAAGATGGTGGAAAGAAAAATCACAATTACTGATAGTCCTATTCACAAGTCTCACATTTCCTCGAAGGATCTGGTTATTTACATGACACATATATCTAGATATTGATGATAAAAAGATTTGTGTGACATTGACTTAGCCATGTAGAGGCTTCCAGCTTCACTCAAATGGCAGACGTACGACCAAATAAATGTAATACTGTATGTGACCATTCTCACGATGCTTTCTGATTGTACTTTTCCTTTGAAATAGTTGATGGATACATGCAGGTTGAGTTGAAATAACTTGGGAACACATTAGATATTTTAAAGGTTCATTAGGGCAACTATGAAATTGGATGCAGGATTGAATATTGATAAATAGTAATGGCTTTGTGTACTCACTACAACTGTTGGGTTGTCGGAAAAGTCATGATGCATTTTTGCATAGTAAAACATAGAAAAATATGTCATGACTTTCCTGATGAACCAATATAATCCATGAGAAGCCATTTACTCATTATAATAAGACTTAGAGTATTTACCAGTAAAATTAATAAATCGTATCTTATGAGACTGTGGGTGCAAAAATGAATGATGTGACCAGGCAGGACTTCCTAATAAGCAGAGTGAGGGCCTCTGTAAACTTTTTCTTCTGTAAAAGCAACATAAATACTGGCAAAATGATCTAATCCAAGCCAAATTTTTCATAATTCAAGAAATCAACCGAAGACTGAAAATAATCTGAACAGTATTTATTCAAGAAACAGTTTTGGGACCAGCAGTTAGCATAATGGCTATGTCTCTGGACTCCCATGTAGCGACCACGGTTCGCATCCCGGACCCAGTGGCTTGAAACTCACGCCGGGCGTGTGTGCGTGCGTGCCCAGGATCCCAAGAAGAGAATGGAGGAGAAGGGAGTGTGCATGGCTAAACCCCCTGGGGGATGATTTCTCATTTTCTCTCTCTGTCTTTCTGGTGAGCACATTCGCCCTATAGCAAAACCCTCTCCAAAAAAAAAAAAAAAGAATTATTTTATTAATTTTGTTTATTATCATTACTTTAAAAAAATTTTGACCAGATAGAGAGAGAGAGAAAGAGAGAGAGAAAGCAAGCTGCCAGGTCTGGGACTTAAACCATGGTTGCCACGTAGGAGCGCTTTAACCGTCACACCACCTGCCGGCCTCTCCAGAAAGGTTTTGAACCTCAGTGGAAACAGTGAGGTTTGAGGATTTTCTTGTATGGATATGTACATGCACGAGAGGGTGTGTGCTCTTAGAGAGACAGAGAGGAAATGAGGGACACTTGCGAACTGAGCACTGAAGGAGTGTCTTACCACGCACACGATATCCTCAGCAAAGAGGAAATACTGACTGAATTAAGGCAATTAAGGAAAGTGTGGTCGTTATTAACTAACGAGGCAGAGTCTTCAGGGACTGCACACTACAGAGAGGGGGACTATTGAATTGGTCCAGGAAAGCCACTAAACAAACTGCAACAACAACAACAACAAACTCTGGGGAGAGAGGCATATGGTTTCCAAAGTAGCAATACTATATTTCTAAAATATCTAGCTTTAGGCCAACCAAGTCATATGGTGGTTAAGGCAGCTGGATCCACATGGCTAACGGCATGGTTCGAGTCCTGCACCTAGTGGTTTGAAAAATATGCTGAGCATGAGTGTGTGCTCAAAATACCCAAAGAACGGAGGAGAAAGGATTGCAGTGTGGCCATCCTCCCAGACGGTGATTCCTCACCCCACCCCACCCCCCGCCCCCGCGTCTCTTGGCAAGCTCATAGGCCTTATAGCAAAAACTATAAATAAATATTTAATAAATAAATAAAATAAAAATATTTAGCTTAAAGAAAATATGTGATAATCAGAAAAATATGCCCCATGCAGCATAGAAAAAAAGGGAGTCAATAGACACTTTCCCCGAGGGGCCCCTATTTCAAACTTAACACACAGAGACTTTGAATTGGCTATTATAAATATGTTTAAGGAACTAAAATAAGCCATCTATAAGGAGTTAAAGGAAAGTAAAGCAACTATGGAGTAGCAGAAAAAGAGACAAATAATTAAAACCGTTTTACTAGTAGGACTCAACAGCAGATTTGAACTAGAAGAAGAAAAAATAAGCAAACATGAAGATAATGCCACAGAGATTATTCAGTCTGAGGAACAGAAAAAAATAAAAAAGAGGAAAAAAAAGTGAACCGGCCTTCAGAAATCTAGAGTACACCCTCAAGTATGCAGACATGTGCACAACAGACCCACGTGAAGAGAGAGGACAAAGGGCACAAGGGATATTGGAAGAAATAATGGCCCCAAACTTGCCATATTCGAAAAAAAAACAATTAATCTACATACCCAAGAACCTCAATTCCAAATAGCATCAACTTCTTACCTTCCCCACAGGCTTTCATCCTAGGAAACAAAATAGAAGCCATAGTTCTTCCCAGAGATGAATACAGAATAGGTTCTCACCAGATGAGCACTAAGAACACTTTTTTAAAAAGAATTTTATATATATATGTATATCAGAGAGGGACAGAGAGAGAGAGGGAGAGAGAGAGAAAATGAGAAAGCAAGCTGCCAGGTCTGGGACTTGAACCACGGCTGGCCACGTGGGAGTCCAGCGCCCTTATCCACTATGCCACCTGCTGGCCCTGCACTAAGAACATTTCTGCCAATAATAATTAATAGACCGAACCTCTAGTTACTTCTTCAACTTCCTGTTACCTAGAAGATAAGCAACTGAAGAATCAATTACATATTAGCCAGTCAGTCACAAGTCATTCTCTTTAAATTTTTTATTATAGAAAAATTCAGACATTTATCAAAACCAAAAGAATAGTACAGTACACCTTATGTACTTCATATAGATTCAATTAATGTTAAAAATCTGATGATATTTGCTTTACCTACTTATATATATATTCTACTGTTATTTATCTGCCCATCTCAGTCTTCTACCCATTGTGTTTCTTTTGACTGAATGATGTGAAGGTTAGTGGTAGACATCATAACCTTTTACCCCCAAATATCTCAGCTTGAATCCTACAAAAGTAAAGATATTGTCCTACAAACTGCAACACTTTCATGATGTCAATCTTTTTTTTAAGAATTATTTTATTTAACTTTATTTGTTTTTAAATTGACAAGAGAGGGAGAGAGAGAGAGAGAGAGAGAGAGCAAGCAAGCCACCAGATTCAGGACTCAAATCGCTGTCAGCCATGTGGGAATCCAGCATCCTTAACCACCATGCCACCTGCTAGCCCCAGTGTCAGTCTTTTTATTTTATTTTTGCTACAGGGTGCATGTGCTAACGAGAGAGAGATAGAGAGAGAGAGAGAGAGGGAAAGTGAGAAAGCACCCCTCATGGGGCATGACCATGCTGCAATTCCTTCTCCTCCATTCTCCGCTCTAGATTTTGAGCACACATACACAGGAACCTGGTGTGTTTTGGGCCACCAGGTCCAAGACTCAAATTGTGTTGTTTGCTATGTGAGATTCAGCCACCCTACCTACCATGCCACCTGGTTGGCCCTGAGATATCAATTTTTTGGAAGTGTATTTAGGAAAGAAGGAGGCTCAGACACTGGAGAACACCAGCAAGCTGAAAAAGAGACATGTGGTTTCACTGAAAGTTTCAAGCAAAAGAGCCAGTGAAATTTTCTGAATACAGGAAGCTCACAAAGCCCACCATAGGAAGTATCAACAAAACCTCCACTATCTTTAAGATCATAGGGCCAAATTAAAAACTAGGCTTTACTGTATAAACACCCCACATGGTCACCAGCTCTTGGTGCTGGAACTATTTTCCTCTAGATTGGTCAAATTGAGGACTGAAATTCTCTAATACCTATGTAAAAAAGAATAATATAGTCCTAATCACAGCAGGTAAAAGCAAATGAATGAACATGGTAAATCTTAAGATAATGCCCTTTTCACATGGGCTTTCTGCCTCTTGGATCCTGGTACTAGTATTTGGCGGTGGCCAAACGTGGTCCTCTCTATTGAGAAGTTTGAGTTATTGAGTTCCATCAAGAATCCATAATTGCTGAGTTGACCACTGAAGACCCAAATGGTAAAGGTTTAGAAAAAGTAAATAAGGGATGAGGAATAAAACTTTTTTGAATAGAGCCATTCATCCTACCTGATGGCCTGCTGTGCAAAGATAGGGTCTATCAATCTATATATTAAAACATTCATGTTATAAAAAACACCAATGCAGAAGAGTGTACACACACACACACACACACACACACACACACATATATATATGTATATATATATTTTGAGGCTGAAGAGTATATAATTTTTGAGAGAGAGATTTTTGCTATAGGGCACATGCATTCACCAGATAGACAGAAAACAAGAAATCACTCCCCAGGGGGGATGGCTGTGTCACAATCCCTTCTCCTCCATTCTCTTCTTGGGGTTTTGAGCATGCACACACACGCTCCTGGTGTGAGTTTTGAGCCTCTAGGTCCGGGACTTGAACCACGGTTGTCCATGTGGGAGTCCAGTTACATAACCATTACTCCATCTGCTGGTCCCAAGACAGAAGAGTATATTAAATACAGTCTCTCTCTCTCTCTCTCTCTCTCTCTCTCTCTCACACACACACACACACACATGCACACACAAAATAGTTTAACATATAATGGGAACACGTATATGTGGACAACTATGTAATACCAACCATCAAGTAAGGAAGCATCCCACAAACCCTATTTATGGCTTCATAGTTAACATACCACTATCACTTTTTAAAAAAAGAATTCATTTATTTTATTTACTTTCTTTAAGACTTATTTTATTTTATTCGTTGTCATTATTTTACTTTCTAAAAAATTTTATTGAAGTTGACCAGAGAGAGACAGAGAGAGAGAAGGAAAGTGAGAAAGCAAACTGCCAGATCTGGGACTCAAACCAGGGTCAGCCATGTGGGAGTCCAACCACCTTAAACTCCACACCACCTGCCAGCCCCAAGAATTACTTTATTTAAATTTTTAAAAAATGTATTATTCTTTAAAAAAATTTGCTATAGGGCATGTGTGTTCACTAGAGAAAGAGAGAGTGAAAAGTGAGAAAGCAAGGTGCCAGATCTGAGATTCAAAATAAAACCGCAGTTGGCCATGTGAAAGTCCAGAACCCCAACCACCATGCCACCTGCTGGCCCCCCACTGTCACCTTCTATGGCTAAGATCCCTACACAAAGACAGATCCAGAGCACTCTTCCTGACAAAACTTCTCCGAATTACCCCTTTGCCAGAGGCATTCTCAGATTTTGCCCTTCCCTGTCACCTCAACCTTGTCCAAGAAATGTAGTCTTTGCTGTGCAGACTTCAAAACTCCTCCAAAACCAACAAGACTTCAAAAGGGCTTCAAGACCAAATAAGCACACCATTGTCAGCTAAGGTTTGACCTACAGATTGGTTTATGCTGGCTCAAGGTTCATTAAAGATAAATGGGATTACATGATTAAGCATGAACAATGCTGCTTACAGCTTTTGGGTAGGTGTAAGTGCTGACAGGCCTTAGGTAAACACAGTGAAGGATGAGTTGCAATTGCAGAGGCTGTTAGCCTAAGTTACGGCCACCTGTTGCTGGCACTTCTTTCAAGATGACTGTTTTCTGTAACTTTTTCAAAAAGAAACCTCCAGAGACCCAGCGGTTTAGGAACAAAGACCTGAGACTTTATTTCATCTGTGTTTCTACCCGGTCTGCACAATTGCTGGAGAGGCTAGACTGTCAAAACAGTGAGTAGAAGCCGGTTATACAATAGGATGATTGGACTTTGGGGGGTGGATGTTCACTGCACTCGAGTTCAAAGCTAGGATTTGGTTACTAAGGACTGTCTGGAACCCACCACCGTAGGGATGAGCGATGTGGAATGTAGTGGTTGATATGTGAGAGGGTATTCGTTGGGGCTAAAGGCTGGGTTTTGGAATGTTTGGAGGAATATGTTAGATACGTATAGGGAGAGCCTGGATCTGAGCAACATAATAGTGACCTTTAAACACATGCAGAAACACGGTTCTTTGCCGCAAGGCTAGTGAAGGCATTAACAATAAATATGTGTTCTGCCTCTAAGTCGAGACTGCAAGGTGGTGTCAGTTAAAAAAACCTGTGTGTTAGCCAGAAAAGGCCCGAAAAGATCAGAAAACACTCGTATAAGACTACAAGGTGCCAGAAGTTTCACATCTTCAGCCAATTGACATCTAAAAACAACCGGCTTTACATTCCGCTTCCCCTTCCCTCACTTTTTGCCCTATAAAAAAATAAACCTAAAAACAGCTCAGGGCCACAGCTGCCTCCATCAAAAAAGTCTAGACCACCCAACCCTTGCTTTCCTCTACTTGTGTGTCTATGTGTGTTTATTTCCATGTTTATTTCTAATCCACAGCCGCTTCCACACACAAAAAAGTGTCCAGCTGTGCAGATCCTGACAAGAGGCACCCAACTGGGGCCTGAGTGCAGGAAAACAGCAAAGGATCAGGCAAGGGGACACTCCCGAGTTCAGCCAGAGGCAACAGACGAAGGTAAGGAAGAAATAGAGTAAAATAAGGAAACTAACAGAGTAAGAGCATGAATTAAATTACAGTCGGATGTAAAACACGGAGACGCAATTGTCTAAAGAGATATGCATGTCCAAATTTTGTCTTATATGTTTTTATTTATTTATTTATTTATTTATTTATTTATTTATTGGAGAGGTTTTCGCTA
>NW_006160071.1:220967-223144 GCF_000334495.1 Tupaia belangeri chinensis | reverse complement strand
CCTTCTCCATTCTCCTCTTGGGATCTTGGGCACACATGCACACGCGCCCGGTGTGACTTTTAAGCCACTGGGTCCAGGACGCGAACCGCGATCTACTACGTGGGAGTCCAGTGACATAGCCATTACGCTAACTGCTGGTTCCCTTTGTCTTATATGTTAAAAGCTAGGGGCAGTAAAGTTAGTCTCAAATAATTACATCATTTCCTAGACTTTGTGCAAGAAACATGTCCCCCTTCCCAAAACAGGGAACAGTTAATAAAGAGACCTGGAACAAAGTCAGAAAACAAATCAGGAAGTGATATACAACAGAGGGTCCTAACAGGATTCCCATTTTTGCCTTCTCCCTGTGAAATTTAATTAAAGAGTTTTTGAGGCAAAACCTTCTGGAAAAAAAAAAAAAACCACGGAACTGGCCTAGTAACTAGACTATAAAACATCTTGAAGGGATACACCTCTCTCCTACCTAGAAAAGCAGTCTTTAACTAAAGACAAAGACAGAGAGGTGGGGCCTGATAGTGAAAGCGACAGTCTTTTGGAGCTAGACAGATTGAAGATTGCAGATTCTAAAGCACCTGAAGAAGAGGAAGAAAAGGAAGCTAGTGCTTTTTGGTCTTGAGCTCCCCCACTGCAGTCCACTGCTTCCTAGTCAAAACCTGCTTACATAACAGAGCTGGGAAAAAACAGCACACACACACACACACACACACACACACCCTGACTCCCCTCTCCAGAGAGCTTTATATTGCACAACAGATAGAGGGAAGGTTATTTAAGGATTTAAATTGTGTCCAGTTATAGAGGCTCCAACCCTAACAACCTGGAACAAACTCAGTGTCAACATGAGCCGTTATCCTTTAAAACTAAAAAGACTAAAAAAACTAAAAGCAGCGTATCAACATAGTCCCGTGATGCCACATACAACGGCAATATTAAAAACAACTACCTAATGATGGACAAGTGTTAGACAAGATATACTTGTCAAAAAGAGATTATCTTTTGTAAAAGTCAAATTAGTCTCTAAAGGCCCCAAAACAGACAAATAAAAATCAACAATATAAAATACCTATTACATTTAAAATGTTGACTAAAACAAAAAATTATACCAATATTGACACACAAATTAGATATGTGTTATGGAACTATCAACAGATTAACATTATATGCTTGAGATACTAAAAGGATTCCCAAGTCATAATAAAAAAACAATCTGACCAGCGTGTGGCAGAAACCTAGTAAGCCATTTCGAGATTTTATTTCCCACTTGACACAAGCCACACGGCAGCTAGTCTCTGACCAAAAAGTGAGACAAATTTTATTAAAACAATTGACCTTTAAAAATGCTAATGCCTCTTACAAAACAGCTACTACCCCAGACAAAAAACAAAAACAAAACCAAAAACAAATTGATTATATTAGACCTTGTCAAGATATTTTTTTGTTTGCTTATAACCACATGTTCATAAGCTGCTGATATATACTAAAAGCTAAGTTTGCTAAGAGTTTAAATATTCTGGTAACTATGTCCTACATACGAAGTTACAACCTTAATGGCTTTTTCAAAAGTGTCACATTCCCCAGGCTAAAAAATAAATAAATAAATAAATAAAGATTGGGTATGAGAAATCATGGGGGTGGGGTGGCGGGATGGCCATGCCACAGTCCCTTCTCCTCCATTGCCGGGGACCAGCCTCGGCGGGGGTGGGTTTGCTCGATGGAGGCGATGCTGGAGGGAAAGAAAGACAAAGGCCTCGTGCTTTTTCATGCACGTCCTAAGCCGGACACCCCTCTAAGATCGCTCTCTGAGGAGTGACAACTGCTAGGAATCACCGTGCCTTTTTATTGAAAATGGGATACATGCAAGTAAATGGGAGAGGGGCTACGTGTACTAATGATCAATTCATAATGTTTTAACAATAGAAACCATGCAGGGTTTGATTAAGGGCAAGTCTATTAATCATCGATACAGTTCAACAATTGTTTGATTGATGAAAGCAGGTTCCTGGTAACTTCAAGCAGTGCAGTTTCAGGAAACAGTTCCAGCAAGCAGAGTTAACTATCAACCGATGTTCAGCAGCAGCCGTCTTATGATTACTAAAAGAAAATCTCAAGCATAGATATTAGTTCTTATGGATTTTCATAAAGAATGATACTTATATAATTCTATAGGGATTTAAAAC
>NW_006160071.1:192848-220901 GCF_000334495.1 Tupaia belangeri chinensis | reverse complement strand
GTGAAAAGATTATTTATATTAAATGTGTCTTGAGGGGCCTTCCAAAGATCAGGAAGAACTTTAGCACACCCTTTACTGTGCCCAATGAAGCGTTGTAATTAACAGTAAGTGGTCAGGGTAAAGGGGAGCGGTCGGGGGACTTTTCGGGAAATCCTACCACACACTCAAAATGTATGAGGGAGCTATGTAATTCTTTTATAGTAGTATATCGGGGAGTCAGAGGGGGGTCATTTCCCAGCAAGGCTATCACAGTCCCGGAGCGAATAGCAGGCGGCCTTGCCAACATGCTAAGTGACCCAAGCTTGTTCCATGGTCGGGGGGCGTACAGTCGCGGCCTTGCCAACTCACTGAACCGACCGGAAGCGATGCTCAAAGGTCAAGGGGCTCAGAAGGGTCCTGGAGCCCCACCGGGTTGGACTCCTCCACTCCATTTCTCCTCCTGGGATTTTGGGTATGCACACACATGTGCCTGGCCTGAGTTTTAAGCCACCAGGTCCAGGACTTGAACTGTGGCTGTCCATGTGGGAGTCCAGTGATGTAACCACTATGCCATCTGCTGGTCCCTCTCTTCTGTTTTTCTGATCCAGAGTATGGACTCAGTGAACAGCCCTCTTCCTAAGGAAATGTGGAAGGTTTAAAAGGCAAATCTAGGAAAATAAGTCTCTTAAACTAAAATTTCTTATCTATAAAATGAATTTAGTGCCACTTACGTAAGTGTTGTACAGATTATTGTGTAAATTGTTTAGAATAACTTATGGTGCATAGTAACAATTCTGTGTTTTGTTTTATGAATAACATAATATGCAGCACAATCAATTTCAAATGACAATTAACTTTTTCTTTTTCTTTTTTTTAGATTTTTGCCATAGGGCGCATGTGCTCACCAGAGAGGGACAGAGAGAGAGAGGTAAAACGAGAACATCTCCCAGGAGGATGACCATGCCACAGTCCCTTCATCCTCCTCTCAGGATTCTGCACACACGCCTGGCATGAGTTTCAAGACACTATGTCTGGGACTCGAAACGTGACTGACCATGTGGGAGTCCAGTGCCTTAACCACCATAAATAACTGCTGGCCCCTCTAAAGACGATTTTGAACACAATATACTTTTGTATGTGAAAAACACTGCAATAGTGACTACGTGTGTACAGGAAGTATATATATTGGCTCTGACATATACTCCTGTCTTATGGATAGCTGTTCTCTACAGCTTCTTTTCCTGTCTCACTGAATTATTTATAGTTCCTTAAACCCACAGTGGTATTTAATGCCTGTAAACATGTTGCTCCTTCTGGAAAACTCTTTGACCCCTCATCTTTTCCATCTTCCTACTTTGGAACATACGACAAATCATGGTCGGGGTAGCTTCAGTTCGACCTCTTGTTCAGAACTATGATTTCCTTATCTAATAGTGTCCACATAATAGCTTAATACTTCAGTCATAACCCTCGTTAAACCAAATGCCTCCACCTTTATATGTGGAAGTTTTCTGCAGAGGAATGTGTTTGCCACTCTCTGCAGAACCAGCAACTGTTGAAGGCAGGATGATGCTTTATTTACATTTTTATTACAGCATTACAGATCTTTAAAACATTGACAGAAAGTATGTATTATGAAAAAACAATGGATGGATTTAGATTTTTTTTTGCCCCCAAATAAACTCGTACTGAAATTCCATATTTCCACAACCTTTCTTTAGTCCTCTTGTATGTTATTAAATGCTCTAAGGTGGATTGCAGAAGTGTTTAAATAATTCAGAGATGCAGAAGACCTTTGAAATTAGTTGGATAAAAGAATTAGTAAAGAAGTGAATGAAGAATGCACAAAGAAAGGATAGCTTGAGTGGATTTTACCTAAAAAGTGAAAACCAAACTAGGCACAGAGCAATCATTGTAAACGTCCACAGTAAAATGAATGAGAATAATGTTCTGTAGGTTTTCTTTATTTCATTATATTAACTCCAGATTGAAAAGGATTATGTTATTACAGGACCTACTGTCATTCAGTGATGTTGTCACTGTGTCACCTGGGAGGAAGGGTAGCTCTTAGACCCTGATCAGAAAAACCTCTATCTTAATGTCATTGGGTAAGGACAACTTTCCTAAATATCCGTGTAAACCCGTTGGTTGCCCGTCTTCTATTGCTACAATTTGCAGGTGATCTGACACCCTTAATTATTCTGGATTTTAACTTTTAGAAGTTATTTTCTTTATTATCAAACAGTGATATACATAATCTCACCTCTCAAATGAAAGATTTCCATTTTGCCGAAATGTGAATTGTACATTCCCTGAAGGAGAACCTTACCTCACAGGCTGTGATACTGTTCAGGTTCTCTGTGATTACCTCGTGACAGGTTATCAAGCTACCAAGCCAGAGCAGTCGTCCAGCTGGGGACTGGAGAGCAGAGGATAACAGAGAGGGAATTCCCAAGGCAGTGCAGTCCAGGCGAGTGGAACCAACACAACGGGAGTGGGTGGAAACGAAGTGCCAGTTGTCATGGATGGGTGGGAAGCCTTGCTATTTTACTACTTTAGCTGGTAGTTTCTGAACTTTTAATGGTGACAAAGTGAGTGAAAAGATGTCTCCAGTGTGAATGATCCCTCTTCCGGTTACCATCTGTCTTAGTCTGTTTGTGCTGCTGTAACAAAACACCAAAGCTGGGACTCATGGGTCCCACTACCAGGTCCAGAAAGCACCTGTGGTGGGGTTTGAATATACACCCCAGGCTGACAATAGGCAAATCCCCTTAAGGTGACTAGATGCTGCTTGAGCGAGGGTCCCTCACATGTCATGTAGCCCCACTGCCTACTCTTGCTTTTCTTCTGTCACAAGATCTCCCCCACACCACAATGTAAAGAGGAACTTTAAAAAAAAAAGAAAAAGAAAAAGAATTATTTAATTTTAAGAAGGAGGGAAAGTGAGAATGTAAGCTGCCAGGTCTGGGA
Organism: Tupaia belangeri chinensis; assembly: GCF_000334495.1. Taxonomy (NCBI): domain Eukaryota; kingdom Metazoa; phylum Chordata; class Mammalia; order Scandentia; family Tupaiidae; genus Tupaia; species Tupaia belangeri. Next base: position 217,952 of record NW_006160071.1, on the reverse strand, counting down.
CTGGCTACTGTCAGCCATGTGGGAGTCCTGTGCATTAACCTTCTCCTGCCAGAGAAGAGGAACTTAAGTACTTCATGTGACATCACTAACCCACAGATAGGTTGAATGCGTTCACGTGAAGTATAATTTTCTTTTGATCTGTGGAGTCTACCAAGTGCTTTAAAAAATGTAGTTCCTCAGATCTCTTATCTCTTCTGAATTTACGAATCTCAGCAGTCCCCAGTATTGGCCTCTCCTTCTGTCGCGGCCCAGCCCCCAAAAGTGGCTCACTGTGCAACGTGGAGAAGTCCAGAGTCTAAGCTCCTGCCCCTGCGCTGGCTGGGCTCTGGCCGTAGACAAAGAAGCCTGTCATCGCTTAGGGTTTTCCCCCTGCTGGCCCCACTGCTCTTCCTTTTCTTCTGACACGACCTCGACTTCCAGAATCCTTCCTCTTCAATGCATTTGCCTACTGTGAGTCCCGGAGAGCATGCTGTCTCTGAGCAGAAACTCCCAGAATCTGTTTTCTGCCCATTCCGGTTTTCTTGGCTGGGGAACCCATTCTTGGCAGTAACAGCAATCAGTTCTCTCCCAAGATGTCTGCACTCGCCCCGAGGCGCCATGAACTTCTATTGTATGAAAGGGCACAATGGGCGTGGCCGTTACTGATGGACAGCTGTTTGGTGGTTCCTGGGTATGTAAGTGACATGCTGCTGAACTTGTGTAATACCGTCTCCTGGGTGGATAGGTGGCCTTGGCTGATTTTTTTTTTTTAAGAGAGTGACAAGTTGGTTAACAGAGACCTAAGCACAAAGTACAGTCAGCCTCCTGGATGACAGTGACCCCCCTCTGCACACCATTGCCATCCATCTGGTGCTGTGACTGAATCTCCCAAAGGCCACCCACCTCTCTATCAAGTCAGCTACTGCAGGAATGGTGGGAAGACAGTAAGACCTGTGAGCTCCAGAGCACGGACTCTTGTCTGTGAAGTAAATTCCTTGATCTGAAGCAATGCTGTGTGGAGTACCCGGTGATGGACAAGAAGTTCTGTAAATCCCAAAACTGCAGTTTTGGCAGAAACTTTGTGCGCAGAGAAAGCAAATCCATCTCCAGCAGCCATGTCCAGTTAGAATAAGACACTGCCCCTTCTCACATCGGTAGAAGTGGTCTGATGTGAGCATCCGCCGCCAGGTAGCTGGCCGGTGGTCCTGGGGAATGGTGTCGTATCAGGGACTCAATGCTGAGCTCTGGGGCTGGCAGACTGAGTGCTCAGCGGTGAGTGTGCCTTGGTAAGTAGGAGTCCATGTACACCCTTCCTCCCTGCCACCCAACTACACGGGGAGACAGGGAGCAGAGTGGGTGGCCAAAGACAGAAACCACTGCTTTTTATGGTAGGTCGTCTGTAATGATAGCAGGAGGAGAAGACATTGTACCAGTGTAAACAGTCACCCCTACACAGGCCTTTGTTAATCATCTCTAATTTTGAACTGAACTTGAAATGTACAGTTCTACTCCCAAAGTCTAGACACCCATCCTACATGGTAAAATGCATACTGTAACTTTATAACCTAAAATGATCTTTAGAGACTGTGGTAGACAGTTTTCCACAGATAACTATGCTATCTACTTATCCCATCCCACGCGTTCTTCTAATGGGGAACTTACACTCCTCCCACTGAGAACTGGCGTGTTTTTTTCCCTCCCCTTTCTGGGTGGAAACTTGTGACTTCCCTCACCAGTGAAGTATGGCAGAAGTAATTCTATATAACTTTTATGTCTAGGTTATAAAAAGAATGATGGTTCCACCTCGTTCTTTCTCACTCAGATCACTCATTCTGGGGAAGCCAGCAACCTTGTTGTGAAAGATTCGAGCAGTTCTGTGGAAAGGAACTAACCTGTCAGCAGCAACTCACCAGCCGTGAGAGCAAGTTATTTAAGAGTGAATCTGCTAGTCCCAGTCAAGCCTTCAGATAGCTGCGGTCTCAGCTGTATCTGACTACAGCCTCATGGGAGATTCCAAGCCAGAAGCGTCCAATGAAGCCACTCCCAAATACATGACCCATAGAAACTGTACAAAAAAAGAAAATCAAGGGCCGGATGGTGGAGTAGTGGAAAAAGTGATGATCTGTAAGGCTGGCCGATAGAAAGGTTCTAGGTCCATGTCTGGAGACCTCCCCGAGGGTGCCAAGCATGTGTATTCCCATGACTCGGGGCTGGCTAGGGCAGACGGAGGGGAGAGGAGATTCTAGACAAAGGTGCAAAGTTTCAGTTAGTCAGGAAGCGTAGGTTATGGTGACCTGCTCAGCGTGGTAGCTACTCCTATTTAATAACGATATATGGTATTTTTAAAAAATTATTTGAACGTTATTTATTTATTTTTAAAATTTGATCGAAGGGACAGAGCAAGAATGAGACAAAGAGAGATAGAGGGAAATTGAGAAAGCAAGCTGCCAGGAACAAGACTCGAACCATGGTCAGCCATATGGGAGTCCAGTCCTTAACTACCACGCCACCTGCTGGCCCCAACAATATATGGTATTATTTAAGCTATTTCAATATAGCTTGAAAAGTGAATTATAAATGTTTCTACCACAAAGAAATGATAACTGTTTGAGGTGATGAATATGTTAATTAGCTTCATTTGAGTAGCAAAACATCACATTACACCCCATAAATATTATCGGTCAATTAAAACTAAAAAAAAAAAATTAAAATAACTATTTGGCAACTACATCCCTACAAGCTGGGACACAGAGCTAATATTAGACCTGGAAGAGTAAAAGTAAAGGGCATGGTTTATGGGGCTACGTGGCTCCTTTTGTATCAACAGTTGTTCTTCCTCTTGTCTGCCTCAGGCGTTTGCTCTGTGTATCCATACACAAAGCTGCTTCAGATTTAGGTATATTGATTTTCTTGTGGGTGCACTACTTATGGTAGGAATTAGGAGATGGAAAAGGTGGGGGAGAATTATTTTGTATTAATTATTGATTCTGTTAACCTCTTTTACAACAGAATATGGAACACTTAGCTTACCCATGCTGCCACTTCAAGACAAGAGAAATTTCCAGAGGGCCTTACAGAAGATAGTGGGACAACAGCCGTTCTCTCCGGATTGATTTTGCTAACCTGACTTCTGCCCTCATCCCCCTTCCAGTGACTGTGTCATCAGTGCCATGTAAAGATCATTTGTTTGGAGTATGGACTATAAGGATATATTTGTTATTGGGGCCAGCAGATGGCATAGTGGTTATGGCACTGGGCTCTCACATGGCCAACTGCAGTTTGAGCCCTGGACCTGGTGGCCTGAGACTCATGCCGGGCATGTATGCATGCGAGCCCAAGATTCTGGGAGGAGAGTGAAGGAGAAGGGATTGTGGCATGGCCGTCCCCCTGGGAAGTGATTTCTCACTTTCCCTCTCACTGTCTCTCTCTCTTTCTCCAGTGAGCTCATGCACCCTGGGACAAAAACTTCTTCTTCGAGAAAGACATACTTGTTTCCAAGGTCTCATATTAGTTTTTATTCTCGTGGCCTAATATTCGTTCTTACTCTGTTCTCTAGAAGAGGACTTAAGCAACTGTAAGTAATCAGAGAAATCTGGCTGCACATCCCAGTTACCAGGGAGCTTTGTGAACAAAGATTTCTGAGCAGACCTCATGAGTCAGATGCTTGATGCCGTGGTGACCGGACTCGTATTTAAACAAACACTCCCCAGGTAATTCTGATGGAGCAGCATCCGCTGTAGATCAACACTTGGGAAACAGTCAGCGAAGTGGTATTTGAAGCTGGCAGAGACATGAGATGGGAATGTGAGGAGGGAAACACGGTTGGACGATCTGTGGGATACTGGGATTATAAAGCATTTGCACAGATTTTCCTGTCTAGTAGCAGTGATAACTCAGGGTGGGATGAGGTATAGGCCAGATCTCCAGAACTCTCCAATCTCTGGAATGTACATTCTGGAATGAAGGGGACTTCCTGGATTGAAAAAGCAAAGTTCCTCCTTCGGATGGACTTGGAAATTCACTCGGGGAGCTGGCTGGGAAATACTCGAGCTCTCCGAGGGTGATTTCCCTCAGGGCTGAGGTTGACGCAAGACCTCCATTTCCTTGCTTTGTGCCGTGGCAGCCACAAGATGGAGCTCGATTTCTAAAGAGTTCATTTTTATTAGCACTTGAGGCAAACAAGGACACGAAAGCCAGTCCTGTCCGGAGTGTTCGCTGCCGCCGCCGTTGCTCCTTCAGGCCTCCCTGTCCTGGCACATTCAAGTTCAGAGAACTGCAGTGCCTACTTCAATGGGTCGCCCTACTTCAAACAGCCTCAATCCAGAAGCTATGAAGGTTTTCCGGTATAGAGGAAAAGGGACCTGAATTTGACTGACCTATTTTAACTTTTAAAAGCAGACTATGACAAATCTACACACATAAAAAAAGAATAAAAGATAAAGGTAAAGATGAATATATTTTTGTAAAACAAATTCCCATCTACCCTCACCCAAGTCAAAAATAGATGACCATCATTATTCCAGAAGCTACCGGCCGCAAAATACTTATTGGTTGGTGTCCCTTCCTCCTCCTAAGTATAAGCACTATCTTGACTTGTGCGCTAATTAATTCATCGCATTCATTTATTTTTATTTTTATTTTGCTATGGGGCGCATGCATTCTCCAGAGAATGACATCACCCCTGGGGGGGATGGCTATGCCACAATCCCTTCTCCACTTTCCTCTTGGGATTTTGGGCACACATGAATGCACATGTGCGTGGCGTGATTTTTAAGCTGCCAGGTCCAGGGCTTGAACTATGCAGCTGTTTATGTGGGATCCAGCACCTTACCCTCCATGTCACTTGTTGGCTGTCATTTATGGTTTTATCACATAGTTATATGTTCTTAAACTGTACTGTTTAATTTTGTTGATTTAATATTCTTTTTTTCCCATAAAAAGAATCACACTGTATTATCTGTATTGTGCGCTGTTATGTCCTCTTTTATTTTCTCAGCATAGTATCTGCTATGTCTCGGATGTGGCTTGTCCTCTCCAAAACTCATGTTGAAATTCGGTCCCTAATGTAACAGTGTTAAGAGGTGGGGGAAATTTAAGAGGTGTCTGGGTCATGGAGGCTCCTCTCACATGAAGGGATTAATACAGTCCTCATAGGGGGGAGTGATTCTTGTGGGACGGGATTAGTTATCAGGAGAGCGAGTTGTTATAAAAGTGAGTTTGGGGACCAGCAATGGTTATATCGCTGGACTCCCAAGTAGCTGACCACAGTTCAAGTCCCAAACCTGGCAACTTAAAATTCACACCAGGCATATGTGCATGTGTGCCTAAAATCCTGAGAGGAGAAGGGGTTGTGATCTAAGTGTGTAATAGAAAATTATGAAACTCCTAGGAGATTGTGGAGAGTGGTCAGTCTGAACAAACATGATGACACAACATATGAGAACGTCTGGGTGACTAGGTTTGCGATGATTTTTAGATGTAATGCAACAGGCATGGAACATGAGAGAAAAAATTAAGAAGCTGGATCTCATTAGAAGGAAAATTTTCTTCTTTGTGAAAGACACTGTCAAGAAAATGAAAAGAGAAGTCACAGACTAGGAGAAAATATTTACAGACGACAGATAAAGGACTGTTATTCAAAATATACAACATGCTCTGAAAACTCAACAATAGGAACACAAGCAAGCCACTTAAAAAATGGGCCAAATATCCCATAGACATCTCAATAAAGAATGTCTACAGATGGCACAGAAATATAGGAAAGGATGCTTCTCATCACATATTGTTAGGGAAACGCACATTAAAACGGTGAGATACCCCTATATGCCTATTAGAAATGGCCCTCGTCTAGGACACGAACTGCACCAAATGCTGGTGTAGGGCATGAAAGAGAAAACAGGTCACATTCCTTACCTAGCACAAGGGTCATGGACGATGGTCTTATAACAAAATACAGGTTAACCAGAGAAACACATGAACACATGATTTAATTATAGTTTTAAGTGATACTAGAGCCTTCAGAATGAATACCCAAAGAATACAGCGGGAACTAGTCAATTTTATGCTCAGGTTTGATGGAGCAAGGACAGCTATCTAGAAATGTGATTGGACAAAAAAGGTCATAGGCTGAATAGGGAGATGCAGAAAGGTCATTCAGATCCTTCTTTGGCTCTCTGCTGTCATTCTTCTTCCTGGGTATGGGGAGGGACCCCTCCTGGAATGGGGGTTTAATGATCTACTATTATATAAGGTATGTCAGAGAACTTTTTTTAATAATTATTTTATTTAACTTTATTTATTATTTTAATTTGATCAGAGAGGGACAGAGAGAGAGAAGGAAAATAAGAAAGCAAGCCTCCAGGTCTGGGACTTGAACTGTGGTCAGCCATGTGGGAGTACAACGCCCTTAACCACCACGCCAGCTGCCGGCCCCCAGAGAATTTCTTTATGGACAGCTCTTACACAAAAAGGCAGAGGATGGTTAAAGTAATATTTTCAAGGTTTGTGACTGACTTTGGGGAAAAAGAACTCTAGTTTCTCTAGCTTGCCTTGAGGGTAGGGGAGGGGACTGAGATCTGAGGGCAGGGTACAATTAGAGAAAGACTCCTTCTGAGGCTGCATCTCGGCCTTCAGATCTTCTTTATTTTGAGTGCTCAGTATGCCAAGCACTGTAGCTTAGGGTCTCACGTTCTGAGCCCTAACAATGGTGGGGATGTGGAACATCCTCATTCACTGCCAATGGGAAGCAAAATACTACAGCTACTTTGGAAGACAGTTTGGTAGTTTCTTACAAAACTAAACATACTCCTACTGCACAATTTGGCAAAAGTATTATTTTATTGGATGAATTGGCACCCACTTTTGTTATGAAGAAGAGGAACTGGGTATTAAGTAGACAGCCGACAACCTCTACCACAGCCTCTCCATGCTCTTCTCCTCAAACAAATCTCATCCTCAGGAATGATATCCCCCAAATTTTACTTGGAGCTTTAGACTCATTCAGATCTAGAGGTGTTTCTCTGTGAGAAGTGTCCCATAAACTCAGCTTCCAAAGACATCCACATAGAGCGGGGCAATGGGAACCGAGCGTCCGTCATGAAAACTCTCCATGAAGAAAAGAAAAACCAAGAGGGGAGCCAAACAGTGGTGCAGGGATAAAACAAGATGCTCTACAAGGTTGGCCCACATGAGAAAGTTCCGTGTTCATGTCCCCAGACTCCCTGAGTGCACCAGGCAGGAGTGTTTTCCCAGGATCTGGGACTGGCTGAGGCTGGAGGAGGATCATGTCAGGACCCCTTGGGAACGCAGTATCTCTGTGTCTCTCATTCATTGAAGAAATAAGTAAATAAAAGTGGAGAGGGTGTAGTAGGCACTGTTCTATTGCAGTTCACCAAGGCCAATGGACAGAAATAGTAGGAATTTCCAGACCTGGCAGTGGGGGAATTCCTTAATTAGCCAATCTGGAAGCACTAGTCCTCCTATCTAGAGGTTATGCACTGTCCTTCGTGGCTCTTGCTTTCTCCTCTTGCATTTTTTTCCTTGTTCCTTATTTTATATCCCCATGCCTTACCTGGGCATTACAGAATATATATTTTTTAGAAACCTGAAAGCATTTATTGGAGTCAGGAATGCAAATGAAATGGAAAAATGGCTCTACATTGGAAATGCAAGGAACACTAGGGGTGACATGAAAGAAAGACGACTGAGCAAAGCAGTGGAGTGACTAAAGGACTTCTGATAATAAGACTCGCTAATGTTCATTTTAAAAAATGGTGAAGTTTATTTATTTACCTGTTTTAAGTTTTTGCTGTAGGTCATGTGTACTTGCTAGAGACAGAGACAGAGAGAGAAAGTGACAAATCACCCCCAGAGGGAATGGCCGCACCATAATCCCTTCTCCACCCTACTCTTGGGATTTTGTGTGTGCATGCACACATACCTAGCGTGTTTTCAAGTCACTGGTCCAGGACTCAAACTATGCAGTCAGCCGTGTGGGATCCAGTCACCTTAACCTCCACTCCACCGACTGGCCCCTAGTATTCATTCTAAGTCATTTCTTTTCCAATGCAATAAAGAACCATCTATGAGCGGATACTGTAGAAACCAAGGATAAGGGCTGAGTACTATCATGAGGACTGATTTCGAAACAAAGTCATCCTTCATAGTATATTACTTGAAGTGGAAACGCAAAACCAGAGGTGTTTGTGAAAACGTAAACTGCGTGGGAATTTATAAATATTGTGAGCATGAGACAGTTTACTAGACGTGGCCTGTTTTACGAGGACCAGAGAAAATTTTAATTACACACTAAAAATTCTTGACACTTAGATTATACTATTGTTTATTTATTTATATTTAACTTTATTTATTTATTTATTTATTTATTTAAATTTGGCCAGAGAGTGACAGAGTGGGAGAGAGAGAAGGAAAGTGAGAAAGCCAGCCACCAGGTCCAGGACTCGAACCGCAGTCATCCATGTGGGGGTCTAGCACCTTTAACTGCCGTGCTGTCTGTCTGCCATGATAGTATTTATTGATTTGTCAATTCCATAGATTTATCAATTCAATAAATAGTGTGTATAACATATCAGCCTCTATTTTACACATAGGGGATAAGGATCCACCAGTGAATAATGCACATCGAAATCCCTGCCACCAAATGACTTACATTCTTATTCGGAAGAAACCATTCTAAACTCTGTACACAGGTATTATACTGTTTCATGCCAGTAAATTTGACAGTTTGGATAAATTCCAAATTCCTTGACAATCATAGTCTACCAAAACTGATGGAGAAGAAAAAGAAAACTAAGTCTAATAACTGTTAAAGACGCTGAACCTGTTATAAGGGCCAGCCTGTGGCTTGGTTAAGGGAGTCAGTCATATCCTGCATGTGCAGCCATGTAGTTTGAGTCCCGGCCCCAGTGGCCTGAAAAACATGCCGGGTGCACGTGTGTGTGCATGCCCCAAATTCTGACAGGATGGAGAAATGGAGAACGGATTGCAGCGTTACCACGCTGCCTTGGGGGTTCCTTTCCCTCTCTCCCTGTCTCTGGCCATGCACCTTTAACAATTAAAAAAAATTAGGGACCAGCAGGTAGTGTGGTAGTTAAAGTGTTGGACTCCCACTTGTCCAACCACAGTTCGAGTCCTAGGCCTGGTGGCATAAAAATGACGCCAGGCGTGTGTGTGCATGCCCAAAATCCCAGGAGGAGAGTAAAGGAGAGGGGATTGCTGTGTGGCCCACCTCCTGGGTGGTGTTTCCCTCTCATTGTCTCTCTGTCTCTCTCTGGTGAGTGCACATGTCCTCTGGTAAATTCCCCCCCTCAAAGCAATAAGTAGAACCTGTTATTAAAAACTTTTCCAGAAAAAAACCCCAAGACTCAGTTGACCTTACTGATGAATTTTTCTGTCCATTAAAAAGAGCATATATAGGGACCAGCAGTTGGTGTAATGGCTATGTCACTGGGCTACCATGCAGTCAACCGCAGTTCGAGCACTGGATCTGGTGGCTTAAACTCATGCCAGACGCAGGTGCCCAAGAGGAGAATGGAGGAGAAAGGATATTTTAGCATGGCCATCCCCTCTTGGCGGTGATTTCTCGCTTTCTGTCTAAGTGTCTCTCTCTGTCTTTCTGGCGAGCGCATGTGCCCTATAGCAAAACCTCTCCCCCAAAAAAGTGTGTGTGTGTGTGTGTGTGTGTGTGTGTGTGTGTGTATATATATATATATATTATTCACAAATGAATAAAACCAGAGGAATTAGCTCCTCTTTTTAGGAGACCATTATAAGTTTGACATAAAACATAACAAGAAAATCAGAGGAAAGTAAAATGGTAATCATCTTCACATGAACATGAACACAGAAATTCTAAACGAATCCAGCAAAGTAGGTCATAGACATAAAAGAAACTACAGCCAAGTGCACTTTATTTCAGGAATGTGAGAGTGCACTAATATCCAACAGGTAATACAATTTACGATGATGTAAACAAAAAGACAAAAACAATATGGTATATGTCGAGAAGCATTTGTGAAAATTCAACACATATGCATGATTCAAAAAAGGAGAAATCTCTTAGCAACCAGAACTAGAAGCAAGCTTTTGTAGTCTATTTTTAAAATTTATTTATTTTTAGCTACAAAAACCCTACAGCAAACATTTTACTTAATGGCAAAAAAATAAAGCATTTCCATTAATAGACACCATCTTGTTGAAGCCTTACAAATCCCCACCATGCTTGCTTTTTCTCTTTTCATGCCTTCATTTATACCAAGGTACAGACTGAGATCCAAAAACCAAGAAAGACATCAAGAGTAGTTTCGTTGCCTATTTCCTTCCCACAAAGCAGGGGGCACAGAAATATTCTTCCGGAGTAAATACTTGGGCCTTTCATACTCGAGTGGCTTAGCATGACTCAAGGCTAGATGAAGCTGGTGCTTGGGTCAGGGCCTGATCAGGCAGTTCAAAGCATCCTCCAGCTCCCTCCTCACATTGCCTTTAACTCGGCCTCTGCAGGAGCTGAAGCAGAACCAGCCGTGGTGTCACTGGTCTGAGGTGAGTCCTCGCTCAGGGCCCTCTCTAGACTGGCCGGCAGGGAGTGGATCAGCCTCTCTCGGAAGTCTTGGCCCACGAAGACGTAGAGCATTGGGTTGAGGCAGCTGTTGAAGAAGGCCAGGGCGCTCGTCGGGTTAACCAGGACATCAAGGATTTTGTACTTACCTTGCAACAACATCTCTTTGAGCCAGACTGTGCTTAAGAGAGCAACGAGTTGAAAGGGGAACCAACAGATGAAGAAGGAAGCCACCACAGCAGTGAGGACTCGTAAGGGGCGGTTGGATTTTATCATGCCTTTTCTGTGGATCTTGGCAGCAATGAGCCCATAGCAGACAGCAACGATGGACATGGGCATGCTGAAGCCGATGATGAACCGGATGATCCCTCTGGCTGTCAGCATGGTGATGGCCACCTTCAGCTTGTCTTCAGTGGTGTCACCCCAGGATGCAAAGTTAAAGGTACAGTATGTATCCCCTTGCTCAGAAGTTACTGTAGTCAAGAAGATGAAAACTTGCGAGGTAAGAACTAGGGCAAAAATCCAGGGTATACAGATCACCTTTGTGGCTAGACTGACCGTGCGGTGGTTCTGGGCCCAGATGGGATGCAAGACACAAATACAGCGGTCCAGAGCGATGAAAGCAATCAGGAACACACTCCCAAACAGGTTAATGTCCACCACGATGTTGATTAACTTGCACAGGAACCACCCGAAAGGCCATTTTTCATTCATAGCCATGGAGGCCATTTGGAACGGTAGGGTTGCAGTGAAAGAAAAGTCGGCTAGAGCCAGATTCAGGTAACCGATGGTGGTGACTGTGCGTGCCATCCGGAATCCAGCCACCCAGATCACAAGTCCATTGCCCAGGACACCAAGGACAAAGGTGACCCCAAGAACCACCAACGAGAGGATCCGCAGAACATTGTAGCTAGAAGACTCAAAGAATGCTTCTATAGACCCATTCAGAGGCATGGATTGGTTGGTCTCCATGTTGCCCACACCTGAAATATTTCGACAGTGGCCATTTCTTGGCTGTGTAACCATCTACAGCACCCCTCTTCACACCCCTATTTCATCACCTTCCTCTACAGCACCAACTCCGACCAGAAATTTTTCCGAGCCCAGTGGCCAGTGATAGTATAAAATGGGCACTCGCTCGGATGTTCTTTGGACAAGGATCATTTTTCATTTTCCCGTAGTTATCGATATGCTTTCCAACTATCGGGCTGATTACTTTACCAAGGGGATTACGAGGCTTATGTTCACTAGCAGAAATACTGAACTGAGAGTATATAGACAACAGCAAAATGAGCACAGGCCGCTTCAGCATAGTGGGGAGGCCATTAAACTCAGAGTCAGCAGGTTCAAATCTGCTTCCACCCATGACTCAATGCAAAAATGCTGACACGCTTTGCAATTTCGTTCAGCCCAGGTTTTCCCAGTCTCCCAGCTTTTTTCTGCCCACTGTGAAAACTTGACCTTGACCTATTGTTTGATTAGTATTTAAGTTAGAGTGTTAGGGCTCGGCTTGTATTGATCATTGACGAGAATCTTTTACAGTTGGGGGTGATACTAATATCTAGTAATACAGCACGTCTTGTGGATTCTGTGCTTGACAAAGACAGAGAGGGGGCCTATATTTACCTTCAACGTCTGCTTCTTACTGTCCCTGCTTCACATAGAGTTCTTCTCTGTCCGAGATGCAGAGAAAATAACTGATTGCTTCGGGATTCTGTGGGAGAAAAGAGTGTCAAGTGACATGTTTTGTTATTGTTTGTGGCATTCTTCTTTTCAAAATTTTAATAGAAAGAATTGTTATTTAATTGTATGTATTATTTAAAATTTTGCTATAGGGCACATGTGCTCGAGAGAGAGAGAGAGAGAGAGAGAGAGAGAGAGAGAAAGCAAGCTGCCAGGTCGAGGACTTGAACCACTGTCAGCCATGTGAGAGTCCAGCACCTTAACCACCATGCTACCTGCCGGCCCCCATGGCGTTCTTTTTAGAGACCACACATTGTGTTAATTGCTATCTATAAGATATAGTTCAATGGGCATAAGCTCTGGAGAGTTCATTATTTCTAGTTTTTATGAGAATAAGTTGATGCTCAAAGCAGTTATGAAATTTTCTGAAGTCACTTAAGTAGTAAATAGCAGAAGCACTTGAGTCCAGCATGTCCGACTTTGAAGTCTTTTCCTCACTATGTTTATGGTCTATTGCTGGTTGTCCATCCAGTCTTTGTTCCCCTATTCTTCTGCTAACCAAACCACAATTGTGCTTCGTTCCTCCCCTTCGGAGGTTTCCCACTCTCCATCGTTGGCAGTATATCCTGATTGGTCTAGTAGTAACTAGAATCACTTTTGCTTTGCAAAGAATTACTTCAGTGCTAACAACCAAATTCCGGACAACAACACCAAGAGAAGAAATCCTGGGGAACTTCCAGGATGAATTCACTTACTTTGAAGAACAAGAGTCCAAAACTTGTAATCCCTGGCCAGTCCCAGTGGCACATGCCTCTGGGATGCTGCTGCTTTACAGGCTGGGACTACATGGGAAGCCTGGGTTTGATTCCTGGTCCCACCTCAAGGCCATGTCCCATGGCAGAAAATGCCTGTAATCCCAGAGAGCTGGGAGGCTGAGCCAGGAGGATCATGGCATGGTGAGACCCTCTCTTATATAAGAAAGTAGCCCTGACTGGAGCAGGGCACACTGGGACGGTCACGACCAGTTCTGCACAGAGGTCTCTGTGACCCCATGTCCAAGTGACTTGATCAGATTTCCTCATGTTATGGTCTGTGGCTCTATGATAAATATCCAATATGTCTGTTAAGATGAATATTCATGGACACTCCCAATATCTCTTTGCATAAAAACTAGGGTGGGGGACAGCAGTTGGCATAGTGGTTAAGGTGCTAGACTCCCACATGGCCAACCATGGTTTGAGCCCTGGACTTAGAGCCTTGAAATGCACACTGGGCATGTGTGCATGCCCAAAATCTTGAAAGGAGAATAGAGGAGAAGGGATTGTGGTGTGGCCATCCCCCCAGGGGATGATTTCTCACTTTCCCTTTCTCTGTCTCTCTCTGTCTCTCCAGTGCATGCATGTACCTTATGACAAAAATCTCTCTAAAAAAAAAGAAAGAAAAAGAAAAAGAAAAGAAAGAAAGAAAGAAAAGCAAGCAAGCAAGCTAGGATGATTTTTTTATGACCACAAAAATTTAAGAACCATCTTATCCTATGCTAGTCTGCCTTTTTGACAAGAAATGGCAATTATCAAGCCCCTGTTCACATTTAATACCCACAGTAATACTGCAAGGAAGCCATTACCAGCTCTCGTCTTCCAGGCAAACCATAGCTCAGAGGTCCCACTCATTTTTTTCAATATCCCACCCAGTCCGGAGAAGCAGCAAGATTTGAAAATTATCTTTCCCAATTCCAGACACTGCCTTTGCCAACCTGAAGTTCTGTTTGAAGGAGTTCCCTCAGATGGCTGGAACATCCTATTTAGCCTGACGACTCTCCACTCTCCTCCTCTTCCTGTCTCCACCAGTCACTCTCACTGAGCTCTGCTAAGGGACTTTGCTTAATGTGCTGCAGGCAGGATGTCTCGGCCTTGCCACTCCCGCCACTGGGACAGGATAATTCTTCGTCTCTGAGACGGCTCTGCACGGTGCAGGGAGTCAGCACTACCTCTGGCCTCTGTCCACTCGACGCCAGGAGCAACTGCCTCTTCGGTTGTGAAAACCAGAAGTGTCTCTAGACATGTCCATGCCCCCTGAAAAACTGCCCCCCCACACACACCGTGGAGAGTCACGGTTACAGTGTAGACTTCTGGGCTGTCAATCAGATCGATCTGCCTCTGTTCTCACCCCCTGACACCCGCCCTACACGCCCTCCATCAGCGACACCTCTTTGAGCCTTAATGACCTCCTTTGCTGAATTGGGGGCAATTTTATGGTGAAGGTTGACTTCGGATGGGGTTTAAACAAGAGTAGACACAGAATCCATCTGGTCTAGACTGAGTGAGCCTTTCACAGATGAGGACTCTTGGTCTTTCTAGTCTCTGCTGTTACAGGACTCAGTCCTGAGCCACGCATTGCAGAAGCTCAGTCGGTCCAGAATAAGAGTAACTTACTTACGGATGTTATCCCATGCCAAGACTGTCTCTCCCTCTCTTTTCTTCTCTTCTTTCTTTTCTTTTCTTCCTTTCCATTTATTCATTGTACATCTTTACAGTATACAAAATGGATTTTCCCAGCATGAATACGCTGTATATTGGTCTAAAGATATTACCGTACACATTATCAACAGACAATGTTCCATTTTTGCGTTCGTTAAATGCTTTACTTCTTTTTTCCTCTTGACTCCCTCCTCCCACCTTCCTCCTACCCACCCTCTCCCACATAGTCTCTATTATATAAAGCTGCTCTCCGTGCCTTCATACCTTCCGATCTTTACCACTCACCCGTGAGAGACAATGAGACCCTACATTTGATTGCAAGAGCTTCTCTTTTCATGCTCATAGCAGCTCATCTCATAGGCGCCCACAGATGACGTGCACTGTTATGTTTAAGGCACTGAGCACACTCCAACGCTCTGTAAATATTAGTTAGGGTAGGATGAGTATCTCCTATCCTAAGTACTTGCTTAGGACCAGAAATGTTTTGGATTCTAGGTTTTGTTGTTTTTTTTTTTTTTGAGTTTGGAATATATGCGTACGCATAATGAAATAGGATAGAACCCAAGTTTAAACACAAAATTTTTCTATGTTTCACTTTACACACATATCCTGAGAGTAATGTAATACATTATTTGTGTATTGCAGTGTTTTGACTGCAACTTGCCACATGAAAATGGGTGTGAAATTTTCCACTTGTGACATTGGGTCAGTTCAAAATTTTGGATTTTGGAAACGTTTTGGTTTTTGGATTTTCAAATTAGAGATGCTCAACCTATGTCACCATTGCACAGATGAGGAAGTTAAGACAGATTGGTTACATTGTATGAAGGCCCCACTTAGGAAGAGATAGAGCCCGAATCTGAGTCCAGCCAGACTGATTCCATCCAGAACTGTGCTCTTAACCCTCTCCCACTCCTATTTCCTCATCAGACCCAGGGTTTCTCTATCCACCCTCCAAACACCCTACAAGGCACCTAGAAGATACGAAGTACTCAATCATTTCCAAATTGGTTTTAAAATGTTGATATAACAAGGAAGGATGATTGTGCAAAGACAAGTGGGGAAAGGCCAACAAAACCAAGTTGCAAAATTATGGGGGCTTTGGTTGCAAGGTGAAGGGAACCTGAGACCCACAGATGGCTGCTCTTTGGAGGGCCCCTCATAGGTGCCAGTCTCCAATTACAACATCCTAGCTTTGGGACAAACACCATGGTCAGAGAGGGGAAATGGCCTGCTCGATATCGTAATGGTTAAAGGGTGTAGTTAGATTTATGACCACAGATTTCAAATGGAAACTCAACACTTCCTTGTTAGCGTATTCTACTTCACCAGCACATGTGGTTTCTTAATCTTTAAGATAACTGCTTCAGTCCTTCTGCTTTTCCTCAAACTACATCACTTCATCGCCCATCCCTCCCCACAGGTGATGCTCGCGATTGATACCTTAATGGGAAAATGGTAATAATGAGGTGTGGAAGTCTTAGCCTTCTTTCCCTCAGACCCTCCAATCTACCTGTCAG
Source organism: Tupaia belangeri chinensis (assembly GCF_000334495.1). NCBI lineage: Eukaryota > Metazoa > Chordata > Mammalia > Scandentia > Tupaiidae > Tupaia > Tupaia belangeri. The sequence goes on along the minus strand of NW_006160071.1, from coordinate 201,720 downwards.
TGAGAATAAAGAGTTCTTGTTCATTCCAAGGATGACCCTCCCCAGTCTGCCCTGGACCTCTCCCTCTCTCGTCTCTTTCTCTCATGGGCATCTTCCTCAAAACTTTCTTTCTGTATTTTCCCTTCTCTTCTCAGTCAAAAAACTCTTCAAGGTTTTCCTTCTACTAGATTATTTCCCCATCACAGTATCGTATGATCTTTAAAAAGAAACCTTCTGGAGCCGGCAGGTGGCATGGTGGCTAAGATGCTGGATTCCCACGTGACTGACTATGGTTCAAGTCCAGATCTAGTAGCTTCCTTTCCCACTTTCCATTTCTCTCTTGGACAAATTAAAAAAACAATAACAAATAAAATTAAGTAAATAAATTTTTTAAAAAAGAAACCATCCTTGGCCTGCATTGCTTTCTGGTTTTATTCAGCTCTTCTTTCTCTTAAGATATTAATATTTTTCATTTCTCTGAAGAGATTGCAGAGCCCAACTTCAGAGGGGAGTATTTAATTGCTCACTCAGCTTTTTCACCTCCCATTTTCTCCTAAATCCACCACATACTGACTTGAGCCCTCAGTCTTCCACCGAATGGGCTCTCCTCAAGGACGTGAAGGCCTCCTTGTTGTCAGCCCCAGGGTTTTCTTCTTAGTTCTTATCCTAATACCTCAGTGAAAAAAGACCCATTAGAGCTTTTCCTCCTTAAGACACATATTTCTTCTGCTCTGAGATGATAAAATATACACACAATACATTCTTGGTTGTCTCTATGGCTCAACTGGCCAGCTCTTTTCAGTATAATTTACTAGATTTTTCTGATCTAAACTTGACTCTAAATTTTGGGGTGTCCCACAACTTGTACCTACCCCCTCACACCCATCTTCTCTCTATAGCCTTTCCATAGGTAATAGCATCCAGCATCATGGCTTAAAATACCATATGGATAACTTCCTTTTTTGAATTGTCAGAGGGTATGTGTACTCACCAGAGGGACAGGAAGTGAGTACTCACCAGAGAGACGGGGTTGGAAGACAGAGAAAGCATCCCTCCCTGGGATGTAGTCATGCCACAATCCCTTCTCCCCCATCTCTCTACCCTGCTGGATTTGGGACACACATGTACACCTGCCCAGTGTGTTTTCTTTCTTTTTATTTGAAAGATATTTTTGCTATAGGGAGCGTGCGTTCACCAGAGACACAGAGAGAGACAGAGAGACAGAAAGAGAGAATTTACGTACCTCGGGGAATGGCCACACCACAATCCCTTCTCCTCCATTCTCCTCTCAGGATTTTGGACATGCATGCACACATGCCCGGTGTGAGTGTTGAGCCATAGGGTCCAGAACTTGAACAGCAGTGGACTATGTGGGAGTCCAGCGACCCAACCATGATGCCATCCTCTGGTCCCACCCAGTGTGTTTTTAATCCTTAGGGGCTAGGGTTGGAAGCATGGTTGACCATGTAAGAGCCAAGTCCATCAACTACTAAACTACAGGACTGGCCCTATATGGATAACTTCTTCTTTTTTTTTTTTTTTTTTAAGATTTACTTATTTAATTCCATTTGTTGTTATTTTTACACCTCCCTCTGGGAGTCCTACAGACCCTACATGTCAGTGGAGGCCAGCCAGTGCCCTAGAGGTTGAGGCAGCTGGATCCCACGTAGTCAACTGTGCAGCTTGAGTCTCAGACCTGGAGGCTTGAAAAACACATTTTGTGTGTGTGTGTGTGTGTGTTCGTGTGTGTGTGTGTGTGCCCAATCTCCTGAAGGGAGGGAGAAATGGAGAAGGGATTGAGGTGTGACCATGCACCATACAAGGTGCTTTCTCATTTTCTCTCTCTCATCTTTGTCTGGTGAGTGCATATATTCTCTGGCAAATTTTTAAAAAGAAGAAGTCGTGGGACCAGCAGATGGTGAAGGCTTATGTCACTGGACTCCCATGTAGTCGACCGCGGTTCGAGTCCCGGACCCAGACGTTTAGATTTATGATGGGCATGTGTGCATGTGTGCCCAAAATCCTGAGAAGAGAATGGAGGAGAAGGGATTGCAGTGTGGCGGTTGCCCACCCCCCTGGGGATTGATTTCTTGCTTGCTGTCTCTCTGTGTGTCACTGGCAAGCACACGTGCCCTATAGCAAAAACCTCTCAAAAAGAAGAAGAAAAAGTCAGTTGATTGTATTATGCTTAAACTCCGGGAAAAGGCTGGGGCTGATGATTTAGATTAGCAGTTGGGGCCGGCAGATGGTGTGGTGGTTAAGGGTGCTGGATTCCCACATGGCCGATCATCTCCTCCCTGCAAACTTGCCTCTCTTTCAGTATCCTGTATCCAGTTGAAGCTTAAGCATTCGGACATTAAAGCTCTGAACTAGAACTTATATTTGATTTCCCAATCCAATCCCTCTCTTACTGACGCTCTCCACAGAGCACGCTGCACGCGCAGAATCATTCCTGTCACCTCCGCCCTCGTCCTGAGCGTATATAAACTGCCCTTGTGAGCAGCTTCTTCCTGCTCCTGCTGCCCCTTCCCTGAACTCCATTCTCAGACAGAGGAGAAAGCAACTTTTCAAAGGACTCAGAAGATTCATGACATTATTCTGCGTGATTCTTTCCAAGGGCTTCCGACCTCCTGACTCACGTTGACCAAGCACCCCTGCGTCTGCCCGGTCCACCCCTCAGGACTCATAAACCCACTCTCTTCTCACACACTGTGCTGGGCCACACTGCGTTCCTTTGGTCCCAGGGCTTTGGCGTTCTCTGTTCCTTCTGCCTCGGATGCGCTTCCTTTCAGGGTCCCCTACCTGACAGGCCCTCAGAAACCAGGTTCTGACTCTTTCAGAGTATTCGGATTTCAGCCTGCACAGTATGTGCTCAGAGAGGCCCGGCCTGGCCCACGGCGCGGAGCAGCTGTCCAGACTCCGCTCAGCCCAGTCGCGCTTCTCCTCAACTACCCACTCACTTCTCTTCTGCCCTAAACGCCCTCCACGCTTGGATGGAAGCTCCACCAGGCTCCCAAGTTCTTCCCGCGCTATTGGGTGGTCAGAAAAGTCGTAACACATTTTTGCATAGAAAGATACATCATGCCTCTTCCAACAACCCATGATCTCTATAATAGCTGTCAAGGGAAACGTAAATGATCCATAAACATGAGCACAAATATGATTTGAAATTTTCCTATAGTCAATTTTAGAAGATTTTTTCTCTTTTTTTAAAAGAGATTTTGCATTCATTGGAGAGACAGTGAGAAGGAAAGTGAGAAATCATCCCCCAGGGGGAATGGCCATGCCGCAATCCCTTCTCCTCCATTCTCCTCCTGGGATCTTGGCATGCAAACACATGAGCCCGGCGTGAGTCTCAAGCCAACAGGTCTGGGACCCGAACCATGGTCAGTCATGTGGGAGTCCAGCAGTGTAATCATTATGCCATCTGCTGGTCCCTAAAAACGTTTTTCTTTTTTAAATTCAGAGAAATTAATTTTTAAAAAAGAATTGCTTGCTTAATTTTATTTATTATTATTTTAAAAATTTGCTATAGGGCCTATGCACTCACCAGAGAGAGAGAGTGAGAGAGAGAAAGCGAGAAAGTAAGCCACCAGGTCTGGAACTCGAACCATGATTGGTCATGTGGGAGTCCAGAGCCTTAACCATCATACCACCTGCTGGCCCTGGGAAATTAATTTTAATAATCTGACATGTCAAAAAGAGTATCACTGAAACATGTAACCAAAGTAAGACTTATCACTGAGATCATTTGCCTTTTTTTTCATACTGTTCTGCACTCGGAACACACTAACTAAACATCACACTTACGGCACCTCAGGTCAGGCTGGAGGACCCTCAGCAAGAGCTCGGTAGCGGTGCGTAGCAGGGGGTGCTCTGCCAGAAGCCGCGCTCCGGACTTCAGAAGGTGTCGGGCACACGGCAGGCGCTTACACAGTAATTAGAAAATTGCCAGCCCAGCTTACTGTCAGCTGGGATTCTCTCGCTGAGGCGGTCCTTGGCTTCCTGTGGAGTAATTTGGGCTCTCAGAGACTTTATTGAAGGGTGGGGGAGGGACAATGGGACCAGAACCAATCAGGCGACAGAAACTCAGGGTTTACCACAATTTCCAGAAGGCTCCACAGATACGTTGTCAGCACCCTCCTTTTAGACACCTGCAAGCCTGCTTGTCCTTCAGCTGTAACCCTCGTGGGAGACAGTTCTGTTCTCTAAACACCTAGGGTAAGGAATCTGAGTGTTCAGGCCTGTTCTTCTTTGGGGATTTAGGGAAAAAAGGGGGAAAAATATTCCAACGGTTACTGATAGAAGCAAGCAATAAAAACAGAGATGGTGGTTAAGCAAAAACTCATTTCTCAACTTGCACAATGCTTCAGAGACCGGACGTGAGGGTTTTTCTCCCACAAAGCCATGTCTCCAGTCCCCTGTGGGTATCACCTCGGGGCGCTGAACTGTGTCCTATGGCTCAGTTCGGTTCTGATGGTGTCTACCAGAAGTTAGCATCAGAACCCACGAAACGAACTCAGTCTTACAAGACTGTCCACACTTTACACGCCAATCACAGTTCCTATACTCTGACAGGCTGTCCATCAGAGGCTCCTCTGACCCCTCCTCTGGTCGGATAATTTGCTAGAATGGCTCACGGAACTCAAGAAGGCGCTTTCCTTACGTTCACCAGCTTATTAGAAAGGATGCAGGTCAACTGGAAGAGAAGCCCAAGGCAGATGGGGTGGAGGCGTGGTTGTTTTGGACCTTCTATGCTCACTCCAGGCATGCTGCCCTCCCAGCATGCTTATGTGTTCATCAGCCCCGAAGATCATCAAATCTCATTGTTCAGGAGTTTTATAGAACTCAATCCCTAGGCCCCACCTTCCCTTCCCAGAGGCTTGTGGGTGGGAATGAAACGAAGAGTCACTGAAGATTTTTAATTAGAAAAAAGATATGTTTATATATGCATTTTATAAAAACATCTTTGGGCAACATATCATTGCCATCCTCCTGGCTTGAGATGTAGTGTGAAAGTCAGGAGTGATGGCAGCTATCTTGCAGCCATGAGATCTCTATCCACTAGAAGAAAGCTGACTGAGACTCAGCACAGTTCAATCAGGGGTCAACTCCAACCCACCACTTGTTTTCATATGGCCTGTGAGCCAAGAATAGGTTTACATTTTTTACTGGATAAAGAAAATCAAAAGAAGACTGTTTCAAGACATGTACCAACGACATGAGGTCCAGCGCTACCTATGCTGTGTAGGTGCTATGTCTGCAGAGCCCAGTGCCGGGCTGCAGAACCTGTGGCCTAACAATGTAAGACAGCTCCTCCCTGGCCCTCCCCAGAGCATGTGTGCTGACCCCGGGGCTGAACGGCTTTCCCAGTCACAGATCTAGTGCAGGGCAGGCCTGGGGTTCCAGCTCAGGCGGCCTGGCTTTGCCGTCTCCGGGGTCGTCATTTACTGACCGTTTCGCTGTTCACATTTCACCCACTAGAAGGGCCAGGAGTTTTTGCAGCGCAGGCAAGAACTGTCCTCACACAAACAAGTCCAGGCTAACAGCACTTCCCCGTCGGTTATTTCCAGATGAGGCAAGAGAGCCACGTAAGAGTGAAAGTCTCTCTTGAGACTTTCCGTTTTTTCCTTAACCCTAGGCGATGTGGGCAGTTCACGTTTCCTGTGTGCTTTGGGAAATTCTGGTGTGTTCACCATGGCCGTTTAACAGCGAGGAACACAACCCGCTTGTCCTCAGAAAATGGGACACACGGAAAACACGCAGAGGCACCTCATTGTCCCAGTTTCAGATGTCACAGAGTTGGAAGTTTGTCTCGCACGTACTCCCTATAGGGTCTCTTGTCTTCCGGCTTCAGCGGCGGCTGGGCCCAGCCACGCGATGGTGCTGTCTGACATCCTCCTCGTCCAGTCTTCCCACAATACTCTGACTTCCTGTGACTCTTGGACACGTCGACACTTGTTATCCTGCCTCCCTGGGGATCCTGCTAACACTTACCTGTTATGTATGACCCCAAAGATATTTTTATAAAATGCAAATCTGAGCATATTTGACTTCTAATTAAAAGTCTTCAGGGACTTTGCATGTCATGCCATCCTCCTGGCTTGGGATATGGTGTGAAATCAGGAGCTATGGTGGCAGTCTTGCAGTGATGAAGTGACAGTCCTCCAAAAAAAAAGTCACCATTTTGGGTGACTTTGGACCAGAAAGTCAAATGATTAAAATGAATGCGGTTCTTGATGATATTACTCAGATATTGCCTAACTTAGTATTGCCCACTTGAAAAATTCTGGTAGACCCTAAGTTGTCTTTGGTCTAAGCTATGGTTAGGTGTAATTATAAATTACTTACGATTGAATATACTCTAAATGAAGCAAGGCTCTGAGGATTTCTTTTTAGGTCTTTGCCATAAGGTACATGTGCTTGCCAGACAGAGACAGAGAGACTGTGAGAGGGAGGGAAAGTGAGAAATCCCCTTCCATTAGCGAATGGCCATGCGACTATCCCTTCTCCTTAGGTTTTTGGCACATATGCACATACGCCTAGCATGGATTTCAGGCCGCCGGGTCTGGTACTCATACTGTGGTTGGCCATGTGAGAGTCCAGTGCCTTACCCATCATGTCACCTGCTGTCCCCTAGAATGATGCTTCAAGATGAGTGTCCTGGGCCAATCAGTGGTGTGGTGGTTAAAGTGCTGGATCCCACATGGACGACTCTATAGTTTGAGTCCTGGAGGCTCATAAAACACCCTGGGTGCATGTGTTTGCATGTCCCAAGTCCTGAGAATATGGAGGAGAAGAGATTGTGGCGTAGTTATTCCTAGTGAGACAGAGAGACTGTGAGAGGGAGGGAAAGTGAGAAATCCCCTTCCATTAGCGAATGGCCATGCGACTATCCCTTCTCCTTAGGTTTTTGGCACATATGCACATACGCCTAGCATGGATTTCAGGCCGCCGGGTCTGGTACTCATACTGTGGTTGGCCATGTGAGAGTCCAGTGCCTTACCCATCATGTCACCTGCTGTCCCCTAGAATGATGCTTCAAGATGAGTGTCCTGGGCCAATCAGTGGTGTGGTGGTTAAAGTGCTGGATCCCACATGGACGACTCTATAGTTTGAGTCCTGGAGGCTCATAAAACACCCTGGGTGCATGTGTTTGCATGTCCCAAGTCCTGAGAATATGGAGGAGAAGAGATTGTGGCGTAGTTATTCCTAGTGGGAGGGGGGATGGTGATTTCTCACTTTCCCTCTCTGGTGAGTACGTGTGCTCTATGGCAAAAATCTTTAAAAAAAAGAAAAAAGAAGAAGACTGTTCTTATCTCTCTCTAAATAGGTCTTTCGGTATTTCCCCATATCATTTTCCTTGGATAATTATTGTTTAAAGAATTATTTAATTTTATTATTATTATTATTTTATTTTTAATTTGCTATAAGACACATGTGCTCACGAGAGAGAGAGAGAGCGAGAGAGAGAGAGAGTGCAAGTGAGGAAGCAAGCTGCCAGGTCTGGGACTCAAACCATGAGGGAGTCCAGCACCTTAAACCACCATGCCATCTACTGGCCCCAACCTTACATAATTCTTAAAATTCCAGAAAGACTACCATTTCTTTTGGCTAGAAGCCTACACATGAGCTTCCAATGGAGCAGGAGCAGAAGATTATGGGATTAACATGGCAGTGTGGAGTGTGGGAAGGATGGGGAGTGCTCTATTGAGTTTAACTGGCTCAATTTCTTGGCCTCCCCTATCTCTCCCTGTGTTTCTGGTTTTCTTTCTTTTTCTTTTTTGTTTTTCTTTTTTGGAGAGTTTTTTGCTATAGGGTGTGTGTTCTCGCCAAAAAGACAGAGAAAGACAGAGACAGAAGGCGAGAAATCACTCCCCAGGGGGGATGACGCTGCAATCCCTTCTCCTCCATTCTCCTCTCGGGATCCTGGGCATTCACGCACATGGACCCGGCATGAGTTTAAGCCACCGGGTCTGGGACTCGAGCCGCGGTTGACTCCAGCGACATAGCCATTCGCTGACTACTGGTCCCTGGTTTTCATATCTAACCATTCGCCTCAGCCTTTTCTTACTCACCTCTGATTCTTCTCACTTTGTTACTCTTTCTTTTTCCTCCCTGATGAGAGAAAGACCCAGGACACCCAGGTTCCTAAACTCTTGACATCAAGAGGGTTGAAGCTCTGCCACCCACGGAGGATTAAAGTGGAAGAAAATAGCCAGATACCTGAGTTTCTGAGAGAGCCCAGGACATTTCCCAAATCCTACAGTGACCGTAGTGATGTATTTTGGGGCTGTCAGAATTCACAGGGAACCCTGGTTTCCTGTTTCCTGTTACTCATCTCATTTTAGTTCCCTTCCCCTCCCCCTGTAGCTTGGCATGTCTTCTGCTGTGACCTTTAGAGCCAGAGTCACTCTCCCCAGAACCACGCAGAGCGAGGACCACAGCTGGTGGAGAGTCCAGGTGAGAAGCTTATTCCTGGGGCTGGGGGGCCTGCAAAGGGCACACTCGGTAGGATGGTGGGGACATAAGAGTTTTCTGGAATTGCAGAGAAATACAAGGTGAGAAAGTGAATATATTAGGTCTTTGGGAAGGTCGTGGCTTTTTTTTTAATGGTTTTACATGCAAAAATGCATCTTGGCTTCCTCAACGACCCAATAGCAGACATGTGATTCTTTCAGATGCTTTGCTGTGAGTGAGAGCCAGGAATTGGGATACTAAAGAAGGATGCAGAGATGGAGAATATTTTTGTTTAAATGTAGGAAGTTTTAGGGTCGGCAGGTGGCATGGTGGTCGGAGCGCTGGACTCCCACATGGCCTACTGTGGTGCAAGTCCTGCACCTGGCAACCTGAAAATCACAACAAATAAATACATAAATAAATGTATTATATA
>NW_006160071.1:191732-192823 GCF_000334495.1 Tupaia belangeri chinensis | reverse complement strand
GACTCACACCAGGTGCGTGTGCATATGTGCCCAAAATCCCAAGAGGAGAGTAGAGGAGAAGGGATTGTAACATGGCCATCCCCCCAGGGGGTGATTTCTTAATTTCCCTCTCGTTGTCTCTGTTCCTCTCTCTCTCTCTCTCTCGTGCACACACCCTAAGGCAAAACCTCTTTTAAAAAAGACAGGAAGTTCTGGAGCATGTTATGGTGCTGATAGTGATAGAACAGAGAAAATATTCATATTGGTGGGGAGAGAAGGGATAGGAGAAGGAGGGTTCTTGAAACCACGAGGGGGTGGGATTTAGAGAGCCGGCTGAGGGCAGGCGGTGGTGAAGAGACTGTTCTCTGCTCAGAGATGAGCCGGGGAGCTGTGGTGCAGAGGCCGGCAGGACGGTGGATCTGGCGGAGAAGCGAGGGTATCAGCTGTCAGTGGGGCCCGAGAGGAGGTTCAGAGAATGGGGGAGAAAAACAGTGTGATTATGCGTCCTGGGAAAATGGGTAATATGCAGAAGCAGTCGCCGTGTAGAGTGGTGATGGGTTTCCACATGAACAGGCTGGTCGCGGGTGCTGCATGGGACCCATAGCAGAGTTCAGCTCTGCTTCCTCAAGAACTGCAAACTGGGCCAGCAGGTGGCTTAGCGGTTATGTCACTGGACTCCCAGTGACATGTGGCTCGAGTCTGGACCGGCAGCTTGAGATGCATATCGGACACACGTGTACATGCTCGAGATCCTGGGAGAAGAATGGATTGCGGTGTAGCTGTCCCCCAGGAATGATTTCTTACTCTCCCTCTCTCTGTCTCTGTCTCTCCAGTGTGCCCTAAGGCAAAAACCTCTTTTCAAAAAATACAAAAAAGAGTCGCAAACTTAGGTTGATCTCCCCTTCGATCGCACGGCTATGGAGATATTTAGGTAAGGCCGCGCGTGGTGAGATCAGAGGCGTGAAGGCCAGTGTGTGTACGGCGACTGCCACCGAGAAGGAGCTCTGTCCGCAGGAGCCACCGTGGTGTGTTTACTGCCACCACCAGCGTGCTCCCTTGAGCCACAGAGGAGCCGAGGTTACACGGCTTCCTGCTGCCCGCCCCGCCCTGCC
>NW_006160071.1:187685-190866 GCF_000334495.1 Tupaia belangeri chinensis | reverse complement strand
TGGGCTCCCAGTGACATGTGGCTCGAGTCTGGACCGGCAGCTTGAGATGCATATCGGACACACGTGTACATGCTCGAGATCCTGGGAGAAGAATGGATTGCGGTGTAGCTGTCCCCCAGGAATGATTTCTTACTCTCCCTCTCTCTGTCTCTGTCTCTCCAGTGTGCCCTAAGGCAAAAACCTCTTTTCAAAAAATACAAAAAAGAGTCGCAAACTTAGGTTGATCTCCCCTTCGATCGCACGGCTATGGAGATATTTAGGTAAGGCCGCGCGTGGTGAGATCAGAGGCGTGAAGGCCAGTGTGTGTACGGCGACTGCCACCGAGAAGGAGCTCTGTCCGCAGGAGCCACCGTGGTGTGTTTACTGCCACCACCAGCGTGCTCCCTTGAGCCACAGAGGAGCCGAGGTTACACGGCTTCCTGCTGCCCGTCCCGCCCTGCCGTTGCAGAACCTTCCCTCTTCTTGGCATCAGCCTTTTCAAGTGGTTGCCTCAGAGGTTTTTTTTTTTTTTCTTTTAAACATTTCTGTTTTTGTTTCTTAATTTTACTTATTGTTATTATTTTTTAATTTGATCAGAGAGAGAGAATGAGAAAGTCAGCTGACAGGCCTGGGACACATGACCGCAGGCCACGTGAGAGTCCAGTGCCTTAGCCACCACCCCACCTATCAGCACCATCCTCAGAGAGTCCTAAGGACAAACAGGCCGCAGTGTCTCAGTGACAGGATGGAGAGTGGGGGATGGGAGAAGAAAGCGATGTCTCCACGTTGTTTCTGAGACCAGAGAGCATCGAGGCCTAGCACAAAATACCGTCCACGGATTTCATATTTTTTCTAATTTTTTTCTGGAGGGCATGTGTGCTCACTGGAGAGATGAGAGACAGAGAGAGAAAGTAAGGAAGCACCCACCCCTCCAGGGGGGAGGATCACTCCACAATCCCTTCTCCATTCTCCTCTTGAGATTTTGGGCACATACAAGCGTCCGCTGTGATTTTTTAAAGAATTATCTTTTTATCTTAACTTTATTTATTTATTTATTTTAATTTGACCAGAGAGGGACAGAGCGAGAGTGAGAGAGAGAGGGAAAGTGAGAAAGCAAACCGCCAGGTCCAGGACTCAAACTGCGGTCAGCCATGTGGGAGTCCAGCGCCCTTGCTCACCACGCCACCTGCCGGCGCCTGGTGGGATTGTTCAGAGCTGCCAGGTCAGGACTTAAACAGCAGAGTTGACTATGCGAGACCCAGCCACCTTGGCCTCCGCGCTACCTGCTGGCCGGTACACGTGTCATTTTAAATTGTCAGGTAGGCACTTTCTCCCCCAGATTTTTGTCACAGGGCGAGTGCGTTTGTCAGAGAGAGACACAGAGAGAAGGAAAGGGAGAAATCACCCTAGAGGAGATGGCCATGACACATCCCCTTCTCCTCCATTCTCCTCTTAGGGGTTTGGGCACACACACATGCACCTGGCATGACTTTCAAGCCGCCAGGTCGGCACTCGAACCAGGTGGCTTGCGTGTAAGCAACTGTGGGAACATGTTACAGGGTGCGATTTCCAAATAGGTCTGATCACCGGTTGCCAGTTTAGGGTGTGTGAGCGCAGAAGGGGTGGTGGCGAGGACATTGGGACTGGACCGGGAGCGCTAGGGGAGGGCGAGGGAGGTCGGAGTGGGCAAGCTGGGGGTGCGGAGATGAAGACGCGGACGAGCTGTGCAGAGCCGTAACTAACAGATGGCCATGGCTGACCTGTTTCAGGGTGAGCCAGATGGAGCCTAACTCCTCTCTCCCCATGAATATGTCTGGGGGGACCCCCACGGCACCAGCCGGCTACCTGGCCCTGGACATCTTCTCCTACTTGGTCCTTGCAGTCACCTTTGTCCTCGGCGTCCTGGGCAACGGGCTTGTGATCTGGGTGGCCGGCTTCCGCATGGCGCGCACGGTCACCACCGTCTGTTACCTGAACCTGGCCTTGGCCGACTTCTCCTTCACCTGCACGTTGCCGCTCCTCACGGTCTCGAAGGCCATGGGGGGACACTGGCCTTTTGGGCTGTTCCTGTGCAAGTTCATTTTTACTGTGGTGGACATTAACCTGTTTGGGAGTGTCTTCCTGATCGCTTTCATCGCTCTGGACCGCTGCGTCTGCGTCCTGCATCCCGTCTGGGCCCAGAACCACCGCACCGTGGGGCTGGCCAGGAGGGTGGTCTTCGTGCCCTGGATCTGCGCTCTGCTCCTCACCTTGCCGGTGATCATTCGTGTGACCACGGTACCTCACGTCCGGTTCCCGGGGAAAACCGTCTGCACTTTCGACTTTTCTCCTTGGACCGACGACCCTGTAGAGAAGTTGAAGGTGGCCGTCACCATGCTGACGGTCAGAGGGATCATCCGGTTCATCATCGGCTTCAGTGCGCCCATGTCTGTCGTCGCGGTCTGCTACGGCCTCGTGGCCACAAAGCTCCGCAGACAGGGCCTGATTAAATCCAGCCGCCCCTTACGCGTCCTGTCCTTCGTGGTGGCGGCCTTCCTCCTCTGCTGGTGCCCGTATCAGGTGGTGGCCCTCGTGGCCACGGTCAGGGTCCGGGAACTCTTGCTTGGTACGGGCCAAGAGCTCAGAATGGCGCTGGACGTGACGAGCTCCCTGGCCTTCTTCAACAGCTGCCTCAACCCAATGCTCTACGTCTTCATGGGCCAGGACTTCCGAGAGAGGCTGATCCACTCCCTGCCGGCCAGTCTAGAGAGGGCCCTGAGCGAGGACTCAGCTCCGACCAGTGACACCGCGGCCAGTTCTGCTGCAGCTCCTGCCGAGGCCGAGCTAAAGGCGATGTGAGGAGGGAGCCAGGGGCCCCTTCTCAGTTCCTAGCTCCACTTCATCCCATCGCCCCACCTCGAGTCATCCCACGCCACACGCACTCCCTGCTTATCTGAGCGTTACCCACACTTCAGAGAAAATTCCCTGTGCACCCTGATTTGGAGGGAGAAGTAGATGAAAAGCTTTTTGCTGTTGGGACCCTAGCCGGGGTGGTCAGAGGTGAGAGCAGGTAGGAAGATCATAGCCCCGCTTGTCTAGAGTGGTCCTGAGCGAAGCTTACCCTGGCATAGTTATCGGTATTATCCATTCATGCTGACAGTGTCCTACTGTGGGTAATAAGTTGTGCGGTTACCCTAGAACGAGGGATGGGGTGTGAAAGAGT
>NW_006160071.1:183022-187654 GCF_000334495.1 Tupaia belangeri chinensis | reverse complement strand
GACAAGCGATAAAGGAGATGCGTCCTCTAAATTCCTCAGAGGTGCCGACCAGTAAGTGAGTGGAGTTGTAAAACGGTGTACATGTCAGCTGGAGGCCCCGGTCCCTGGTGGCCCCTGAGGGCTGGTTAATCCCTGGCATCACACCTGGGAGTTGACAGTCCTCTCCACATGCCGGTGCTGTTGCTCGTGGCTCGGACTCTGGCTTCCACGGACCCTTCCCGGGTCACACAGCATGCGACGCTTGCTGTCGTTGTGCTCAATGGCGTTCCTGAGTGGAATGAGCCCAGGATGAGACGCAGGTGTTTCCTTCCGTTTTCTTAGAAGCCACTGCGTAAGGAAGGCTCTTCCAAGGTGGAGCACACTTGACAGGGGTTCGGCAGCGTGGGAGAGCGCCCTGGCCGACAGCAGGCAAGCGGAGGCTTCCCCTTGCACTTTAGGCACTACCTCCCCACCCCCACCCCTGCTTTTTAACGGGAAGGAGAGGAAGAGAGAAAGAGAGAGACAGAGAGACCCCTGGCAGGACCTTCACACTGAGCTCCTCCCAGTCCTGCAGCCCCAAGTGTCCCGGGGGTGCCGACACATTGAGGTGGGTGACGTGAACCTGGAGCCCTCCCGCGTGGTCTCCAACATCTGGGAGCAGCATCTCCCTGCCTGTGCCACTGTGGCCGCTGCCACCGCTGTCCTCGCTGTCCTCGACGACGTTCACCCTCCCCCATCTCTGCGCCTTCAGACTCTCCTCACAGCGCAGACGGTTCCCAATCACGTCCCTGACTCCTCCTTTCCCTTCCCACCCCGCAGTCTCCTTTCCTGGCCCAAGCCGTTTAGCAATGATAGCATCTTCCTTCCCAAGAGTTCTCGAAGCAGCTCTGAATGGAGGCATTCAGATACCACCGACAACCGCTGTCGTTAAGATTTTAGTGTAAATAATACGGAGGAGAAGAGAAAGGGAGGTAAGCAAAGGGAAGCAGGGTGAAGGCGAGCCGAGAAGGGCTGGAGTCTGCAGGCAGCAGGCAGGCCCTCGGGAAGGGGCTGCGCGGTGACGATTTCATTCCAGGTCAGAGGGCGAGCCCTGTGTTCTGACGCCACGGTCTGACCCTCAGGAATCAACCCCTTCTCTGGACTCCCACGGCATCCTTTTCTGTACAGCCCCCCGCGAGCTCTCCAGGCCTTGCAATAGAGCATCAGGACACTTACTTAACCTTTCCCACTGACCCCCAGCTTCTGGAGGGCACCGCATCATCCTTGGCTCCCTCTTGTACACAGAAATATTCAATAAATGTTGATTTAACTGGGACTTTTGTTTCTGTGCCTCTTTTTTTTTTAATAGATTTTTGCCATAAAGTGTGTGCGCTGGTCAGAAAGAGACAGAGAGAGACAGAGAGAGACAGAGAGAGACTGAGAGAGGGAAAATGAGAAATCGCCCTCCCAGGGAGGAAGGCCACGCTGTCACCCCTTCTCCTCCATTCTCCTTCTGGGATTTTGGGCACACACTCCTGGCATGATTTTCAAGCTGCCAGCTCTGGGACTCGAACCGTGGTCAGCCATATTGGAGTCCAGCACCCTAACCACTACACCACCTGCTGGCTCCTCTGTACCTCTTTTTCGCTAGGATATTTACACATCCAGTGACTCGTTAGTTAGCTAACTTAATGAAGTCAGCCAAGTTCTTCCTATTCTGACATGTGGGGGAATTTGGACCCAGAGTTGGGACATACTTCGAGTTTATAGGGCAGTCTTCTTATGAGACCATCCTTACTTCTGACACCAGCTGCTGCTCTGCAGAGTTTCCCCTAGCCCCTGCAGTTTGGTCATTTGCTTCAAAGGCTCACAGAGAGAGGGAGCGGTGCAGATGATCTGAACAAAGCAGAGAGGGGTGATGGAGCCCCAGAGTCCCGGCAGCAGAGAAGCCACGCGGCGATGTTCGCAGCTCTGTTTGGATGGAGTCTGTAAACGCCTCTGCATCCTTCCAACCAGCATGCTTAGCACAAGCCAGCGCGGAGGGTCTCCGTAACTCGCAACTAAGCAATCCGTGGCTGATAGCCTATCTGCCTGGGCGGGTGCAGGTGGTGCTCATGACAGGGCTGGCCAGGAAGCGGGTGGGGAAGGCTGGGGGGAGGGATTATTATCCTCTAGGCAACGACTGGGGGACCCAGCGGCGAGAAGATAAAGTTGATCTGCAAAAGAGATTGATATACAAAAGTGAAAAAAATCGGAGCTGGAGAACTGGGAAGCCGGTGGCTAGCGAGCTCGCCTGCTGGCTGCTCCCTCTTATCGACTCCACGGCTGAAGGTCAGAAAGGACAGGACAGGTCCGATGTGAACGCTCTTAGAACTGACGTACACTGTAACCTCTTCTTTCTTATTTATTTATTTTAATGAGATTTTTGCTCTCGGGCGCCTGTGCTCACAGGAGAGACAGAGAGACAAACAGAAAGCGAGAAATCACTACCCCCTCTGGAGAAAGGCCACTCCGTACCCCCTTCTCCTCCTCCATTCTCTTTTCAGAATCTTGGGCACGCACACACACATGCCCAGTGTGTTTTAAGGGGCTGGATGTGGGGACTTGAATACTGGTTGACTAAATGGGAGTCCAGCAATATAACCGTTATACCATCTGCTGGTCCCCATTGTAACCCTTTTACTAGTGTAAAGAACTATAGCTTTTGAAAAATTATTACCACTATTTTTAAATTTTGCTATAGGGCACATGCATGAGAGGGAGTGAGAAAGAGAAAGTCAGAAAGCAAGCCACCAGGTCCAGGAATTGAACCGTCATCTGCCATGTGGGAGTCCAGAACCTTAACCACCATGCCACCTGCTGGCCTGGGACCCTAGCTTTTTCAGGGTCAGTAGACATGTGGGTCTGACTGCAGACCCCAGGGTCTGACCCTTATTTGATGTTAGCTTTGTCACACCAATAAAATTCCTTTCTCTTTATAATTTTTGTTTTACAAAAGGAGGACTCGAACCGCGGTTGTCCACGTGGGAGTCCAGTGCCATAACATCTACAGGCCCCTCACCAAACGGGGTCTTGTCACAATCCACCCCCAGCCTCAGCCAGGCCTGGGTCATGGGCGTGTGCATGCCCAGTGTGCCCAGAACCTTCTCCTGCAGGTGAGAGTCTCGTAAGAGTCGCGTTTTACCATCACACCACCATGTGGATCCTTCTGACCCCAGTTTCTGATATGAACTCCTAAAACCCTTATAATTTCCTGTGTGATAAGTATGACAGGTGCATCTTGTGACACAAGAGCTTCTAAGACCCTTGGAATCTACAGAGTCATAAGAGCATTTTCATATGCTAATGAGATGCCTGGAGGCCAGAGGGGGACCAAGATGGGGTGAAAGTTGTCAGAATCAAAATGGAATCATTTGTGTCAACTTGCGTTGAACCCTGACTGAATGGAGCCAGGGGAGGGCTGCAGAGGGGCGGTTCTCACAGGAGGATGCCAGATAGAAGGGACTTCCTTCCGCAAGGCAAGCCAGGTACCAGGTTCACCTCTGGGCACATACCAGTGTGTGAGCTCGTGATCCTGGTAAGCCGGGGGCGGGGGTACCCCAGAATCGGGACCCTGTTGAGGTTGCCTGTCTCTTTCTCTGTGTCGTTATCAGAAGACATAAATGATATTTTAAATAAAGACTCTGCTAAAACACAACCTTGCACAAAGAACATTGTGACCTTACGCAGAAACTACTTCTGTGAAGACACCTGCTGGGGAAGCGCCTGGCCAGCAGGGACAGTCACGGAGCAGCAGTGACGCCAGTAGCGAGAGTGTCATCAGCTCGCCCCGCTATAGATCTCCGACAGCTGGCTCCCAGCCACACTCCCTGTTCGTGGCTTTTGCCTTTAGAAGCCGTCTAGAGATTCTAAGGCCTCAGAACACGTACTCAAGGCTATTTGAATCTACATCTCTTCAAAAAATTATTTACTTATTTATCTATTTATTGGTTGTGATTTTCGGGCCGCCTGGTCTGGGACTTGAACTGCAGTCCACCATGTGAGAGTCCAGCCCTTTAACTACCACACCGCCTGTCAGCCCCACCCAATAAACTCTTGTTTTACCAAAATGTGTGCTTGCTTGCTTGCTTTCTTATTTTTGAGAGTGTTTGCTCTAGGGCATGTGTGCCCGCCAGAGAGGCAGAGAGAGAGACAGAAAGCGAGAAATCACCCCCCTTGGGGGGATGGCCACACCACAATCCCTTCTCCTCCATTCTCTGGGGATCTTGGGCATGCACGCACACGCCCCCGGTGTGAGTTTGAAGCCCCAGTTCTAGGACTCGAACCATAGTCCACTGCATGGGAGTCTAGCCATGTAGCATTATGCCATTTGCTAGCCCTGTGCCCTGTTTCTTTAAGGCTGAGGGTAGCTTCAGGAAGAGGGCTCGATTCTGAAAGACCAAGACATGACTAGACGGTTGGGACTGTCAGCCTCACCCCTACCCTCCAGGAAGGGGAGAGTGACGAGGATGGATGAAATCACTAACAGCCAGTTTTCAACCATGGAGTTTCCGGAAAACCCTAAATGACAGAGTCTGCAGAGCTCCCTGGTTGGTGCACGCATCCTGTGCTGTGGGGCCATGCACCCCAGTTCCACAGGGGTTGAAGCTCTTTCACGTGAGACCCTCTGGGATG
>NW_006160071.1:182436-182990 GCF_000334495.1 Tupaia belangeri chinensis | reverse complement strand
ACCCAGCTATTCCTCTGTAGTCTTTACAACAAACCGTTATGACGAACCGAGAAACCTACGTAGAGAGTGTCCCTGAGTTCTGTGAGTTATTAGAGCAAGTGACTAAAACTGAGGAAAGAGGCATGGGGACCCCAGTCTGTAGCCAGGTGGGACAGAAGCGAGGGAGCCCTGGGAAGACACTGCTTGCAATGGGCAATTAGCTATGAAGGGGCAGGCAGCCTGGGGACCCAGCCCGCAACGGAGGAACTGAGAGTAACTGTGGGTAGTCAGGCCTGAATTAAACTGCAAGACAGGGTCAGCAGGTGGCATGGTGGTTAGGGTGCTGGACTTCCACGTAGCCGACTGTGATTCAAATCCCGACCTGGCGGCTTGCTTTCTCTCTCTCTCTCTCTCTGGTGAGCACATGTACCCTATAGCTGAAATTAAATAGATCATTGTAAAAACGAGTACATAAATTGCAGGACACCCAGTTGATGTCCTCAGAGAACTGTAGATTCCTGGGTTGGTGTCAGAGTGCTGTTAACAGAGGAACAGGCCTTTCTGTGAGTCCTCCC
>NW_006160071.1:173591-181512 GCF_000334495.1 Tupaia belangeri chinensis | reverse complement strand
TCTGGTTACTATAGCAAATTAAAATAATAATAATAAATTAAATAATTATTTTTAAAAATAAAAACAAAACCAGGGCAGTGAACCCATGCTGGTTAGTTAGGACACAGGGTGGGTGGTCGAGAGGGGCTCTGGGCACGTTGTTTCCGGACCCAGGTGTGGAGACGCAGGTGTGCGGACTTCGTGAACACGCCGAGAGTGCCGTGGGGGTCGTGCCGTGCTCTCCGGTGTACGTCACACTGCCACAGCGTCAGAAGGGAAGGAGAGCAGGGCGGGAGGGTGGAGGGGAGGGTCGGGGAGAGAGAATGTAGGGAGGGAAGGAGAGAGGGGAGGTGGGGCTAGCAGGTGGGGAGGGTGCGGGGCTCCCATGTGATCCCAGTGTCTGATGGCAGTATGAATCCCAGACCTGTCCGTTTGCTTTTTCACTTTCCCCCTCTCTCTCTAGTGAGCTCACAAGCTCTACAGCAAATTAAAAAATAATAATATTAGGGCCGGCAGGTGGCGTGGTGGCTAAAGGCGCTGGATTCCCACATGGCCAACCACGGTTCGAGTCCTGGACCTGGCGGCTTTCTTTCTCTCTCTCTGCCTCTGTCCCCCTCTGGTCAAATTGAAATAAACAAATTAATAAATAAAGTTAAAAATAAAATAATTCTTTAAAAAATATTAAATGCAACTAAATAAATAAGTATTGTTTAAAAAAGGATAGAGGGAGAGAGAAGAGAGTGGGAAAGAGGACTAGAGGAGGGAGAATGGGAAGGAGGGAACGAGAGAAAAAGGGAAGGACGTGAAACACAGAGACAGGAAGGAGGAGAGAGAGGAGAGAGAAGGGATGGAGGGAATGAAATGAAAGGAGGGTAGGAGAGGAGGAGGAAGAGAGGAAGAGAGAAAGTAGAGAGGGAGGGAGGAGAGAGAGAGGTGAGAGAGAGGATGGAGAGGAGGAAGAGAGGAGGGAGAGAGAAAAGTGAGAAAGGGGGGCGGGCAGGAGAGCAGAGGGGTGGCTGGAAGCACTTTTTGGCACGTGGGGGTGAAGGGTGAGTTAGGCTTTTCTGTAGCTGAAGAGATGAGGAGGAGATTGCAAGAATCATTTCCCCACCTGGGCCACCGTCCACACATCTGGAGACAGAGTGGAGGCTGCAGGGACACCAGAAGCACAGGCAGAAAGATCGGAGTTCAAGCCCAGCCACGCCCGGCATCTGGATCTGACTCACACCCTCTGTCATCGATGTCATTCCTGCGGACGGGGGACCACTTTGGTTTCCCAGACCTCCAACTAGTTGGGGACCTTTGGAGGTGGGTAGAGACCCCACCTCTCTCTCCTCTGCACACGTGGTGGGGGCAGACTCAGTGACGTGCTGAGATGGTTTGTATTAGCTTGCAAATTTCAGAAATGGTATGAGCCACTGTTGAAAATCAAATCACAGAGACTTAAGTTGATGTAAGTGCTATTAAGAAAACAAAGGTAGGGCTGGCCCTGTAGTGCAGCTGTTAAGGGTATGCAGGGGAAACCAGATCCTATATGGCTGACCATGGTTCAAATCCTGACCCTGGCAGTTTGAAAATCATGCTGGATCTAGGACCCTGCTGGGTACAAAAATGAAGGAAAACAGTTTGCAGCATGGCCAGGCCCTGTGGCAAGGTGCACACTTTCTCTCTCTCTCACTCTCTCATGCACACTTGCCCTCTGGCATAAAACAAAACAAAGCAAAACAGAAGCAAACACAAAAAGAAAAGGCAATAATTTTTTTTGGAGAGGTTTTTACTATAGGGCGCGTGTGCTCGCCAGACAGAGAGAGACAGAGAGACAGAAAGCAAGAAATCACACCCCAGGGGGATGGCCACGCCACAATCCCCTCTACTCCATTCTCCACTAGGATCTTGGGCACGCATGCATTCACATGCGCCCGGCGTGAGTTTTAAGCCACCGGGTCTGGGACTCGAACCGTCGTCGACTACATGGGAGTCCAACGACATAGCCATTATGCCAACTGCTGGTCCTGAGGTAATAAATTTTTTTGAGAGACTTGTGCTATAGGGTGCGTGCACTGGCCAGAGAGAGACAGAGAGACAGCAAGCAAGAACTCACCCCCCTCCTCCCCAACCCCCCCATAACCATTATGCCATCTGCTAATCTCGGTAATAAATTCTTAAAATTTATAATTTTCCAATCATTATGCTACATTTTGAAGAACAAATAAAGTTCTGACAGAGAGAGAGAGAGAGAGAGAGAGTGAGACGAGCACCCTCATGGGGTTCCACGTGGCTGACCTCCCTCCGGCCTCCTCCCTACTTTCCGCCCAGGCGGGACCTGGCATGCGTGTCCGGCCCTAGTTCCCCTTCTTGTCTCAACTCTGTTCCTTCAGAAACCACTGAAGCTTGAGACATCTGCGCCGATGGCCAGAACTCCGAGAGACCCCAGGGGAATCGACTGGAACCCCAGCCTGTGAGGTTCTGTGTGGACCCAGCGTGGTTCGAGCAGCGCCTTGCTGCTGTGCTCCTGAGCTGGCCTGTCGCAACGTCACCGTCGGTGACAGAAAACTAGCAAAGGAGACTGGCACTGAAATTTTGAAAGAAATAGCAAGTCGCCCTGAAGCACATGGAATTCACGATAGAGTCATACATTGCGGTATTTGCACACTCTCTGTGTCCTTTATAATCATAACATTTACTGTGAGCCTAGTTTTTTTTTTTTTTTTGGAGAGGTTTTGTGCTATAGGGCGCGTGCGCTCGCCAGACAGACAGAGAGAGACAGAGAGACAGAAAGACAGAAAGTGAGAAATCACCCCCCAGGGGAGATGGCCACGCCGCAATCCCTTCTCCTCCATTCTCCTCTTGGGATCTTGGGCACGCACGCACAAGTGCCTGGCGTGAGTTTTAAGCCACTGGGTCCGGGACTCGAACCGCGGTCGACTACGTGGGAGTCCAGCGACACAGCCATTACACTAACTGCTGGTCCCTGAGCCTAGGTTTTTATAGACAAACATATTTCCCTGAGAGAGCTGGCCGTTAAACACTTACCAGCACACCATGGTGTAGAAACACATTGCCTTTTTTTTTTTTTTAAGTTTTATTTTATTTTATTTTATTTTTGTTTTTTAGAGAGATTTTTTTCTCTGCAATCCAGAGATCAGAGACTGCCGAGGGAGAGCAGATCTCTGCATGTGCTCACTGGAGAGACAGAGAGACAGGAAGGGAGAAATCACCCCCCACAGGGAATGGCCACACTACAATCCCTTCTCTATTCTCCTCTTGGGATCTGTTGGCACGCACGCACAAGTGCCCAGCGTGAGGTTTAAGCCACCAGGTCTGGGACTTGAACCGCAGTTGACTACATGGGAGTCCGGTGACGTAACCATTATACCATCTGCTGATCACTTAAGCTTTACTTTTAAAAGAGAGACAGAGAAATTCTCCAATGGGGCATGGTCATGCCTAATTTTGTCTCTGCTTCTCCATCCTGTTAGAAACACATGCCCGGGGAGTTCTTCAAGCTGCCAGAGGGCCAGGATTTGAAACGCAGTGAGCCATATTGGATCAGGCTCCCTTAACCACCAGCCATGGGCTTGTCCTTCTGTTGGTTCTCCATGAGCTGTGTTCAAATCCCGGCTCTGTCATTGCTTGCGTGACCTTAGACAAGTCACTTCGCTCTTTGGGCCTATAATACCTATCTCAGGGAGCTCTTGGGGTTAGAGCTCACGAATACGAAGTGGTCAGCACAGACCTTGTCACATGTCACGGCCACCATCTACACCACAAATGTCCCAGGTGCTGGAGCCGGGTCTGCTCTCCCTCGGCGGTCTCCGATCTCTGCGGTCCAGACCACCACAGCATGCACTGCCTGTCCGACGCTGCCTCCCGTCTTCAGACTCTTCCTTGTCGCAGTGGGTGGACTGGAAGTCCCACAGCAGACGTTAGCCTTGGGTCCTTCAACCCGGGCTAGGGAGAGAAAACCTTTTCTGAGTGACCCGTTCTGGTCCTGTTCTCTCCAAACGAGGAAGGTCCGTGTGAGTTTCTCTAGGGCGAAGGTCACCACGCGTCTGTGAAATGCCCACGTGAGCCATGCTGGGCTGGCGCCCTGCTAGAGCTGCCAAAGCTCGTCACCCCACACGGCGTAGCTGGAAACCGCAGAAATGTTCCAGCTCACAGATCCGGACACGGGAAGTCTGAAGTCGAGGTTAGAGGGCCGCCTCCTTTCTGGTGGTTCTGAGGGACTCTGCCCGAGGCCACTCTTGGTTCCTGGTGGCTGCTGGGCAGCCTTGGCACGGCGAGGTGGATGGAGTGAACCTTGGCCCTGCCAGCCCCATCTCTCTGCTGTAGCCCTCGCCCCCACGTCCCCGAATGCACCCTTCCTTGGGTGCTGGGTAACCGCAGAGACGGTGTTTAAGTGAGGGTGAGGTCGTACCAGAGCAGGGTGGGCCCTGCCGTTCTTGTGCAAAGGGGGAATTTGGACACCAACACACCCAGGAAGGACACACACGATGCTGAAGGCGGAAGTGATGAAGGGGGCAGCAAACTGCCAGAGGCTGGGGACAGCTGGGCACAGAGTGTCCCTCACAGCCCTGGGAAGGAACCAGTCCTGCTGACACTTGACCTTGGCCTTCTGGCCTCCAAGACTATGAAGCAATACATGCCTGGTTTGGGTGCTGCGTGGTGCAAGCCCAGGAGACGGGGACGTCCACCCTGCTGTCTTCCTTTTCCCTTCTGCCTCTGGGGCCTAATCTCCCTCTGCCTCGCTTTTACGAGGACACTTGTCCCTGGATTCAGGAGGCAGCTCTAAATGAACGATGATCACATGAAAGCGTTGACTTCATGTCATCCAGAGGCACTGGGGTGAGCACGGCGGTGTCTTTTTTGGGGGGAGGTCACCCGCTAGCCTGCCTCACCTGAGGTCTGTACGTATCCGCTCATGCGACCCTCATTCTGCAGCCGTGGGGAGGAGGAAATCTGAGGGTCTGAGGGCATGACCGCTGCCCGAGGCTCACAGGTGTTGGAGGTGGGAGGAGAAGGCAGGCCCGTCTGACCCGCTGCTGTCTCGTGCTCTGTCCCAGAGGCGTCCTCGGTGACAATGACTGCCGAACGAATGATGCATGAAACGGCTCACAAGCTCTCTGCCTCAGCCAGTTCCTAGGATCGAGGAATAACTGATGAAAGAGTCGGGAGTTTCTGTTTTATTTTTTAAGTTTTACTATAGGGTATGTGTGCTTGCCAGAGAGAGACGGAGACAGGGAATGGCCATGCCATGGCCCCTTCTCCTCCAGTCTCCTCCTGGAATTTTGGGCACACATGTACATGCCCGGCATGATTTCCCAGTCGCTGGGTCTGGGACTGGAGCGGCATAGTCAGCCCCTGGGGTCCAGCAGCTCAATCCCATGCCACCTGCTAACCCAGAAGTTTATTTATTTATTTGCCACAGGGCATGCGTGCCTGAGAGAGAGAGAGAGAGAGAGAG
The DNA here is from genome assembly GCF_000334495.1 of Tupaia belangeri chinensis. NCBI lineage: Eukaryota > Metazoa > Chordata > Mammalia > Scandentia > Tupaiidae > Tupaia > Tupaia belangeri. Next base: position 176,069 of record NW_006160071.1, on the reverse strand, counting down.
AATGAGAGAGAGAGCGAGAGCGAGCAACGGGTGGGGTCGCACCCGCATCCCTTCTCCTCCATTTCTCTGTCCTGGCAGGATTTGGGGCGTGCACGCACATGTGCCCAGTGTGTTTTCCAGGCTGCTGGGCCAGGACTTGAACTGCACGGTCAGTCTTGTGGGATATCACTCCCTTAACCACTAGGCCATGAGCTCATTTAAACCAATGTCCACCCCTAGTGTCTCTGGCTGTCTACCTGACATTGAGTATGTCGGGCCTTAGTCCCCCTATCTGTAAGATGCGGATTAAAACACTCTCTTCAAATGGTTTTCCAGGGTGTTAAATGAGGGAAACACAGGTCAAGCAAAGTAGGAGCCTGGGAAATAATTTTTCTTTTTTCATTTTGGGAGACATTTTTTCCTAGCCAGGTTGTTCCTAAACTCTCTTTCTCTCTCTTTTTTTTTTCTTTTTTGAAATTCAATCATTGTCTATCCTTTTTAAAAAAGAATTATTTATTTATTCATTCATTTATTTTATATTTGACTAGAGAGAGAGACACATACACACACACACACACACATACACACAGACAAAGTGAGAAAGCAAGCCACCAGGTCCAGGACGCAAACCTGGTCGGTCATGTGGGAGTGCTCAGCACCTTAACCACCACGCCATCTGCTGGTCGTCTGTATACCCTTTTTTTTTTTATTAAAGTATCTATTTATTTGTCGTTATTTTCGGGCCTCTGGGTCCAAGGCTTGAACCATGGTCAGTCATGCGGGAGTCTGGCGCCTCAACCACTACTCCACCTGCTAGCCTTCGTTGTCCATCTTTACAGCTCTGTCCTTCCCAGAAGTGGTTCCCAAACTTGTAAATGCCCACGTGGGGCATTTGTTTTAGCCACCGCTGGGTCCCCGGGCTCATGGAGTCAGAGGACACAGGAGCAAATACTGAGGACTGGATGGCTTGGGGCCCAGAGGACACTGCATGCCTAGGCCAAGAGCAGATGGCGGGGCCGGGGCGCAGAGGTGCACAGCTGGTGGCTCCATGGGAGGCGGCGGCACGCGAGGCCGGGCTTGGTCCCACTCCTTGTGCACACTGGCCACGGCTGCCCCCGCCCTCGCCAGCTGGGCGGCTGGGGCAGGAGGCTCACTGCCCAGTGACTCTTCCTTTCTCTCTCCCTTCCTCATGAAAGAAAAAATTGTGTGTGTGTGTGTGTGTGTGTGTGTGTGTGTGTATGGGGGTGGGGGGGACGTTGGAGCTGGCCTCGTGCATCTCTCTTGTCCCAAAGCCCAGATCGTCACAGGGATAAGGAGGGCGTTGCCAGGGTGGGTCCGGGTGGGGAACCCATGACCGAGGCGCGGCTAAGAGCTGGCCAGGATACCACCCAGCCTAGTTCCCCTTCTGTGCCAGTGGCAGCGCTGCTGCTGGGGGCCTGCAGCCCTGACCTCAGGGGGACCCTGGACCGGCTCCTGCCACTTCCTCTCTCGGCAACTGCAGGCTGTCCCTGGGGAAGAAAGATAAGGAGGCCGGTGGGGACTGAGGCGAGGCTACTGGGGCTGTCTACTCCTGGCCAGGAGGAGGCTTGCCTGTAGCCACCAGTCCAGGAATCCAACCTCCTGCCTCCTCAGGGTCCCCCTGCTGCCGCCTAGGTCCACCATGGAGCTACCTCAGCTGACCCTGGTTCCAAAATGGCTAGCGTCACCTCACACTCCAGGGCGCCAAGCAGCCTTCATCTAAGGGTCATCCTGCACTCGGGGTCCTTTGGCCTCACCCTGCGTCCCTCAGGGAGTCCACTTGTCCCCTTTCCACATCCTTAAAGCAAACCGGTAGTTGCTAAAGCGTCTCGGAGCTGTCGCAGCGGATTACTGACAGCATGTGTAGCCACATCAGAAGGAAGTGTGGGTGCCTGGGCCCGCTGCTTGCACCTGGCACCTCAGCGGGGCTGCCGGGACTGGACCTGCCACCCTGGTCCTCAGTAATGGCGGTCTGCGTGGCTTTGAGCTGAAGCGGCGGTAGGTGTCCAGGACGCGCAGAATAGATGGCGGGGACGAGCCAGACGTCGCTGTCAGAGGGGCTGTGAGCTCTTCCACCTGCTACCCACCCAGCCGGCCGCCCGCTCCCTACCACGGTCTCCTGGGGCCGGCTGCGGGCTGGTGCATGGCTGGGCTCCTCCTAGGGAGGCTGCTTGGGCCCGGCTGTGGGGGAGGCACTCAGGTCTCAGGCCAGAGTACGGGAACCCGGGCAGGTCGGGGCAGCACGGAGCTGAAACTGCACGCACCAGGGTGGACAGGACAGTGCCGTCGGAGCTCAGAGTGCAGAGGACCAGCACCGCAGCTGGGCTTCCTCTTCAGCACACCCATCTCAGACCCAGGTTCCCAGCCCCAGCCCCTCCTCCCTGGACCCAGGTTCCCAGCTCAGCCCCTCCTCCCTAGACCCAGGTTCCCAGCCCCAGCCCCTCCTCCCACAGACCCAGCAGCCCAGCCCCACCCCAGCCC
>NW_006160071.1:167758-173538 GCF_000334495.1 Tupaia belangeri chinensis | reverse complement strand
CCCCCCCCCCCCAAGCCCCGGGTCCCCCCCCCCAGCCCCTCCTCCCACAGACCCAGGAGCCCAGCCCCAGCTCCTCCTCCCCGGACCCAGGTTCCCAGCTCAGCCCCTCCTCCCTGGACCCAGGTTCCCAGCCCCAGCCCCTCCTCCCACAGACCCAGGAGCCCAGCCCCAGCCCAGCCCCTCATCCCTGAGGGCGCTCAGCAGGTGCAAAGACCTAGTGCCCGACACCTGATTTCTATACCTGGCTCTGCTGCCTCACTGGCCAAGTACCAACTCTTCTCAGACCTCAGTTTTTTTTTTATTAGAGGTTTTTGCGCATGCACTCGCCAGACAGAGAGAGACAGAGAGGCAGAAAGTGAGAAATCACCCCCCAGGGGGGATGGCCACGCCGCAATCCCTTCTCCATTCTCCTCTCAGGATCTCAGGCACGCACGCACACGTGCCTGGCGTGAGTTTTAAGCCACCGGGTCCGGGACGTGAACCGCGGTCGACTACGTGGGAGTCCAGCGACATAGCCATTACGCTAACTGCTGGTCCCAGACCTCAGTTTTTCTGCCTGGACTGTGAGAGGACTCCCCCGCTTCCCGGCGACAGCAGGAGGTGGACGTACTGTCATTGCGGGCGTCTTCCTTCCAGCCTGGGCAGAATCTTGGAGTCCTGGCTGTTTCCCAGAATCTGGCGTGCAGGAGGAACAGCCAGTGGAACACCAGTCCGCTGTGGCTCCGTGGTGGGCAGTGACCCAAGCTCTGAGTTCCTGGAAGTCCAGAGGCTCTGCCTCTAGATCCGGGTCTTTACTGATCCCGGGGCCCTTGAGGTCTCACCTCCTTCTAGCTCCTCATCCCGTCCCCAGGGACAGGCCATGCTGAGTGGTGGCCCCAGAGCCGTTGGGGGGGGCGGTCTGCTGCTGGGCTCCCCACCTTCCCCGCTGTCTCCATTCCTCCGGCCTCCACCCACCATTCTGACTGTCCCACCTCACTCATTCATCCAACACACTTGTACGAGGTGCCCGGGTTAGTCCAGGCCCGGAGGAGAGTCTTGAACCCAACAGGGAGGAATGGCCTCCTGTGCAGAGCTCACCTTGCACACGGGAGCAGGGGGGCACAGGCGCCAGGCTCCAGGGGCAGGAAGGCGCCCAGTGCTGTCAAAGAGCCACAGCGGGGGTGGGAGGAGGGGTCTGGCACCCAGGTCTCCACGGGGAGCCATCTGAGTATCTGGGTTCTCCATGGCATTTCCCTTCCAGCCTGGGACACCCAGCAACGAGCTGGTCCACCTGGATTCAAGCATTTAACGCACCACACAGGCTTCAAGTCCCTTGTCAGCGTCTCCCCACCCTCCCCAGTTTCCCAGAGACAAGTGAGCAGAAGACCAGCCTCTCTAGGTCGGGGCAGGGGAGGGGCCGCCACATCCCCGTGGCCCCCCCATTTCCTTGCTCCTCGCTCCTCAGGGCTTCCCTGCGCCCCTGCCCATCCTCAATCACCCTTTCCAGGGACTCCAGCCACCCCACAGTTCCGAGCTCAGATACAGAGCTCTCTCCAGCCCAGAGAAGACACTGGGATTGCTGGTGTCACCCTGCCACCCAGTGAGTGGCCCTGGCCAACAGCCCCAGGTCTCTCCATCCAGTTGACTCCAGCCCAGGCTGACCCTGCCTGCACCTCCCCTGTTGACAGCCCTTCTGTAGCTCCCTAGTACTCCAGGGAAAGGTCCTAGCTTTTGAGTGTGACACTCAACCCCCTGCAAGTTACACACGTGAAAGAGCTTGATTTAGCATTCCGCAATTCTAACGCAAGCATATTACACAGCGCACACAGATGTAAGTTTTACTTGCCAGTTAAAGAAGGAAAGGCAAGCTGGCCCCATCACGGGGCAGTTGAGCACTGAGAAGAGCAAGCCAGACCCCTGTGGGTTTGAGTCCTGGCCCCCGCCCTCACCACCCAGGATCCTGATGGGACAGAGAACTGAGGGGAAATGACTGCAGTGTGACTCGGCCCTGGGGATCGCTCGCCCATGCATGTTCTGTGTCTCCGTGCATGCACGTGTCTTCTGGCATAAAACAGTTTTTATTTTTAAAAAAATCAAGTAAAATACATTAAAAGAGAAACGCTATGGGAACCAGCAGTTAGCATAATGGCTATGTCGCTGGACTCCCATGTAGTCAACTGCGGTTCGCGTCCCAGACCCGGTGGCTTAAAACTCATGCCGGGCGCGTGTGCGTGCGTGCCCAAGATCCCGAGAGGAGAATGGAGGAGAAGGGAGTGAGGCGTGACCATCCCCTTTGGGGGGTGATTTCTCGCTTTCTGTCTCTATGTCTCTGTCTGTCTGGCGAGCACACACGCCCTATAGCGAAAAAAACCTCTCAAAAAAAAAAATCAAAAGAGAAACTCTGCGTGGGCAGATTCCATTGCTGGGACATCAACCTTCTGGTCCTTTCCTGAGTGGCCAGGCCATTTCTTGCCTCGGGGACCCTTTTCCCACTCCACCTTCCATGCCTACTCTTGCCATTACTAACTGCCCATCAGCCAGGATCTCCTCCTCCAGGAAGCCTTCCTTGACTCTCTCCTGGGCTGGTGCTTCCTCGCACTGGTGTGTGGTCCCCTGTTTACACAGCTGTCTCCTCCACCAGACCGGCATCTCAGGGCAGGGCCAGGGCTGAGTCATTTCTGTGAGCTCGCTGCGGTTCAGGAGAGGCCCCTTCTGCCTTTCTCAAAAGCTTATCCCCCCACTCTTCACTTCTGTACACCACGCCCTGAGGTTTTCTGAGGAGGACGATGATAGAAATCTTGGGAAGGTCACCTTGGACCCAGGACGGGGACCAGAAGTCAGCCATGGCCGGAGCGCAGGGTCTGAGAGAGGGCTGTCAGTGGGGGTGCTGGAGGTCTCACCCAGTCTGTGGCAGCCCAGAGCCCCCGGCCTTGTCTTTCAGCTCTTGCCCTGCTGCTGGGGACCTTGGCCATCCCTCCTTGCAGGCAATTCTGGGCGACTAAACATCTGGATCTGAGGGAGGAGGGGCTGGGGGCCTGGATCCCTGGGTTCGGGGGAGGAGGGCCGGGGGGCCTGAGCTCCAGGGTCGGGGGCGAGGTGCTGGGGACCCAGGCTCCAGGGTGGGAGAAGCGGGAGCCTTTCGGGTTTGAATCCCTGGTCCCTCCTCCCTCGCACACTCTAGTTTTAGAAGCATCTGGTTTTATACAGCGCCCCACCCGGGCAGCCAAATGCCAGGCTGGTGGGCGGGGCCTGGGCTGCCCCGCCCACCGGGAGGTGGCCTCCGCCTCCGCGCCGGCTCCCGGGCGCGCCTCCGCTGCAGGATCTCGGGAAACCCGGACTGTGCGCACTTGGCGGCCGGCGGAGGGGACGGGACGGGCGGGACACATGGGGACTGAGAGATGGCGGATGAGAGAGCGTGAGTCAGAGACAGGCAGAGACAGTGAGAGACAGAGAAACACAGATAGCGCCTCGGAGAGGCGATAGGGATGCAGAGAGACGAGGCGGGAAAGAAGACAGAGACAAAGAGACACACACAAACCAGGAGAAAGCCAGGGGGCACTTGGGGAGAGAGATTCAGAGAGTGAGAACGTCGAGGGGGTTGAGAGAGGCTGAGAGACACGGACCAAGAGAGAAGTCGGCTTGTGTGTGTGGTGGTGGTGGTGGGGGCGTGGGGAGGAGAAACCACAGGGAGACTGGACCTACAGACGGACAGACAGGGGCGAGGAGACAGGGACGCAGAGAATAACAGATTTGCAGAGAAAGTCGCGGACAGGACATGGGAACCCTGGCACGCTCGCCCATGTGGCCCCGAGGCGCTGACGCCTGGGTCCCCCATCTCTGTCCCACCCTCCGTTTCTCTGATGGGTTCCCTGACCTGGCTCCTGAGTGCGCCTGAGCCCCAGCCCCGTCCAGACCCAGGCCCAGGGACGGACAGACGCTCACTCACAGCTCCAGTTCCAGGCAGCGTGCCTCCCACGCCAGCGCACACGCTGCCACACCCACTGCCACACCCACGGGCACGCACGTGTGTGCGTTCGTCCCTCTGCCAGCTGCCGAGACACGTCCCTGGGGGACCCACTCCAAAGACGACCCTGGGGACTGGAAGAGTGTGGCTGTGGGGGGAAACGGGGAGGGGTGGGGGAGAAGGGAGGAGGGGGAGGCTGCAGAGAGAGAAACGGGGAGAGGGGAGGGAAGAAGTGGGAGAGAGGGGAGGAGAGTGAAGTGGGAAGGGAGGCAGAGCTGGGGAGAAAGAGTGGGACAGGGGACAGGACTAGGACAAGGTGGGGTGACCCCACACACAGGAGAGGGGAAGAGGAGGGGGCCGCAGAGAAAGATGAAGGGCGACCAGCCGGCAGGCCTGGGAGGGGAGGGCGAGGCCGGGGTCCCGCCTCCACCTCCGCTGGGCTGGTCTTCAAATGACCCCCCTGGAGTTCCCGGGCCACAGAGAGCCGGGGAGAGCGCGGAGAGGAGAGCGGGCGGACCACAGCCATGAGACAGGTGTGTGCGCCAGCGCGGGGCGCGGGAACCACGGTGTGTGTGACCACGTGGCCGGGAAGCGTGTGTGTTCATGTGTGACAGTGACGGTATGCCTGCGGGAGGCGGCGTGGGAGGCTGAGGGTAGGGGTCCCTTCCCCGAGTTCACTGCTGGTGGCAGCGGCCCTCCCGGACATGCCCACGTTTGGGGACGTGCTTATGGTGCCCTGAGCCCATGCGGTCTGTGGTCCTCCTGGGGTGGTTTCTCCCCGGAAGGAGGCGGCAAGAGGGAAGGAGAAGGGGCAGGGAGGGAGCCTGCCTGTGCTCCCTGTGGGTCCGGGTTTCTGTCCTATGAGTTCCATACATTTGGAATTGAGCCAAATGACACTGCCCGTATTTGGCCACTTTCGATGACAGTTCCATGTGACCCGCCTCATGGTGATGTTTTTTATTCTGGAACCCCGCTTGTCTGCACCGATACCCCGACCCGTGGGCGTGTTCTCATGTGCTGGTGTCCTGTGGGCCTCTCCCTGGGGTTGCTGTCCCCAGAAGGGCTGTGTCCTCAGGCTCACTTGCAGCTGTCAGTGGTGGTGGCAGGGTCCCTGTGCTCCGCCTGAGAGGTCTGGGGTTGTCTTGAACAACACGTGTTTTCACTATGTGTGTCACTTGTCATGTGTGAGTACACGTGTGGGTGGGTGTGACCCTGCATATGTGCATTCAAGTGGCTGGACTCGCAGCCCTGTGGATCCCCACCTGCTCAGTGGCATAAACTGGGCCACTCCCAGAAACTCAGGCAGGGCCAGGTTTGAGGCAAAGACAGAGAAGGAAGATTCTAGAAGAAAGAATAATTGTTTATATTGAGTGATTAAATATGAACCTACTCAGCTCTTTCCTAGAAACACAATGTGAGCCACAGTGTAGGAGAGGTCCACAAGAAGTTTGGGGACGGACCAGCAGGTGATGTAATGGTTACGCTGTTGGACTCCCATGTCGTATACGGTGGTTTGAGTCCCGGACCTGGTGGCTTAAAACTCACTCTGGGCACATGAGCATTCATGCCCAAAATCTCGAGAGGAGACTGGAGGAAAAGGGATTGCGACATGGCCAACTCCCCTGGGGGGTGATTTCTCATTTTCTGTCTGTCTCTGTCTCTCTGGCAAGTGTGTGCGCCTTATAGCAAAAACCTCTCTTTAAAAAAATTTTTTAATGGGAACCAGCAGTTAGCGTAATGGCTATGTCGCTGGACTCCCACGTAGTCGACCGTGGTTCGCGTCCTGGCCCCGGTGGCTTAAAACTCACCCCCGGCGTGGGTGCGTGCGTGCCCAAGA
>NW_006160071.1:164709-167689 GCF_000334495.1 Tupaia belangeri chinensis | reverse complement strand
TTCGTTTCTTGTGCTGTCGGGCGCGTGCACCCGCCCTATAGCGAAAATCTCTCTAAAAAAAAAAAAAAATTTTTTTTTAAAAGTCTTGGGAAGAAGCCAGCTCTGGGCTATGCTTGTTCAGACAGGGAGATCTCATGTGGCCGGCTCTGCAGTTCGAGTTCTGGACCTGGCAGCCTGAGAAACATGCCAGGCTTATGTGCGTGCACGCCTAAAATGGAGACGGGGAAACGGACACGGGGTTGTGGCAGGACTTTTCTTCTCTCTCTAGGGAGCACACACATTCTGTAGCAAAATTTTAAAAAGACAAAAAAAGGGACCAGCAGATGGCATAGCAGTTACATTGTTGTACTCTCACGTGGCCGACCACGGTTCGAGTCCTAGACCTGGTGGCTTGCAAATATGTGCCCAATGGGACCAGCAGTTGGCGTAAGGGCTATGTCGCTGGACTCCCACATAGTCGATTGCGGTTCGAGTCCCGAACTGGTGGCTTAAACTCACACCCGGCGTGTGTGCATGTGTGCCCAAGATCCTGAGAGGACAATGGAGGAGAAGGGATTGCGGCGTGGCCATCCCCCCTGGGGGTAATTTCTCGCTTGCTGTCTCTGTCTCTCTCTGTTTTTCTGGTGAGTGCACGTGCCCTATAGCAAAAACTTCTCCAAAAAAAAAAGAAAAGATACATGCATATCATAGTATGCGCTTTCCATGAACGTTTTGAAGACTTTGAGTATGATTAAAATGTTCTGGTAACCACATTTGAAAAAAATAAAGAGGTAGGTGGAATTAATTTTAATAATACATTTTGCTTAACCCAGTGTGTCAGATTGGCAAGCTTATTCTGCAAAAGGCCAGGTAATACATCTTTGAGGCTTTTCGGGCTGTATGGTCTGTGTTGAGAGTCCTTGGTTTTGACGCTGTCTGTGGAATCAGCTATAAACAATGTGTAAGCATGAATGTGGTCCTGCGGAGCCCCTGTTTAAAACTTGACTCAAGGGGGCCAGCAGGTGGTGTGATGGTTAAGGCATGGGATTCCCATGTGGTCGACCACGGTTCAAGTCCTGAACCCAGTGGCTTGAAAATTACAACAAATAAATATAGATATGTAAATGAATAAATGTTTCTTTTTAAACTTGACTGAAAGACTCTAAAATGTGAATTTCATGTGCCACGACATATTACTCTTCTTTTGGCTTTTCTTTTCTTTTTGCCAGAGGGCATGTGTGCTCACCGGAGACAGGGAGTGGGAGAGAAAACACACTTACTGGGGATTTTGAAGCTCATATCCACTACAATCCCTTCTCCTCCATTTCTCCATCCTACTAGGATTGGGGCACACACACATGTCCAGCACACTTAAGCTGATAGGTTCCCTGACCTGGCTCCCGAGTGCACCTGAGCCCCAGCCCCAGTGCAGGGATTCAAACCATGCAGTTGGCCGTGTGGGACTCAGCTCCCTTAACACAGTTAGCTGAACTGGTTTTTAAAACCACTTAAGAATGTTAAAAAAACAAAAAAAAAAGCCAGCAGGTGGTGTGGTGATTGGGATGCTGGATCCCATGTGGCCGACTCCGTGGTTCGAGTCCCAGACTTGTCATCTTGAGCATCATGCCAGGCGTGTGTGCGTGTGTGCCTAGAATCCTGGGAGGAGAATGGAGGAGACGGGATCGTGGTGGACATAGGCTACAAAATCCTGGTGTATTTATAGCACATTTCGCAGAGGGGCTACACTGTCATTGGAAATCTTTGATCTGTATTTACATTCATAAAATTGACAGTTAAAAAAAGAAGCATCAGGGGCCAGCAGTGGCATGGTGGCTAAGGTGCCAGACTCCCACATGGCCAACGGTGGTTTGAGCCCCAGACCCAGTGGCTTGAAAATCACACTGGATGCATGCGCATGTGTGCCTAGGATCCCGAGAAGAGAATGGGGAAAGGAGTGTGAAGTGGCCTTCCCCCCCAGGGTGCGTGTGTGTGTGTGTGTGTGTGTGTGTGATTTCTCACTTTCCCTTCTTGCTCTGGTGGGCACACTTGCCCTGTGGCAAAAATCTTAAAAAAAAAAAAAAAGGAAAAGAAAAAGAAGAAGGCATCACAAACAAACCTGTTTCAAGTATACATAAATGAAAGGGAATTCAGAACTCGGTTTCTCATTCTCACTGGCTGCATGTCGAGTGCACAGGATCCTCGTGGGGCTGGGGACACCTCTGTTGGATGTCACTGATACTGACAAGCCACGCGGCAGAACTGCGGCATGACAGGTGGTTCGGCAGAGTGTGCCTGTAACTCCTCCACTTACTCCCTGAGTGGCTTTGGGCAAGAGAAGTCCCCCCTCTGAGCCTCAGTCTCCTCATCTGTAACAGGAGGTAGTAACGGTACCCCCTCAGGGCTGTAGAGGGGGCCTGGCATGCAGCAGGAGCTGAATACCCATTTACGGATGAGAAAACGGAGGCACCCCTCCCTCTCTTCTGATTCTGTGCTCTTCCACCCACACTGACTGGGCACCTGGCCCTTCCAGGGAGCTGGGCCGTGGAAAAGGAGGAGGCCATGCCTCCAGGCAGACGCCTGAGCTGCTGACTGTCTGAGCCACCTCTCCTTGCTGGGCGACCCTCAGTTTTGCCGCCTGCACAGTAGCAGCAAGCGTTGTCCCCCAGGCTCTGCTGAGATAAAGCTAGGGTTATGGTTCTATTTACTCAGCACATTCCTAGGGCTAAGTCCCGGCCCCTGACTGGACAGGTGTGACCACGGCGGGTGCTGCCCCTCTGAATGATAATGATAGTTCCTACCTCACCAGGCTGTTCTGATGAGTAAAATAAAGTAGTTCCTGGGGACAGCAGGTGGCATGGTGATTAAGGCACTGGACTCCTACATGGCTGACTGTGGTTTGAGTCCTGAACTTGGCGGCTTGCTTTCTCGCTTTCCTTTTCTTTCTCTCTGAGCACACATGCCCTATAACAAATTAAAAAATAATAATAATAAATAAAATTAA
>NW_006160071.1:163047-164382 GCF_000334495.1 Tupaia belangeri chinensis | reverse complement strand
GCTGCCCCCCCCAGGAGGATGGCCATGCCACAATCTCTTCGTTCTCCTCCATTCACTTCTTGGGATTTGGGGCATGTGTGCACTCATTTCTGGCATGAGTTTTAAGCCACCCAGTCCGTGACTCGAACCTGGTGGGAGTCCAGCAACATAACCATTCTGCCACCTGCTGGTCACTAAATAATTCTTTTTAAAAAAGTTCCTGAAAGACTTAGTGCAGTAACTGGTACATACCATTTTGTATTATTATTATTATTACTGGCTCAACACTAAGACATCTTTGAATATGAAATGAATCCTTATTTTATTCTATTATTTTTAAAAGAACGTTTATTTTCTTTCTTTCTCTCTCTCTTTCTTCTTTCCCTCCTTCCTTTCTTCCATGACGGAGACATCCCTGTCTCAGAGGAAGTACACGTCCAGCAGGGCCTGGACACTGCACTCCAACCCAATAACACATTTAACAACAACAATAATAATAAATGAAACTAAATAAATAATTCTTTTAAAAAGTCAGTTCCTAAAGACTAACTTCTGACCTTCAGACATCCTCCAAAGCCTTGGCCTATACCTGGCTCTCTGGGAGGTCTGCAGACTTGAACCGCCCCCTTCCCGAGGGCAGCTTTACAGAGGTCTGGCCACTACAGCCCGTGAATGCTTACTTTATGTAGCACGAGAAGAGGAGGGAACGCCCTGCTAACTGAACTGTGACGCTTCAAGTGTAATCCTCGTGGATTTTTTTTAAAAAAAGAGAGTGATTTTATTTATTTTATCATTATTATTATTAATTTGACCAGAGAGAGAGAGGAGAGTGAGAAAGCAGGCTGAACCTGGATCTGGTCAGCCATGTGGGAATCTAGCGCCTTATCCTCCATGCCACCTGCCAGCCCCAATGTCGCGGATTTAAGAGAAGCAGAGAATGTGCGAACGGAGGCTGCGGCAGGAGGTTCCGAGCTGGAGGCCAGCCTGGGCAACCTACCCAGACCTTGTCTCTGGAAACACCAGAAGCGCGTTAAATTAGCTTACGTAACGGTTTGCCACGACTGTTTTCCCAAACGAGAATAATCCGGAGTGTCCAGGGGGAATTGTTTACAAAAGATGTTCTGGTGTGGCCGAGGGGGAACCCGGGGTCTCCTTGCGGAAGGCCGGCTCACGTCCCTCCTCTGCTCTCCGCCTCCCTGCAGGACGCGCCCAAGCCCACCCCGGCAGCTCGCCGCGCTGCTGATCCTGGGCCTCATGACCTGGGCCTACGCCGCCGGCGTGCCGCTGGCCTCCGATCGCTACGGCCTCCTGGCCTTCGGCCTCTACGGCGCCTTCCTGTCGGCGCACCTGGTGGCG
>NW_006160071.1:158052-159592 GCF_000334495.1 Tupaia belangeri chinensis | reverse complement strand
AAGGGAAGGGAAGGGAAGGGAAGGGAAGGGAAGGGAAGGGAAGGGAAGGGAAGGGAAGGGAAGGGAAGGAGAAGGGTGAACTGACAGTTACTGAGCGTGCACCGAGGTGCACACCACTTTGCTACATGTGCGTGTTATCGTATAAGCACCCGTGAAGTAAGTACTAGGATTTCCTCTTTCTTCTTTTTGGATTTTGCCATAGGGTGGGTGCGCTCACCAGAGAGAGAGACAGAGGAGGGGGAAGTAAGAAATCACCCCCCAGGGGAGATGACCATGCCTCAATTCGTTCTCCTCCATTCACTTCTTGGGATTTGGGGCATGTGTGCACTCATTTCTGGCATGAGTTTTAAGCCACCCAGTCCGTGACTCGAACCTGGTGGGAGTCCAGCAACATAACCATTCTGCCACCTGCTGGTCACTAAATAATTCTTTTTAAAAAAGTTCCTGAAAGACTTAGTGCAGTAACTGGTACATACCATTTTGTATTATTATTATTATTACTGGCTCAACACTAAGACATCTTTGAATATGAAATGAATCCTTATTTTATTCTATTATTTTTAAAAGAACGTTTATTTTCTTTCTTTCTCTCTTTCTTCTTTCCCTTCTTCCTTTCTTCCATGACGGCGCAGCAGGGCCTGGACACTGCACTCCAACCCAATAACACATTTAACAACAACAATAATAATAAATGAAACTAAATAAATAATTCTTTTAAAAAGTCAGTTCCTAAAGACTAACTTCTGACCTTCAGACATCCTCCAAAGCCTTGGCCTGTACCTGGCTCTCTGGGAGGTCTGCAGACTTGAACCGCCCCCTTCCCGAGGGCGGCTTTACAGAGGTCTGGCCACTACAGCCCGTGAATGCTTACTTTATGTAACACGAGAAGAGGAGGGAACGCCCTGCTAACTGAACTGTGACGCTTCAAGTGTAATCCTCGTGGATTTTCCTCGTGGATTTTTTTTTAAAAAAGAGAGTGATTTTATTTATTTTATCATTATTATTATTAATTTGACCAGAGAGAGAGAGGAGAGTGAGAAAGCAGGCTGAACCTGGATCTGGTCAGCCATGTGGGAATCTAGCGCCTTATCCTCCATGCCACCTGCCAGCCCCAATGTCGCGGATTTAAGAGAAGCAGAGAATGTGCGAACGGAGGCTGCGGCAGGAGGTTCCGAGCTGGAGGCCAGCCTGGGCAACCTACCCAGACCTTGTCTCTGGAAACACCAGAAGCGCGTTAAATTAGCTTACGTAACGGTTTGCCACGACTGTTTTCCCAAACGAGAATAATCCGGAGTGTCCAGGGGGAATTGTTTACAAAAGATGTTCTGGTGTGGCCGAGGGGGAACCCGGGGTCTCCTTGCGGAAGGCCGGCTCACGTCCCTCCTCTGCTCTCCGCCTCCCTGCAGGACGCGCCCAAGCCCACCCCGGCAGCTCGCCGCTGCTCCGGCCTGGCCCGGCGCGCGCTGACCATCGCCTTCGCGCTGCTGATCCTGGGCCTCATGACCTGGGCCTACGCCGCCGGCGTGCCGCTGGCCTCCGA
>NW_006160071.1:153737-157608 GCF_000334495.1 Tupaia belangeri chinensis | reverse complement strand
CTTCAAGGCGCTCGGCGACTCGGTGGACTACGTGCAGGTGAGTGGGGGCCCTCTCCGCCCGCGTCCCCCGAGTCAGTGAGATCTGAAGGGGTCTCTTCCTGGCTTCCTTTATTCGCTCATCCGTTCAATGGAGAGAGACTTTCCCTCACGCATTCCTACATCCCTCCGTCCTTCCGGTTCGGAGATCATTTATCCACCGGTGCAGAGAGGCCCGCTCCTTTCTTCACTCACCCACTCGTTCAAGGAAGAGACTCCGCTTCGTTTCTTTCATTTCGCCAGCCATTCAGTATAGCCACCTTCATCCGTCCGCTCCTCCATCTACCCGCTGGTTAATTTAGCTGTCCACTCAGTACAGAATTGATTCCTCCCTTTCTTCATTCATCTAGCAGACATTCTTTCCTTCACATGCATTCACGCATCCATCTCGCCATCCGCTGCCGAGGTCATTCACTGTTCACCCATTTATTTAGCCACTGAAAGTGGAGACCTGTTCATTTCCGGCTCCCTGTTCCCTCCCTCTGCCTCTCCTTCCCTCCCTCCCTCCATTCCTCCTTGAGATGCTTTTGTTTATTCATTTATCCACCTCTTCGGTATAGAGATGCGTTTGTTCACGTAGTCATTCACTCGTCCGTTCTGTTTAGACACTCATTCACTAATGCGTCACACTCGTTTTCTATTGCTGCGTAAACTGGGCAGCTTGAACAAGTACACCTATTATCTCTTAGTCTCTGAGTCAGGCCTTCCGGCACAGCTGAACTGGGTCCTCTGTTCAGGGCATCCCCAGGCTGCAGTCAGGGTGCCGGCACAGCTGGGTCTTATCTGAGGCTGGGCGGAACTCCCGGGAGCTTGCCTCTTCAAGGCCAGGAAGAGAACCGCTGACTTCCACACCCTCATT
Source organism: Tupaia belangeri chinensis (assembly GCF_000334495.1). Taxonomy (NCBI): domain Eukaryota; kingdom Metazoa; phylum Chordata; class Mammalia; order Scandentia; family Tupaiidae; genus Tupaia; species Tupaia belangeri. Next base: position 156,713 of record NW_006160071.1, on the reverse strand, counting down.
TAAAAGGCCCACGTGGGACAACCTTCCGATTAATTTAGTCAGTGGGTTTGGGGGCCTTAGTTACATTCCAGGACCCACCCCCACGTCTGTATAAGATGATGTAGTCGTGGGAGTTATGCCCTGTACCTGTCCAGATTCGGGGGGTTAGGAGCAAGTGGCAGGTCTTGCCTGCATACCACAGGAGGGTATTAGACAAGGGCGTGGGTCTTGGAGTTTGTCTCAAAATGTGATCAGGCATTGAAAATGACTAAACATTCAAAATTATGTTCAGGTGGGTGGCAGAGTGCCCCAGGTGCCAACCTCACCCCCCCCTTCCAGATGTCCCTTTCCCTGGGCACCAGCCCTGCGCAGCATCTGGCTGATCCTAGCCCTTCCACCTCGCAGGTCTGTGACTCGGATACCAGGTTGGACCCCATGGCACTGCTGGAGCTGGTGCGAGTGCTGGACGAGGACCCTCGGGTGGGGGCTGTCGGGGGTGACGTGCGGATCCTTAACCCTCTGGACTCCTGGGTCAGCTTCCTTAGCAGCCTGCGGTACTGGGTCGCCTTCAACGTGGAGCGGGCTTGTCAGAGCTACTTCCACTGCGTGTCCTGCATCAGCGGTCCCCTTGGTGAGCAGGAGCAGGGCTGGCCAGGGCCATGGACAATGGAGGGAGAGAAGGGGAGCTAGAGGGGGCTAAGGGTGCGATAGGGGTTGGGGACAAAGATGGGTCTGGGGCAGGAACTGGGGACTAGACAAGGCTGGAAGCTGGTGGTGGGGATGGTGTTTGTGCTGGCGCTGGGTTAAAGAGAGGGTATGGATGGAAGGATTTGGGGAGACAGTGGAGTGTGGTTGGAGTCAGGCGCAGGGCTGAGGCCAGGCTTGTGAGTGGGGATGGGCCTGAGAATGGATATGGGATCGGAAATGAGAGTGGAGTGGCTTTAAGGGAGCAGTGACAGGCAAGTTGGAATGAGGGTAGAATTGGGGTTGGAGTTGAGGTGGGAGAAAGGACCGAGACTCAGATTGCGATGACTAAGGATGGGGCTGGAACTGGAGATGGGGCCAGGGCCGAGGTTGGGATGTGTTGGCGACAGCAGAGGCTGATGCTCCTGCACGCCCTACCCCACCTAGGCCTGTACAGGAACAACCTCCTGCAGCAGTTCCTCGAGGCCTGGTACAACCAGAAGTTCCTGGGCACCCACTGCACTTTCGGGGACGACCGGCACCTCACCAACCGCATGCTCAGCATGGGCTATGCCACCAAGTACGCTGGGGCCTGGGTGGCTGGGTGTGTGTGGAGGCCAGCGAGCATCCCGGTGAGAGTGTGTGGTGGGGGAATTCTCCAAACCCGAGTGCCGGGGCACTGGGTTAGAGAGAGGGAGAGCCATAAGGGACACAGGGCATCCGCATTCAGCCAATGGAGTCTACTAGGCGAGTTATTAGGGGGGTGTGGGAGACACCAAAAGGGGTAAAGGTGGCATTTGCATTGAGTCATGTGACCCCGTGGACTCTGCCAAGTGAGAAAAGGTTGGGGGGAATTCCACGGAGAAGGTACACAGGGCGATGCGATGAGTGGGAGCTGCCACGGAGACCACGGCAGCACAGATGGCTCCAAATGAGGCGTGGGGTGAGGTCGGACGGGCAGGAGATGAAAAGAGGGTGGAGTCTCACCAGTGAGAAGGCCAGCCAGAGAGAGTCAGGTGAGAGAGGGGGAAGTGCCTCGCTCTCAGAGGAGCTCCGGGAGGAGAGGAGCCACTCCGTGGGACGTGGGAGAGTGTGAACTAGACCACGCTCAGTGCAGGGGACGATGACTTTTATAGACCCCGTGAAAGACCCGGAGAGAGCGGGGGCGGGGGCAAGGGAACGTCCGGTAAGCTCCTAGAACATTCGAAGAGCTGCAGCAGGAAAAAGGGACATGGACCCACGCTGTTGTTGCCTGGGGAGACAGTAGCGAGATACGTAGGTAGAACACAGCGTGCTCATGGCATGTGCGATGGAGACAGAGCAGGAAGGGCTAAAGTGTTACCCACCTGAGGTAGGACAGGGATTAGGGCTGGAGCGGTGAGCCAGGGGGAGCAGGAACAGGGTCCACTCGCACAACTACAGTGGGGCCTTTGGACTAAGACGGGGACCGTGGACGGGTTCTGCGTAGAGGAGTGACACGGAACAGGATCTTTGGGGCAGCTGTTTCAAGTAAAAACTGCAGGAGGCAAGGGCAGAAGTAGGCAGGCCCCTGAGGATGCCAAGTGATGCGGGGAAGGTGGTTGGACACTGTCTAGTAAGGCCCTTGAGAGAGGACGGTCTGACCTCAGTAGCAACTGACTGCTAGTGGCTACGGGAAAGTCCATAGGAGGGATCTGGCCTTGCGCAGGCTTAGCTGGAGGCGTGCAGGGATGGATTAGTGATGTCTGCCCTGGCCTCAGGCAGGGCCCCTTATGGCTCCCTTGAGAAGCTTTCACACAAGTACCGCCCTAGGTAGCAGCCATGCCTGCCAGTAACATTAACATTAGTAATATGTTAGTGCTCATATTAGTAATAGTGTCGGTGACCGTAACAATATTAGTAATGCTATTAGTCATAGGAAAACCATGATTTATTGAGCAAATACTAAGCCGTGGCATCGCATCTTCATTCAGTCTGCACACTGTCCTTCTTAGGAGTCATTACTGATCCCATTTGACTTATGAGAAAACAGGCCCAGGGCGGCTAAGAGGTGCAGAGCTGCCCCAGTGGCCCTGGCTGCAGAGTCCTGCTGGCCTGGAGAGGCGCTGACTGCCCCTTCTTGCACCCGTCCAGGTACACCTCCAGGTCGCGCTGCTACTCGGAGACGCCCTCGTCCTTCCTGCGCTGGCTGAGTCAGCAGACGCGCTGGTCCAAGTCGTACTTCCGCGAGTGGCTGTACAACGCGCTGTGGTGGCACCGGCACCACGCCTGGATGACCTACGAGGCGGTGGTGTCGGGCCTCTTCCCCTTCTTCGTGGCGGCCACCGTGCTGCG
>NW_006160071.1:150979-153366 GCF_000334495.1 Tupaia belangeri chinensis | reverse complement strand
GTGCAGGTGTGAGTCCCCGCGCGGCCGCCTAGGACCGGCAGGGCGGCGAGGCCAGAGCGGCGGGGCCCCGGGAGCCCGGACTCGCGTGGTGCTCCGGCCTCCGTTTCCCTTCTCAGGGAAGTGAGGGGTCACCCAGGACTCTGGCGTGGACTACAGTGGGGCTGAGGCTTCTGGGCCTCTGGGGAGGGGTATTTATTGATTGGAGCGTTTTCAGGAGCTTTCTCCTCGCTTTTCTTCCTGTAATTATTTAATCCTCGTGTGTGCCCTGTGTTTAGGGATAATAAAGACTTTTATTTATTTTCTTCGGTGCCTCCTCCCTCTTTTGAGAACTGAGTGGGCTGCCCGATTGCAAACTGGGGCTCCTGGCTCAATCCAGGGTGCTAGGTGTTTGAACCTGAACACCCTCACCTCCATTCCCTCTTTTGGAAATAGGGATGTTAATCCTAAGGGTCAAGGTTATTGTGAGGTTAAATTACTCACTCATAAATAAGAGGGGAGCTTCAGAAAGTTTGGGGAAAATGGAATTAAACTATGAGTTTATTTTGGTGCAAAAAATTTTTAAAAATCCACAAGTAGGGACCAGTAGTTAGCATAATGCCTATGCTGCTGGACTCTCATGTAGTCAACTGTGGTTCAAGTCCCAGACCCAGTGGCTTAAAATCATACCAGGCGCGTGTGCATCTGTGCCCAAGATCCCGAGAGGAGAATGGAGAAGGGATTGCAGCATGGCCATCCCCCCTGGGGGGTGATTTCTCACTTTCTCTCTCTCTCTCTCTCTCTCTGTCTTTCTGGCGAGCACACACGCCCAATAGCAAAAACCTCTCAAAAAAAAAAAAAAAAAGAAATCCATAAATAGTTTTTCATTATCTGTGTCATTTTCCATGAACTTTCCGAAGACCCTCTGGTACTTCCAGAGGACCTGTCCTGGCTAGTCACTGTCCGGCTCAGTGGTCGCTCTCGGAGCATCCTCAGAGAAAGCGGACTCCTCCCTTCTCTCCTTGCCCCCACCCCCCCAGCCTCTCTCAACTGGCTTCGTAGCTCACAGAAGCGGGAAGTCAGAGGGTACAGGAAGAAAATGTTCGGAGTCCCTGTCAGCACAGTTTACCCCTCGCTTTCATCTGTGCCCACGCCTGCCAGCTTTGTCCCATTGCAGAGGGTGAAGCACTGTGCTCTCAGACAGCAACGACCCCTCCTACTTGGGCTCTGGACCCCACGCCGTCATTTCCCGAAGGTCTCACTCCGGTAGCTTCCACCTGACCCTCCCTGCTACGTCTGCTCTCCCGACACAGCAGCGTCCAGGCATGCAGTCAGTCTCACGGTTAAGATCCCCTCTCTTGACCTCAGTGTCTTCTTGAGCTGCGGCCCCATTTCCCTTTCTGTTATAGTAAAACTCCTGGAGAAAGCGGTCTGCATGTGTCTCCAATCGCTCTCCCACCAAGTTCACCTATTCCAAGTCCGGGTTCATGCCTGGAGACCTCCCGAACATCCTTGACACATGGGGACCTGTAATCCTGGGCTGGCTGAAGCTGGGGGCGGGTTGTACCGCTCAATGGTTTTTAGTAAGTTTAAGTACAGCCGTCACCACAATCTTAGAACATTGTTTTTTTGGGGAGAGGTTTTTGCTATTGGGTGTGTGCGCTCGCCAGAAAGAGAGGCAGAGACAGAACGCAAGAAATCACCCCCAGGGGGGATGGCCACGCTGCAATCCCTTCTCCATTCTCCCAGGATCTTGGGTACGCACACACACGCACCTGGTGTGGGTTTAAGCCACTAGGTCCGGGACTCAAACCGCAGTTGACTACATGGGAGTCCAGCGACATAGCCATTACGCCAACTGCTGGTTCCAATGTTACAACATTTTCATGTTAGGACATTTTACCCCTCTAAAAGGAATCCTGCACTTGGCAGTCACTCCTCTCTTCATCTGTGTCCCCCTCCCCCACCTGAAGACCATTCTGGACATTTGAAGTAAATGGAATCTCACTATGTTCTGCCTTCTTCCATGCAGCACGATGTGTTCGAGGCTCATCCTCGCATCATCCTCGCATCACCCTCGCATCACCGTTACTAAGTACTAACCCTCCTTCTCACTGGCAATTAGTATAGTAGGAATAAGTCACTTTTATTTTCTTTGTTATGCCTGATCGCTGGAGAGAGACAGCGAGGGAAGGAAAGTGAGAAATCACTCCCCGGCGGATGGCGGATGGCCATGCTGCAATCCTTCCTTCGCCTCTCCGGAGTTCGGGCCAGCACAGACAAGTGCAGCTTAAGTACTTTGCCGGGGCTGGGACTTGAACTGCTCAGGCAGCCAAGTGAGGTCCAGCCAGCTTACACACCATGCCACTGGCAGGCTGTCACACCCAGTACCCGCGCCTGGACATTTGGAT
>NW_006160071.1:148131-150767 GCF_000334495.1 Tupaia belangeri chinensis | reverse complement strand
AAAAAAAAAAAAAAAAAGAAATCCATAAATAGTTTTTCATTATCTGTGTCATTTTCCATGAACTTTCCGAAGACCCTCTGGTACTTCCAGAGGACCTGTCCTGGCTAGTCACTGTCCGGCTCAGTGGTCGCTCTCGGAGCATCCTCAGAGAAAGCGGACTCCTCCCTTCTCTCCTTGCCCCCACCCCCCCAGCCTCTCTCAACTGGCTTCGTAGCTCACAGAAGCGGGAAGTCAGAGGGTACAGGAAGAAAATGTTCGGAGTCCCTGTCAGCACAGTTTACCCCTCGCTTTCATCTGTGCCCACGCCTGCCAGCTCTGTCCCATTGCAGAGGGTGAAGCACTGTGCTCTCAGACAGCAACGACCCCTCCTACTTGGGCTCTGGACCCCACGCCGTCATTTCCCGAAGGTCTCACTCCGGTAGCTTCCACCTGACCCTCCCTGCTACGTCTGCTCTCCCGACACAGCAGCGTCCAGGCATGCAGTCAGTCTCACGGTTAAGATCCCCTCTCTTGACCTCAGTGTCTTCTTGAGCTGCGGCCCCATTTCCCTTTCTGTTATAGTAAAACTCCTGGAGAAAGCGGTCTGCATGTGTCTCCAATCGCTCTCCCACCAAGTTCACCTATTCCAAGTCCGGGTTCATGCCTGGAGACCTCCCGAACATCCTTGACACATGGGGACCTGTAATCCTGGGCTGGCTGAAGCTGGGGGCGGGTTGTACCGCTCAATGGTTTTTAGTAAGTTTAAGTACAGCCGTCACCACAATCTTAGAACATTGTTTTTTTGGGGAGAGGTTTTTGCTATTGGGTGTGTGCGCTCGCCAGAAAGAGAGGCAGAGACAGAACGCAAGAAATCACCCCCAGGGGGGATGGCCACGCTGCAATCCCTTCTCTATTCTCCCAGGATCTTGGGTACGCACACACACGCACCTGGTGTGAGTTTAAGCCACTAGGTCCGGGACTCAAACCGCAGTTGACTACATGGGAGTCCAGCGACATAGCCATTACGCCAACTGCTGGTTCCAATGTTACAACATTTTCATGTTAGGACATTTTACCCCTCTAAAAGGAATCCTGCACTTGGCAGTCACTCCTCTCTTCATCTGTGTCCCCCTCCCCCACCTGAAGACCATTCTGGACATTTGAAGTAAATGGAATCTCACTATGTTCTGCCTTCTTCCATGCAGCACGATGTGTTCGAGGCTCATCCTCGCATCATCCTCGCATCACCCTCGCATCACCGTTACTAAGTACTAACCCTCCTTCTCACTGGCAATTAGTATAGTAGGAATAAGTCACTTTTATTTTCTTTGTTATGCCTGATCGCTGGAGAGAGACAGCGAGGGAAGGAAAGTGAGAAATCACTCCCCGGCGGATGGCGGATGGCCATGCTGCAATCCTTCCTTCGCCTCTCCGGAGTTCGGGCCAGCACAGACAAGTGCAGCTTAAGTACTCTGCCGGGGCTGGGACTTGAACTGCTCAGGCAGCCAAGTGAGGTCCAGCCAGCTTACACACCATGCCACTGGCAGGCTGTCACACCGATTACCAGCGCATGGACATTTGAATGCTGCTACTTTTCGGCCACGGTGAACAGCCCTCTGAGCATTCCCATGCAGATCTCTGTGGAGAGGAATGTCGTCAGTTCTCTTGGGCACGTACCTAGCAGTGGAGTTGCTGGATCTCATGGTCACCCCGTTTAAGTTTTTCTTTTTCTTTTTTTTTGAGAGATTTTTGCTATAGGGTGCGTGCGCTCACCAGACAGAGAGAGACATAGAGACAGAAAGTGAGGGATGGTCACGCCACAATCCCTTCTCCTCCATTCTCCTCTCGGGATCTTGGGCACACACACACACGCCTGGCGTGAGTTTTAAGCCACCGGGTCTGGGACGCGAACTGCGGTCGACTATGTGGGAGTCCAGCGACATAGCCATTATGCTAACTGCTGGTTCCCAACCCTGTTTATTTTTTTGAGGAACCACCAGACCATTTTCCCCAGAGGCTGTACCATGTGCCATTCCCACCAGCAATGTACAAGGGTTGCAGTTTCTCCTTGCCCACGCCTCACTCGCCATGACCGATTTTTTTAGACGTTTTTGACTTCAGGTGCACGCACTAGCTGGAGAGACAGAAACAGTAAGAGGGAAAGTGAGAAATTGCCCCCTGGGGGATGGCTGTGTTGCAACCCCTTCTCTTCCATTCTCCTGCCGGGATCTTGGGCATGCACACACATGTGCCCCGCGTGGTTTTCAAGCCATCACGTCTGAGATTTGGACTGCAGCTGGCCATACGGGAGTCCAGTGGCGTAACTGCTATGCCATCTGCTGGCCCCATGATCTGACTTTTTTTTAAATCTTTTATTGTATTGTATTTATTATTACTTTTTAATTTGACCAGAGAGAGAGAAAGGGAAAGTGAGAAAGCAAGCCACCAGGTCCTGGACTTGAACTGTGGTTGGCCATGTGGGAGTCCAGCGCCTCTACCACCATGCCACCTGCCCCCACTCCCCCATGATCTGACTTTTTAATGGCAGTCACCCTAAGTGTGTAGAATGGTACCTCATCTTTTTTTTTTTTTAAGAGGTTTGTGCTATAGGGCATGTGCGCTCGCCAGACAGACAGAGAGAGACAGAGAGACAGAAA
>NW_006160071.1:143778-148107 GCF_000334495.1 Tupaia belangeri chinensis | reverse complement strand
AGTTTAAGCCACCAGATCCAGGCCTCTAACCACAGTCGACTACGTGGGAGTCCAGCGACACAGCCATTACGCTAACTGCTGGTCCCTCATCATGGGTTTTTAATTTATTTTTTAGAGAGACAAAAAGGAGGGGGGAGAAAAATAACATAGGGTTTTAAAATATTTTTAAGTGAATTTAAAAAGTTTAATAATATTTTTCTGTGAGAGGGAGAGAGAGAAAGAATGAGAAAGGCACCATCCTCCATAGGATTTGCACACCATGCCCACTCCGAGTCTCGGCTGGCCTGGGTCATGGGTGTCTATGCATGTGCTCTGCGTGCTCCAGAAACCTTGGAGTCCACGGACCACCTTTCCACGTGGGGCCAGTTGTGCAACTGCTGCCCTCCTGGTCTCTGTGGACAGGAAATTTTGCCAGGGTCTCGCCACTGTGATTCTTGTCCCTGTCAGCCAGGGTCACACACAGGTGCCAGCACACCAGGCCTGTCCAGGTTGGCCCAGGAAGTGAACCCAGGCCTCCCTTATGGCCCTAGCCTGGGACAGCCGGGTCTCCTTGTGTTTCGATTGGCATGTTCCTTCTGACTAATGACGGCGACTCCTACCCGCCCCCACCCCCGCTCTATGGAAGCTGCTTTTGTCCAGTTCTCCAAGGGTATTCGCACCGCGAAGTCCAAGGCCATGTCTCAGGCCTCCTACTTCCTGATGCAGGTCCTGAGCAGCCGGTCACCAGCTCCCCTTCGTAGCTCCATCACTGGCTTTCGGGCCCCATGGCTGTCTTGTTTTCTCTGCCCTCTGTCGTCCTCCCTGGCTCCCCTTCAAGTGGCTGCTTATGACTGGAGAAGCCTCCTCTTCCCTCTCCAGCTATTCGGTTGCACCTGCTCTGGGTGCACCTCGGTTAGGGCTTGGAAGGCCTCATTCATGCTCTGTGTCTGCAGTGGGACTTGCCCACTTTCATTTCCAGACCAGACCTCACCTCCAAATTCTGGATTTGTATATCCAACCACCTCCAAGACATGTCCATGCGGACACCTGATAGGCACCTGAGCCCCAACTTCTAATCCCTCCCCCTCCCTCGTTCCTCCCCCAATTCCCATACACCTGCTCTTCCAGCACGCCTAGCTCAGTGAATAACAACCAGTGAATAATGGTGTCATTCCGGCCACTCAGGCCAAATGCGCTGGGCCGTGCTGTCCACAAGTAGCTATCACCACTGAGACGACTCACACCCCCATTCGTTTCCGTCAGCCACAGAAACATTTACCAAGCACCAGTGAGTTTCGCAACCTTTGCCATGTTTGCGAGGAGCTCCTAGCCAAGCAAACAGTTAAGAGTGTGATGCAAGTCAAGAATGCCCAGACACGGGGCTGGGCAGAGGGGCAGCCGTCACACGGCATCCTGAGAGGCTGGCCCATGGGGCGGGTTCTGCGTTTATGTCTGGAGACCTGTCTGAACATGCCAGGCACGTGTGTTCGTAATTCTGGGCTGCCCGAGGCTGGAGATGGAGTGCAGGGGTTTGCTCTCACTCATAGAAGAGTCAGAAACCTCAGGAGAGCAACAAGGGTGTGACCCATACTTCAGAGTACCCGGACCTAGGGCCAGGTGAAGGCCCAGTGGTAAGCCCTCTGCGAGCTTGACCCATGTGGAGGATTCTGGGTGCACGTCTGGGAACCTCCCTGAACACACTGGGCACACAGACGCCCGGGATCCTGGCTGAGGCTGGGGGGATCATGTGTCGGGACCTGTTGGGGTGCCTCATTCTCTCTCTCATGAAAGAAATCAACTTCAAGCAATGATAATAATAAAAGAACACCTAGACACGAGCCTCTATGATTCCTGTTGTCGCAGAGCAGGGACCATTTAATTCAAGCTAACTAAAGCTACCCAAGTTACAAATCCGTCCCTCAGCCGCACTGGGCCCATCACAGGCTTCATGGCCGTGTCGCTGGTACAGCCCAACTGGATGGTGCATGCCTAAACACTCCCCTCGCGGCAGAGGGTGCTGGGCACAGTGCCGCCGGGGCTCACCCCGGCTCTCTCACACCCACATCCCACTCCATCAGGAAACCACACTGCTCTAGCTCCCCATCTCCCGGGGCTACTGCTCACGGCCACTGTCACCACCCTGCCCGACTGCGACTGCAGCTCCTGACGGGGATCCCCGCTTCCACCTTCACCCCCTTCAGCCCGTTATCCACGGAGTAGCCAGATGAGTCAAACCGTGGCCTTCCTGGGCTCAAGGCCTGCCCATGACTCTCATCCAAATGCAGGGAAACCCTCAGACGGCACGGTGGCCGCCGCCCCGCACGACCTGGTCCCCTGTGTCCTCTGACCTCACTGTGTACTCATTTCCGAACACTCTGCTCCAGCCACATCGGGTCCTGGCTGTTCCACCCACATGCTGGCACCCTTGCCACTAGGTTAGTAAACTGGAAGCTTCACAGACTTTTGTCCTGAAACACTTTTCTTTTCTTTTCTTTTTTCTTATTTTATTTTTTATAGGTATCTGCTATAGGGCACGTGTGCTCGCCAGACAGAGACAGAGAGACAGAAAGTGAGAAATCACCCCCCAGGGGGGATGGCCATGCCGCAATCCCTTCTCCTCCATTCTCCTCTCGGGATCTTGGGCACGCACGCACATGCGCCCAGCATGAGTTTTAAGCCACTGGGTCCAGGACTCCAACCACGGTCAACTACATGGGAGTCCAGTGACATAGCCATTATGCTAACTGCTGGTCCCCTCCCATAAATGAGGAGGGTAGAGAGAGGGAGATGACTAACAGTGTCTTCACACTGCGCTCCACCTCCAGCTTCAGCCAGCCTGGCCCGTGAGCACGCGTGCACTCGGTGTGTTCATGGCTAGGCTTTCTATCATGGTCGGCCATGTGGACTTGGCCCCGTAACGCTCAGGCTGTGGGGCCAGGTCTATAGCGCCCCTTATTACAACGCTAGCCCGTTCACGGCACAGAGGTAGCACGAGGCTCTGCAGCCCTAGAGTCGCGTGGGCTACCAAGGGCGGGCTCCTGGGTAGACCCATACTTCTGGGCATGTGTCCCCCATCCTGGCTGGCTGGGGGGGCTAGGGGGAGACTGTGGTGTGAGACCCTGAGAGTGTCTTTCTCTCTCTCATGAAATAAACTTAAAAAGGAAAAGACTACTGGTAAATGTGAATAAATGGTTTGTGAGCTTGTTTAGCAAATTATTGAACTGGGTGGGGCTGGGTGGCAGGAACCCCCGACTTTTCGCCAAGTAGGAGGGAGGTGTGGGCATCCTAGGGGCCGCCTCTTTGTGACTGGCTTCCGAAACAGGGCAGTCCTAGGGGCCTGAGCCTTTAAAACCTGTGGTGTTTGACACCAACTCTGGATGGCGGGTGTCAGAAATTAGATGACAGGACACTCTGTTCCTGGAGAGCTGGTACAGGGGACAGAAGCCCAACATCTGGTGTCAGAAATGTGAGGGGGGACCTCCTCCTCTGCCCTCCACGAGCACGTAAGCTCCACAAGAATACAGACTCTAACCTCTTCTGATTTCTTCACTACCTCTGCAGTCTCTCGAAAATATGCAGTAGGTGCTCAGTAAACATTCTCTGAACGAAGGGCCAGAAGGAGGTGCAGAGGAATCAGCAGTTTACGAGGCTGGACCCACACGGAAGGTCCAGGTTTGCACGCAGAGGCCTCCTGGTATGTGCTAGACGCGCATGCACTGTTGACCAGGGCTGGTGGGAGCTGGCATGGATCGCGGCATGAGCGCCCTGTTGGGGACGCCTGTTTCTCTCTGTTGCTCATGGAAGAAAGAGTAAGATTTAAAAAGGAGTACTTGTTGAAGAAATGAATCAAGGAAGGGAATCATCAGTGAACAGGAACGAGTGCATGTTCGGGAATGGCTTTGCTTTTGCGTAGGGAGCACAAAGGAAAATAAAAAAAGGAGTCAACACAGGGTCTGGATGAGGGCTACGCATAAGCAAACTGAGGGGGGGTCAATGAGCCACAGGGGAGGGGGGAGTCAGAGAAGGCGACGTCTGAGCTGGGACTCATGCACGAAGTGGGCTCGTGACGTTCACAGGAAAGTCACTTCACGTATGAAGATGAGCACACGCACAGGCTTGGCAACAGTGGCTTCGCATGTTAAAGGGACAAAAAAAGGAGGCCATTGGAGACCGGAAAACAGCTAGTGGGGGGGGAGGGGCGTCAGTCAAATAAATATGCTGGCCCTACGCATGTTGTGGAATTAAATGGGTTAATACATGTAATGGCTGCTTGGGCAAAATTATAATGGGGAGTTAACTAGACGAGAGAGAGAGAGAGAGAGAGAGAGAGAGAGAGAGATATTAGAAGAA
>NW_006160071.1:136728-143747 GCF_000334495.1 Tupaia belangeri chinensis | reverse complement strand
GAAAGAACAGATACCAAAATCTTGGAGAGGGACCAGCAGATGGCGTAATGGGTGTGTTGCTGGACCCCCCAGATAGTCGATTATGGTTCCAGACCTGGCGGCTTTAAATTCATGCCAGGTGCGTGTGCATGTGTGCCCCAAATCCCAAGAGGAGAATGGAGGAGAAGGGATTGTGGTGTGGCCTTCCCCCCGATTTCTTGCTCTCTGTCTCTCTGATGAGCGCATGTACCCTAAAGCAAAAATCTCTCAAAAAGGAAAAAAAATCCTGGAAAGGGTGAGAAAAATCACGAATACAAGGAGAAACCACTAGAGAAATTGTGAAGTAGAAAGATTGTGTGTAGGCAGCAGGGCCAGTGAGATCAGAAGGGCCGGAACTTCTGAAGCCTGGAAGGCTTTGATAAAATGGGGTTTGGTTCCAGTGGCAATAGGGAGCCACCGAAGGATGCTGAGCAGAGGAGTAACTTGACATACTCAGGATAGGACTCCAGCTCTTCTGTGGAAAATGAACTGCAGACGGCAGCGGGGCAAGGCCAAGCAGAGGCAGGAGGCCAGGGTGGCTGCAGTGATACGGACCAGAGACGGCGGAGGCGGGGATCGCAGAGGGCAGCTTTGTGAGATACTTAGGGAGTTAGAAAGGCTGAGACCTGGAAAAGCTCGGAGGTTTCCAGTTTGAGCTGCTGGGTGGATAGTGTGCTCTTTCTTTCTTTTTTTTTTTTTTTTGGGGGGGGGAGAGTTTTATTTTAGTTTATTTTATTTTGCTATAGGGTGTGTGTACTCGCCAGACAGACAGAGAGAGAAAGAGAGACAGAAGGCGAGAAATCACCCCCCAGTGGGGATGGCCACGCCGCAATCCCTTCTCCTTTCTCCTCTCGGGATCTTGGGCACACACATGCACACGTGCCCGGTGTGAGTTTAAGCCACGGGGTCCGGGACGCGAACCACGGTCGACTACGTGGGAGTCCAGTGACATAGCCATTACGCTAACTGCTGGTCCCCATAGTGTGCTATTTTTGATAGGAAGCTTCAGGGAGGAACAACAGCTTTTAGGCCCATATCAAGTGCTGTGAGTGTCTTCTGCAGGTGACACCAAAGACTACCAGCAGCCCAGCCGTGGCGGTGCAGGTTGTAGGGTGCCAGTGTGGTATACCAGAGCCAATGGAAGGCCTGATTTTGGGTCTGGGTGGACGTGAACACTCAGGGCAGGCCCCCACATGGGCCTGGGACGCTGGTTGGCTGGGAGGATAGCAGTTGGCAAGACCCTGTGTCTCATGGAAGGAAAATGAGAGAGAACGCCAGAAATCTGGGGCAGGGTCTGGGACTGTACCTAGGTCCCCAGATCCTACCAGTTAGCAGTGACCACCTCCACAGACGGGACCCAGGGCTGAAAGGTATTCTTTATTTTAGGGTTGGAAACAGGATAAAGGAGAAAGAAAGATACTTTTGTTAGTTGCCGCTGACGTACCATCGGAAGAACATCCTGGGGAAAGAAGGAGTGTGTTGGAGAGGGTGGGGACCGCAAACCTAGGTCCTGGAGGCCTGGACGACTGGGTCGCAGAGGTAGACAGGGCCGACTCACGTGCGACGGAGGCTGGGAGGCCTGGACCCCCGGGCCTGAGAGAGGAGGGGCTGGGAGCTTGGACCCCCGGGGCTGAGGGACAGTTGGATGCTGGGATTCACCTGGGGTCCCGGGGCTCACCACACTAGCAAGGTCGCAGTTGCGGACGCAACGGCCGCAGCCGCCGCGATCAGGCCCCGGGTCAAGGCGTCGGGCCTGGCCAGCAGCGCGCCCAGGCTCGGCTCCCAGGGCTCGATCAGCTCCGCGTCCCGTGGCGCCCAGCGCAGCACCTCTCGGAACGCGATCTGGAGCTCGGTCTCCCCGCGCGGGGGCGGGCCCGTCACTGCGGGGGCGCGCGCGTCAGCCGGGCACGAGCTCGGCCCTGCGCAGCCCGGTCCCTCGCGTCACCCGGTCCCTGGCGCCGCCCGCACCGTTAAGAAAGAAGTAGAGGCGCGCTAGGAGGCGCTGGTCGTGCTTGATCACGCATGAGAAGGTCCCGCGGTGCCTGGGCTGCACCGGCCGGATCCGCGCCACGTATCCGTGGGCCCGCGGCACATTTCGGAAGTAGGACGTATCCTGTGTCCGGAGCTGCGAGACGCACGGGCTGAAGCGGCGGGAGGAGCGGGGCCCTTCACGCATAGCCCCGCCTCCTGAGCCTCCTCGCCTGAAGCCCGCCCTTTCCACGTACTGCCCAAACCGTGGTCACCCCAGCCGCCGCTTAGGCTGAGTCTTGCCCCCCGCCCCAAATGCTGGGACGCTCCCCTCTCTGCATGAAGACCCGGCTGTCCGAAGTCCCGCCCTGCGCACACTGCCGTCGACCCTCACGCCCGCCCCGCCCCACTCACAGCACCTGCGAACTTCCAGGAGTAGGTGATCTCCTCTGGCAGCGGGAAGTTCACGGCGCAGGAAAACAGGGCCTGATCGCCCCGAGTTACCGTCACATCCTGCACTGGGGGTGCGGGCTCCAGGTCACATCCCAGGCCTGGCCGCAGGTCAGGGCCCTCGCCCTTGCAGGCCCTCCCCTCACCTGGGCAGTCCAGCGGGAGGTCGCAGACCGTGGAGAAGCAGCCGCGGCAGTGGAAGCGCCGCGCGACCTCCTGGAGTCCTGTGGGACGCTACGCTGAGTCTGGGGTCCTTCTGCCCCCGCCCCGCCCCCTCGGCCCCTGAGGTCTCTTAAGGCCAGGTAGACGCAGCACCCCTTCTCTGCGCCCGCGGCTCACCGCTCCCACCCTCTAGAACTGCGATTGGCTTGTTCGGCTCTTGGACCCACAAAGCTAGGAGGGTTTGAGCAATTCTTGGTTTACTTTTCTCCCGGCTCACTGGCTTCCTTGGGCCGACGCCCACCCACACTTGAAGTCCCAGGTTCCGGCCAAGACCACCTCCCTTCCAGGTAATACCTAGTTTTGGCTGAAGTCCTTACCGCAGGGAGGGATGCAGGCCTGGACTGCGGAGAGAGGGGAAGCGTTACTGGCCTGGAGGTAGAGGGCGAGACCCACCCCCAACCCCAGCTCCCCTACAGGTGCTACCTAGCCCCATTCCTCCGAGGGGTAGTCTCCCGGAGGTGGTCAGACACCCGCCTGCTGCTCGCCAGTCATAGCTGGGCTGGCACACACCTGCAGCATGCTCTTGGAGGCCACAGGGCCTAGGCTGTCCTTGGGGCTCGGGAAGGGACCTCATCAGTCACGCAGGTGTGGCCAGGCTAGCAGTCCCCTGGGATGGCCCAGTTGGCCAGGAACGCGTTCAGAGCGCACAGGACCAGACACAGAAATGAGTAGGGTCAGGACCATCCTTGGAGCAGCCCTAACTGGGCAGGAACCCTTCTGTAGAAGGTGCAGGCAGCTTGACCCAGGCAGGCAAGAGGCAGTGTCCAGAGACGCCCCAAAGGGCTGCGGCTCAGAGTTCAGGACAGTGGATGGAGGGAGGGATGGGTCTCAGGAGTGGGATTCCCAGCGGCGTGTGGGGAGAGGTGGTGGGTCTCTTTTACCTCCTTTGAGCCGTGCAATGACCTCCTTCATTTTCTCTGCAGCATCACGGAAGGCGACCTCATAGGAACCTGGAGTGCAGAGCCTGGAGTGGAGCAGAGGCTCCTCCTCCAGGGCTGACCCAGCTTCACAGGGGCTCCACCCCTGCTGGCTCTCTCACCTCCTCCCAGTCACCTCCTCCCTGTCTTTCCAGAAGGCTGGGCAGGCCCCATGCTGAGTCTCTCTAGGACAGAGTCTCCCCCCATCACACTTACCTTCTGGGGGGGTAGAGATCAAATTCCCCACGAAGGCCTGCTAGGCCCAGCTTGGTTCAGCCTGGTCCCTCTTCTCTGGGCCATCCCCCCTGCCCTTTCATGTTTCTTGACATGAAAAGAACCACCACGCCAGCACTGCAGGGCCTTTGCATGTGCTGGATTCGTTTATTCATTTGTTTTTGGCATACCTTTATCCGTCATGTCCTATCCCTCAAATGCCACCTCCTTAGGGGTGCTCCATCACCACAGATGAACCCAGTCGAGCTTCCTGTTTTCGTTTTTCACCCCGCCTCACTCATTTGTTCACACTCTCTCAGGTTTGCAGTCACACATACCTGTATAAATATAGGGCGGTCACTGAATCTGTCGCCTGAGAAAATAAATGTATCTTTGGGGTTGAGTCCTCAGGCTCTAAGTAGGGCCCTGAGTCTTGGAAAGTGCTCCAGAAATATGTGCAGAATGAATTCCAGCGTCCAGCTGGAACTGCACCCCAGCGCTGGTGGCCTGCAGCCCAGAGGCAGCCCTTGGATGTGTTACAGTTGGCCTGGTCAGCGTTAAAAAAATATTTTAAATAATTATTTATTTTACTTATTATTTTTTCGAGAGGTTTTTGCTATAGGGTGCATGTGCTTGCCAGAAAGACAGAGAGAGACACAGGGAGACAGAAAGTGAGAAATCACCCCCCCAGGGGGGATGGCCATGCCGCAAAACCTTCTCCTCCATTCTCCTCTTGGGATCTTGGGCACGCATGCACACACACCTGGCATGAGTTTAAGTCGCCGGGTCCGGGACTCAAACCGCAGTCGACTATGTGGGAGTCCAGCGACATAGCCATTACGCTAACTGCTGATCCCACTTACTATTTTTTTAAGTTGGCCAGAGACAGATAGACAGAGAAAAGGAAAGTGAGAAAGCAAGCCACCAGGTCTAACACTGGAACCGTGGTTGGCCATGTGGGAGTCCAGCGCCTTAACCACCATGCCACCTGCCAACCTGGAAAGGGTTTAAATAATGTGGACCAGTTGCCAATATAGAAAACTTAAGAAAGTCACAGAAAATGTTCAGCATCTCTTTTAAAAAAATAAAAAAGAAGAGAGAAAGAGAAAGAAAGGAAGACCCGGAAGGCTGAGATGGCCCCTCTGGCTGGTATCTCCAGCATATCTACAGACTGAAGTTGGCCAGCGCTTCTCGCGTGCCCTCTGAGCTGCCCAGGCGCCACAACTCCTCACAGTCCCAGCTTCGATTCGCTTCTGTGCCTTTGTTGTACATGCTCTGTCCCGTAGGTGTTTGGATTTTGACCATCATAATGGCCTCCAAACTGTAAGGTTTTGTAACTTTTCCCAGTGGGGAGAGAGGCCGGGAAGGATAGAAGGATAGGGAGGTGTGGACCAATAGGGACGATTTCAGGTAAGAACAATGCCTAGCCTTATCAAGCACAGTCGGAGGATGCAGAGGATGCGGTTAACTGCGTACTACTGGTCTCAGAGTAGCTAAAGGGAGATTTCAGTATTTCCAGCATGGAGGAAGGCCACTGGCTGATGAAGGACACATGACTGCCTGACCTAGTCCCTACACAGGTATCCATGTACCGGAAAATCAGCCGTGCCCCAAGATAGGGACAATTAATATGTGCTGGTTTTAAAATAAAAAAGAGAATGATGAAAGAAAGATCTTCAGGGAAAGCCCCACAGAACAAAGGTGAAGCCCTGTGGTTTGAATCCTGGCCCTGGCACCTTGAAATATATGCTGGGCATGCATGTGCAGGCTCTAAATCCCAGTGACGGAGAAATGGAGGAAAAAGGATTGCAGTATGATCCCACTCCATGGGGTGTTGTCTCTCTCTCTGGTGAATGCCTGTGTTCTCTGACAATTAAAATTTTAAAAATAAATAAATAAAAAGGAAGAAAGGAAAAGGAAAAAAAATCAGTGGGAAAAATAAAAAAAGAGAGACAGCCCATCCCTCTTTCTGGTGGTATAATCAGGCAAGACCCAGTTGTCCTCATGGCCTCCCTTCCCTTCCCTCTCTCTGACACCCCCCGGGTCCAGTCCATCTCCAAAAATCTCTTAGGTTATCTTTTCTGACCAGCTGAGCTCTCACTTCCCCATCTGGAAAGCGAGGCTGTAGACCGCACTTCCCAGGGCTGGCCAGCACGTCCTTTAGAACCGGGAATGTCCAGAGCCCGGCCTGGCAGGCACAGCCCCTCCCACAGGACGCACAGTCACGCCCCCCCCTCCCTCTCCGGTCCTCACACCCCAAGCCCTCTCAGGCCTCCTCCTGGCTCACCGATCATGACGGATGACGACCGGCCTGTGCCAGCACACACTGGCTTCTCACTAGTCACCCTGCATCTGCCCTGGCCCCACGTGGCTGCCAGAGGGATCTTGTTGAATCTTAAATCCCATCTCTCTTAAATCCCCCAATCTCAAAAGCAAAAGACAAGGGCCTTTTTTTCCCAAGGGCCTACAAAGCGTGTTTCTGGGCAGGCACACCATCGCCTGGGAACTTGATAGCAATGTCCACCTCAGACCCTATCAGACCTACACACCAGAAGCAGGGCCGGGCGCACGCCCACTCACACTGGGGCTGGAGGCCCATGGGACAGTGTCACCACTGCTGCCGACGTCTCTGCCCCGGCCCCACTGGCCCCAGGGCTGTGCGCTGTCCCTTCCCCAGCCTGCAATTCTCTCCCCGGATGATGTCCGGGTGCCCGCTGTCGCCTTGTTCAGGTCTTTGCTCAACTGCACCTTCTCGCTTCCACCTCCTTTGACCGGCCGATTTGAAATGATCACCCCTCCGCTTTGCTGTCTTCCTCTACAGAACAGCTCAACTCTCTACTGCATACTGTACACAAAACTATAAAGGCACTGTGATACTCCAAGTGCCGTGGTTCCAGTGCCTCCCGGCCCCAATTTACTTGTTAGACCTCGGCAGCACGGTGCCATAGTAAAGGGATGCTTCTCACCTCCATGGTGTGGAAAGGGAGGGCCTTTGGGAGTGACCAGGCTGGGGCCCCTGTGACTGACTTGGTGTGTTCATCACATGACCCAGGCACACTGAACACAGACATGCACTCCTACACTCATGGCATTTCATCCTGATGGCCTTGGGACCAACCCCCGCCCCCCCCCACACACACACCAAGAAAACCCACCAAACATGGCCCAGGACCTTGGCCTCCAAATCAGCAGCTGAATAAACCTTTTTTTTTTTTTTTTTTTTTTTTGTGT
>NW_006160071.1:127998-136698 GCF_000334495.1 Tupaia belangeri chinensis | reverse complement strand
TGAGAGGGACAGAGAGAGTGAAAGAGACAGGGAAAAGGAAAGTGAGAAATCCCTCCCACGAGGTGTGGGGGGTGGTGGCCATGCTACAAGCCCTTCTCTATCCTCCTTGGGATTTTGGGCATGCACGCACATACACCCGACGTGATTCTCAAGCCGTGGGGCTGGGACTCAAACTGTGATTAGCCCTGTGGGAGTCCAGCGCCTTAATCACCCGTCACCTGCTGGCCCCTAAACCCGTGTTTATAAATCACCCAGGCTGTCACCAATGGAGCAGACTAGAGCACACAGGATTTCATTATGTTCATCGCCCCTCTCCCTCCCAGCCCACACTTCAACCCACAATATCAACAACACGAGGGCAGGTGGTCTGTGTCCCGTGTTAGGCCTGGCACTTCCGGTTCCTACCTGCTCCAGCTTCCCCTGGCTGCCAGGCCCTCAGGCCCATTCTCCATACAGCTCCAGAGGGGTCTCTCTAACCCAGGGCTGACCCTGCCCTCCCCCAGCTTGCACCTCTCCTGTAGCTCCCCCAGCACCCTCAACGTAGTCTCAAGTCCCCCTAACATTTCAGATGAACCCCACCCTGGGCATAGCTGCCACTCGACGTCCCCTGGATCACTATGTCCTAACCTGGCTGCTTGGCCACCTGGATGTGGGGCTGGACCCCAGGCATTGTCCCCCAATCGCCCTCCTCTCCATGCCCCCTCCACTGTACTTCCCAGCCTCTAGCAGTCATTCCTCAGCTCTGCCTCTACAAGACCACTGTTCCCGTCTCCACGTGTATGAGAGATCACGTGGTATTTCTCTTTCTGTGCCTGGATCATCTCACTTAACACAATGTCCTCCTGGTTCCGACCTCAAAGGATAGCATTTCTTCCTTTTTAATGGCTGACTAGTATTCTGGCGTGTGCGTGTGTGTGTGTGTATACAGACACACACATTTTCCTTATCACTTGTCTCATGATGGACACTTGGATCGGTTCTCTATCTTGGTACTGTGAACAGTGCTATAATAAACACGAGGTATTGGGGGCCAGCATGGGGCATGGTGGTTGATGCACTGGACTCCCACATGAATGACCACAATTCAAGTCCTGGATCTGGAAGCTTGCTTTCTCACGTTCCCTCTCTCTCTCTCCTCTCTCTATCTCTGGTGATTTAAAAAGGAATGAATGAATAAATAAACAAATAAGTAAAATTAAACAAATCATTCCTTTAAAAAAAATGGGGCTGTGGGCCAGCAGATGGTGTGGTGGTTAAGGCAGTGGGCAATGGCCGACCACGGTTTAAGTGCTGGGCCTGGTGATTTGTTTTCTCACTTTCTCTCTCTCTCTGTGTCTTTCTCTGGTCAAATTTTAAAAGTGAATAAATAAAATTTTAAAAATAAACATGTGGTACTGATATCTTCATGGCATACTGATTTCCCTTCCTTTGGATATATGCTTAGGAGTGGGACTGCTGGAGCATACGGCAGGCCTACTGTTAGTTTTTCAAGGTACTTCTATATTGTTTTCCATAACTGCAGTACAAATTTATGTTCCCACTTACAGGGTAAGAGTTTTTCTTTCCTGCATCCCTGCTAGCATTAAAAAAAAAAATTGTTAGTGGGTGTTTGTGTGCACACACATGAGATAGGGAAGGAGGAAGACAAGAGAGGAGAGGGCACCCTCCATGGGGCATGGCCACACCACAATCCCCTTTCCTTCCCTTCTCCATCTTGTCAGGATTCTGAGCACCTGACATGTTTTCCAAGGCACCAGGGGTAGGACTCAAACTGTAGGTGACCATGTAGGATCCAGCTGTCCAAGTACAGCACTTAACTGCTGTGTCGTGCTACGGGGCTGGCCCAATACTTTTCATCGTTTTGATAACAGCCATTTCTCACTGGGGAGAAATGATTTATCTCACGGTGGTTTTGGTTTTTAATTTCCCCAGTGATTAGTGATGCTGAACATTTTTTCATGTTTATTGGTCACTTGAATGTCTTCTTTCAAGAACTGCTTATTTGGGTCATTTGCCCATTTTTATTTTATTCCGTTGAATTTTGTATTTTTCACTTGCCCATTTATTTAACTCATTTATTTTAAAAAGATATTTTTTGCTATGGGGTGTGTGCGCTCACCCGAGACAGAAAGTGAGAAATTACGCCCCCCCGGGGCGGGTGGCCACACTGCAATCCCTTCTCTTCCATTTTCCCTGGCATACATGCGTCTGGCATGAATTTTAAGTCGCCAGGTCTGGGACTTGAACCATGGTCAACTATATGGGAGTCCAGCAACGTAAGCATTATGCCATCTGTAGATCCCTTCATTTGCCCATTTTAAATCAGGTTATTTGCTATTTCACTGCCGAGTTGTTGGGTTCTTTACATATTCTGGTCATCCATCCCTTGTCAGATGCACAGTTTCAAAATATATTCTATCATTCTTTTGAATGTCTCTTCACTCTACCAATTGTTTAGTTTGCTGGACAGAAACGTTTTAGTTTAGTTTACTTTTGTTTTTCCCCTTTTTAGTCTGTTATAATCTCATATATCTATTTTTGCTTTTGTTGCCTGTGGTTTTGAAGTTTTATTCAAAAACTCTTTGGCCATCCCAATGTCCTGAAGTGTATTCTCCTGTGTTTTCTTCTAGTACCTTCAGTTTCAGAGGTCTTGTTTAGTTAAACCAATTTGGATTAGATTTTTGTATATGGTGAGAGAGATGGATCCACCTTTATCCTTCTGCATATGTTTTCCCAGCACCACTCATTGAAAAGACTATCTTTTCCCCAATGGATGTCCTTGGCACCTTTGACAAAAGTCCTTATATATGTGGATTTATTCCTAGCTTTTCTGTTCTGTTGCATCGGTCTGGTTCTGTTTTTTTAGTTTGGGTTAGTACCACACTGTTTGGATTACCAGAGCTTTACAGTATATGATGCCTACAGTTCCATTCTTTTTGTTCAGGATTGCTTTAGCTAGTTAGGTCTTTATGATTACATGTAAATTTTATGATTTTCTACAAACTTCTGTGAAGAATGTCATAGAAGCTGGGTAGGTAATGTATTGAATCTGTATATGATTTTGGTAGTATAAGCATTTTAACAGTATTGATCCTTTCCATCCATAAATGTGAGATGCTTTTCATTTTTGTGTGTGTCTTCTTCAATTTCTTTCATCGCTGTTTTATAGTTCTCCATCAGAGACTGTTCACCTCAGTTAAATTTATTCCTAGGTATTTTATTGTCTTTGTGACTATTATAAATGGAGTTGCTTTTAAATTATTTTTCAGCTATTTCATCATTGGTGTTTAAGAATGCTACCAATTTTTATATGTTGATTTTGATTCCTGCAAATTTACTGAATTTGTTTATCAGTTCGAAGAGTTTTTGTGGAGTTGTTTGGGTTTTCTATATACAAGAACATGTTGTCTGCCAACAGAGACAGCCAGCCTTCTTCCTTTCAAATCTGGATGCCATTTATTTCTTTCTCTTCTCTAATTGTATTGGCTAGGACTTCCAGTACTGTGTTGAATGAGAGTGGAGAAAATGGATTTTCTTATTCTATATTTTTAAAATTTTTATTTATCCATTCATTTTAATTTTGACCACACACACACACACACACACACAGAGAGAGAGAGAGAGAGAGAGAGAGAGAGAGAGAGAGAGAATGAGAAAGCAAGCTGCCAGGTCCAGGACTTGAACCGTGGCCAGCCATGTGAGAATGTCCAGTGCCCTAACCACCACGCCACCTGCTGGTCCCCTTATTCTATTCTTAAAAGCTCTCAGTTTTTACATAATCAGTACAATTTTAGCTGTAGGTTTATTATATAGCTGTAAGTTTATCATATAAAGTCTTTCTTATGTTGAAATAGTCTTTCTATATAAAATTTGTTGAGTTTTTTATCATAAAGAAATGTTGAATTTTTTCTAGATCTATTGAGATAATCAAATGGTTTTTGTCCTTTGTTTAGTTGATTTGTATATCACACATTCAGATATGCACACACAATGTAGCCATTGCTGTATTCCTGGGATAAAACCCACTTTGTTCTGGTGTTTACTCTTTCTGATATGTCTACAGGGTCAATCTGTAGTATTTTGTTGAAGATTTTAGCCTCTGTCTTCATCAGGGATATTGATCTCTTTTTCTGTTGTCTTCATCTAGATTTGGTGTGAGGGTAATGCTGGCCTTGTAGAATGAGTCTGGGAGGGTTTCTTTCTCTTTCTCTTTTTTTTGGGGGTGGGGATAGTTTGAGGAGTGTTGGAGTTAGCTCTTCTTTAAAGGTTTTACAGAATTCAACAGCGAAGTCATGTAGTCTTGGTCTTGTTGAGAGTTTTCTTTTGTTGTTGTTTTCTGATTCAATCTCATTAGTTATTACTCTGTTTCTTGTTGGTTAATCTTGGTAGATTATATATGTTCAGAAATTTATCTATTTCATCTCGAATTGAATTTTGTTTGGTACATAATCTTCATAATCTTTTTTTGTGTATCTGTGATATCAGTTGTAATTTACCTTTTTGTTTCTGATTTTACTTATTTGGGTCTTCTCTTCCTTAGGCTAGTTAACAGTTTGCCAATGTTATCTTTTCAAAAAATGAAATTTTGTCCATTGATCTTTTGTATATTTTTATTGTTTGTTTCAAGTTTGTTAATTTCTTCACTGATCTTTATTTAGCTTCCATTCTGCTAATGCTGGGATTAGTTCTTGTTTTTCTGGTTCTTCCATGTCGGTTATTAAGAAATTCATTTCACATCTTCCTAATTTTTTGATGAAGGCACTTATCACAATAAAGGTCTCTCTTAATATAGCTTTTGCTGTATCCCATAGGTAGTGGTATGTTGTGTTTTCATTTTCATTTGTTTCCAGAAATGTTTAAATTTCCATCTTGATTTCTTCCTTAACTTAGAAGACAACTGAGTACATGTTATTTAGTTCTCATGTAATTGTATGGCTTCTAATGTTCCTCTTGTTAATAATTTCTAGTTTTACTCCATTTTGGTCAGCAAAAATACTTAGTTTATATTTTCAAAAATTTTTTGGGTGTGTGTATGCATGTGTGTGCCTCCTAACATAATGTATATCCTGGAGGATGAAAAACGTGCTGGTAAGAAGGATGTGCATTCTGAAATTGTTGGATGGAATGTTCTGTAAATCCTAAATTCTGTTTGGTGCAGCTTAAGTTCAATGTTTCTTTGTTGATTTTTTGTCTAGTATCTGTCCAGTGTTGAGAATACAGTGTTAAAGTCTCCAACAATTGCCATATTGGAGTTTATCTGCCCCTTTAGCTCTCATAACAGTTGTTTTTATATATTTAGGTCTTCCCTTGTTGGGTACATATATATTAATAATTGTTATGTCTCCTTGCTGGATAGACCCCTTTATCATATAACACCTTCTTTGTCTCTTTCTACAGTTTTTTAAGTCTGTTTATCTGATACCAACATAGTAACTCCTCTTTACACTCATTTTTAGTGTCCGTTTGTGTCGAGTATCTTTTTCTATCCCTCACTTTCAGTCTATGTGTTTCTTTCCAGGTAAACTGAGTTACTTCTAGGTAGCACATAGTTGTATCTCTTTTTTCTCATTCAGCTAGTCTAGATCTTTTAAAGATGAGGAACTTAATCCATTTACGTTTAGGGCTATTATAGATAGCTTAGAACACACTTTTATTATATCATCTTGTTATATGTTGTCTGTTTTTTTGTTTGTTTCCTTTTTCCTCTTTTACTGTCTATTTGGTGTGTTCTTTCTTCCTTTTTAAATTAGTGATTGTTATTGTCCTTTTGCTTACAAGTGTAGGACTTCCTTAAGTATTTCTTGCATAGTTGGTCAAGTATTGGTCAATTCCCTCAGTTTCTGCTCATCTGGAACAATTTTATGTTTCCTTCTATTTTTGATTGGTTTGCTGGGCAGAATATTTTTATTTATGTATTTATTTGTTTATTATTATTGTTTTATACATTTAATTGCTATACATCATTTAGCTTGTAGAGAGAATTTACCCAACGTGAAATACACCTTAAACTAATCCAGTTGAGAACATTACACACATTATTATTAACAGGTAATAAACCATTTCCGTGTCCCACAAATGTCTTCCCTATTTTTTTCTTCCATACACTCTTCCTCTCTCCCGCCCTATTCCCACATTGTTTCCAGGATCCATAAATATTTTCAATGCTTTTATGCCCTCCAATCTTTCAATCTCTACCGTAGAGCGTGGAGAATTGGCATATGCTAAGTGGAGACATACAATGTCCCTCTTTCATAGCCTGACTTGCTTCACTCAGCAATGAATCTTCCATATTTGTCCACTTTCTTTCAAATGGCTGGGCAGAGTATTCTTGGTTGGCAGTTTTTCTTTTCTTTTTCTTTTAGGATTTAAAAGATATTGTCTCATGCTCATTGAGTCTGTGTATTTTCTGCTGAGAAAGTGACTTTAGTCTGATGGAAATTCCATTACATGTACTCTTTTACTTTACTCTAGCTATTTTTAAAATTCTTTGTCTTTGGGCCAGCAGTTGGCATAGTGGTTGGGGCACTGGACTCCCACATGGTTAATGGCAGTTCAAGTCCTGGATGAGGGTGCTCAAAACTCATGCAGGGAAACTCATGCAGGGTGTGTGTGTGTGCCCAAAATCCTGAAGGGAGAGGGGATTATGGTGTGGTCATCCTCCCTGGGAAGTGATTTCTTCCTTTCTCTCTGTTTCTCTGGAGAGTGCATGTACTTTACAGAAAAAAACAGAAAAAAAAAAACTCTCTTAAAAAAATAAAATTCTTTCTCTTTGACTTTTGACATCTTAATTGTAATATGACTTAGAGAGTACTTCTTTGGGTTGAATCCGTTTGGAGATCTTTGAGCTTCTTCTATCTGGATGTCTAGATATCTTTTCCAGTACTTGAGAAGTTTCAGCTATTTATTTACTAAATAAGTTTTGTACCTCTTTGTCTTTTTGCCTTCTGGATCTACCATGATGTGTGAATGTTTGTTCACTTAATAGTATCATATAAGTCCTGTGGGCTGTCTTCATTCTTTCATTCTTTTTTCATTTTTTCTTCTTCCGATTGGATGATCTTGCAAGATTTATATTCCATGTCTGAGAGGCTTGTTTGACCTAATCTGTTGAAGCTCCCCATTGTACTTTAAATATAATTTACTGAGTGTTTCAGTTTGAAAATTTCTCTGTGTGTGTTTTTAAAAAACAATTTCTATCTTTGTTGAATTTCTCATTCTGGGCTTGAGTTGTTTTCCTAATTTTGTTCAACTGTCTATTGGTATTTTCCTGAATCTTGCTTGGTTTCTTTAGAATAATTATTTGATTCTTTTCTAAGCATTTCAAGAATTTCCTTTGCTGTGGGATCTATTACTGGAGAATTATTGTTTTTCTTTGGAGATGTCAGGTTTCCTTGCTTGCTCATGTTTCTTGCGTCCCTACTTTAACGTCTGTGCATCTAGTAAGACAATCTCCTCTCCTGATTTCATGTCGTAGCTTTCTTAGTAGCAAATATTTTTCCAGAGGATGTGTCTCGTACTGTTGACTAGGTGGAGTATTTTGATTTGAGTTCTGAGTGGGTGCAACAGTAATTTCTCCTCTAGTGTTCATTGTCAGCAGTGTGTGAGCACCTCTGTATTCTCGACTTGAAATGTGGCAGCAGTGCTGAAGCTTTACTGGGAGTGGGAATCAGCATGTGTGCTGCTTCCCCATAGCAGTGGTGGGGGTCAGGGGTGCTGGCCAGCAATTTCTAGGGAGCCCGCTTGTCCCACCAGTGGAGATGGAGCAGTTACCTGGGATGGACAGGCTAAGAGTGCTGACCTGCATTGTCTGGGGGCCCCCTCACTGTGGTGGTAACCTCTGAGTGTGACTGGTGCTGGCCCAGAGCTGGGGGACAGCCAAGTCAGAATGGCTCCAGCAGGGGGAGGATATTGTGCACCTGAGCTGTGGCATGTGTACTGGGCTTAGCACCTGTCACAGAGGCCTGTAAGTTCTGAAGGGTTCCTACAGGGAGAAGGGGCCTGTGTGTTTAAGCTGCTGTGTGCACTGGATAGAGTTTGCGGGGCTCCCTCTGGGGACCCATTTGCTCGAGGTGGCATGTACTGGACTCAGCATTGTCAGTGGCAGGGACCTGCAGAATGCGGAGGGCTCCTGCAGAGGGAAGGGGCTCGTGTGCTTAAGCTGCAGTGTGTTCAGAGGCTTAACACCTGAGAGCTACAGCGTGGACTGGGCTGAGTACAAGTCAGCAGGATCCCAGCAGAACCTGGAGGGACTCACCAGTGGAAGAAGCCAAGCACTCCAGTTGTGGCAGGAGCCAGGCCCAGGACAAGTCAGAGGATGGGGTGGTGGGGAGAGGAGCAGAGCACAGCTACCATGGACCAGCGGCTGTGTTTGGGCTGCAACACGAGCCAGGCTCAGAGGGGGAGCACCTGTGTTTGTTCACCTGTGTCTTGTGGCAGTCCTCCCACTGCACTGGTCTACCCATGTTCTGAAGCATACGGCAGGCATGGATTTGGTGCTGGGGTCATGGCCCTGCTGCTCAGTCTGGCTGGAGAGGCAGCTGCCACTCATGTGGGCTAGGTGGGATTTCCGCGGGTTCTCAGGCATGTGAAGACATGCATGTTTTACTTGAGCCGTGGCTTTGTTCCCTGTGGCCCAGCTCTGCAGCCGCTGGGGTCATGAAAGTGAGGTCATCCAGGTGAGATCCGTCCCCAGGGACTTCC
>NW_006160071.1:122524-127979 GCF_000334495.1 Tupaia belangeri chinensis | reverse complement strand
TACACGGGCCTGTGCACAGCAGTGAGCCCTCAGGAGCGCAGTCATCCCTGATGGTATCAGGGGCCACGAAGGGTCCTCTCTCACCCTTTCTCATCTGCTGCCTGCCAACGGCAGCTGGGCGAGTGCCTCGCCTCCCTTTCCACGCTGCCTCGCTTGAGCCTGCTGTTTCAGAAACACCTTCCCTAGTGGAGTCCACGCTCCTCCTCAGACGTTCTCACTGAAACGTGTCCGTGTGGATCCTGTAACATTCCTTTTTTCAGAAGAGAAGAGTGCTGGGCACTTCGCGCTGGTCGTGTTTGCTCTTCCCACTCTGACATGTGTATTTTATTCCAGGTCTGTCTCCCAGGGAGCCCCCATCTCTCACAGAGCTCTGCAGACATTCTAGTAGACGGGAGATTGCCCCACTATACACACGGCTGAGCTCAGGCTGGGAGGAGGCAGTGCCCTATTTAGGACTTCACGGCAGGAAGAGTACTGGCCACCCGCCCAGGTCGGATCCTAACTCTGCCTGTTCCTCCCTGGCCTCAGAGTCCAGGTGGTCTCTGCATCACCGGCCCCTCCTTGCCAGCATCTGCCCACTGCTCTGAGAACTGCCTTCACCTTCACGCTGGCTAATGGCCCAGCTCACGGAGCTTCCGGCAGTGGCTTTCCCAGACCCTTGTCCAGATCCTGAGCTGTGCCCCCCTCTCCCCCAAGAAACGCAACTCTGAGGGCGCCAAGCCCACATTTTCCACCACACCGTCCCCAAGACTCACCCTGGGCGGTGGCCGCCTCCTGGAGGGAGTGGATCATCTGGGAAAAGGAGTCATGCAGGTGGCTTCTCTCATCGTAGTCTGGGGTGGGGGTGGCAGGGTACAGGCTGAGGGGAGACAGCTCCCCAACACCGTGCCCTGAATGCACACGCTGCCTCTGGTCCGCCCTCCCGAGTCTCTACGCCCCCTCCTCAGCCTGTGCCCATGAGGCTCTATCTTCCCTAGTTCTTGAGTCTCTGCCTCCTCAGCGTCGACCTCACCCATCTCTGAGTCTCCATCTCTGAGTCTCTGCCTTCACGGTCTCTATCCTCCCTTCAAGTGTCTGTCCCCCCTCAATCTGTACCCCCCTTTCTTTAGTTTTTCTTCTCAGTTTCTATACTCCTTCTCTCGGGTCTCTGGCCTCCCACTCAGCCTCAGCCTCCTTGTCTCTGTCCTCCCATGTCTGTAAGTCTCTGCACCTCAGCTTCCACCTCCCCTCTAGCCTCTCACTCCATTCTCTATCCTCCTCCTCTTGAGACTCTGGCCCTTTAATCTCTACCAGCTTCCTGAGTCTCTGATCCAAGCATGTCTCCCAGTCCCTGAATCTCTGTCCCCTTCACTGTCTCTCCCCTCTCTGAGTCTCCTCTCCATCCCCTCATCCTCCCTTTGAGTCTCTGTCTGCCAGTCTGGATCTCCCCTCTCTGACCTCTGCCCACTCCCATTTCTCTTCTCCTGCCTACAAGTCTCTTCTTCCCCCCAACGTCTCTGACCTCCCTCTGAACCTCTTTCTCTCCCACCTCTCCCCACCTTCCCCCCCCAAGTCTCTGACCCCTGCTTCCTGTTTTCCACTAGCCCCCCATGTCTACCCTGCTTCCCTCTGGATCTCTCCAAGTCTCTGTCCTCCCTCTCTGAACGTCTCTCTCACCCGAGTCTCTGCCCCTGTGTCCTCCTCTTCACTCTCTGAATCTGTGCACCCATCTCTACTCTCCCTTTCTTTTCTTTTTCTTTTTTTTTTTTTTAAAGAATTTTGCCTAAGGCAAGTGCGCTCACCAGAGAGAGACAGAGAGAGGGAAAGTGAGAAGTAACCCCCCACAGGGATGGCCACACCACAATCCCTTCTCCTCTCAGGACATTGGGCACACACGCCCATACACCTGGTGTTATTTTCAAGCTGCTGGGTCCCGGGTTTGAAGTGTCGTCAGCCATGTGGGATCCAGCCACTTTGGGCTCCACGCCTCCTGCTGGCCCTGGCCCTCTCTTTCTTTAATCTCTGATCCTCCCTCTGAGTCCATGCCTCCCAGTCTCTGTCCTCTTTTCCCTCTCTGCTCCATTTCTATAGGGCGCATGCACTCACCAGAAAGAGAGAGAGAGACAGAGAGACAGAAAGTGAGAACTCACCCCCCAGGGGGGATGGCCACGCTACAATCCCTTCTCCTCCATTCTCCTCTCGGGATCTTGGGCACGCACGCACGCGCGCCTGGCGTGAGTTTAAGCCACTGGGTCTGGGACTCGAACTGCGGTCGGCTACATGAGAGTCCAGTGACATAGCCATTACGCCAACTGCTGGTCCCATCTGCTCCCCCATTTCTATCTCCCCTCTGAATTTATGCTCCCTAGTCTCTATCTTCCTGTCTTTAGAGTTCTGTCTCTGTCTTCTATTTCTCTCTGCCCCACCTTCCCAGTTTTCCCCACCCCAGTCTCTATCCTCCCTGAGTTGCTGCCCCCAGCCCAAGCAGGGCAGCTCCCCTCTGCTCCCCGCCACCATTCTCTATGCTCGGCCCGTCCAGTCTCCCTTTTACCTTCCTGTCTCTGACCTCAGTCTTTATCCGCCCCTCGGCTGAATCTCTGCCTCCCTCACTCTTTCTCATTGTCTTCCTTTTTCTTATTGTAATTGCCAAGGGCATGTGTGCTTGCCAGAGACAGACAGAGACAGTGTGCAGGAGAGCAAGAAAGTACCCCACAATCGGGTGTGGCCACGCCACAACCCACTCTCCACCTTCTCCCTCGGTGGCGATTTGAGGAAGGCGCACACACTCCTGGCATGTTTACGGCCCCGTCTCTACCCTCCCGAGTCTCTGTGCCATCTCTGTCTTACCCTAGTATCTCCACCACCCCCGTCTCTGCCCCTCAAACCTCTCCCCACCCTCTCTGAACCGGTGAGCCCGTGCTCTGCCCCTGCAGCATCTGTGCCCCAGTCTGAGTCATCCTTCTGGGCGTCTGCCGGTCTTTCTGTATCTTGTCACTTGAGTGTCCACACCCCGGTCTCCTCCCTCCCCTAATCTCTGACCCCCAGTTTCTATTTCTCTCTTTTGTGAATCTCCTCCCACCTCATTCTCCATTCTTCTCTGGGGAATCTGCCTTTAGGCTCCATCCTCCCTGTCTGGAGTCTCTGACCCCAAAGTCTCCATCCTCCCTGTCTGGAGGCTGTCTCCTATGTCCATCCTCCCTGTCCGGAGGCTGTCTCCCCAGTCTCCATCCTCCCTGTCCGGAGGCTGTCTCCCCGGTCTCCATCCTCCCTGTCTGGAGGCTGTCTCCCCAGTCTCCATCCTCCCTGTCTGGAGGCTGTCTCCCCGGTCTCCACCCTCCCTGTCTGGAGGCTGTCTCCCATCTCCATCCTCCCTGTCTGGAGGCTGTCTCCCCGGTCTCCATCCTCCCTGTCTGGAGGCTGTCTCCCATGTCCATCCTCCCTGTCTGGAGGCTGTCTCCCATCTCCATCCTCCCTGTCTGGAGGCTGTCTCCCATCTCCATCCTCCCTGTCTGGAGGCTGTCTCCCACCTCCATCCTCTTCGCTCCAATGCCAGCTCTGTTTCTCCCTCCGTCTTGGAGTCTGCTCCTCCAGTCTCTTCCTGCTTGCTGGGAATCTATCGGCACCTCCCAGGCTCTATCCTCACGCTCCCAGATCTGCCTGACGCTCCATTTTCCCTCTGTCTCTGCTTCCGTCTCTGTCCCTCTGAGTCTCTCCGTCTCAGCTCTGAACTTCTGTCCCATTCCAATGGCCTTTCTGCACTTCTCTGTCTGACCGTCAGTCCGTCCCTCTCCGCGATTCTCTCCAGGCCCTCCCCACGCGGATCCCCGGTGCAGGCTGGGTGCCCTCACTGATTTCGGAGTCCTCGAGGCCACTGAAGGCGGCTGCAAAGGCCTTCTGGCACTTCTCCCGCCCAGGGCCCTGCACCCCCGTGAATATCCGGCAGACGCCGAGGCGCTCGGTGAAGGTGGAGAAGCAAAGAAGACAGGCCCAGGCGGACGACCCCAAGACAGCGAGGGCCAGCAGCGCCACAGGGACAGAGCTGGCAGGGGCCGGCAGGGCCATCGGGGTGGGTCGCAGGGCCCAAGGAGAAGCTGGCTACCTTTGTGAGGTCACCGGTGCTCTAGGGTCAGAGGTCGGCCCCAGAGCAAGGGGGCGGGCATCAGGGTCAGGCCAGCAGTCCCCAGGTGTGCGGCTGGGCCGGGCGCCAGGCTCCCAAGAACCTCACCTGTGACCCTGGACATCCTCACAGGTTAAAGGGTCTCAGGGACCCAGAGGCCGGCAATGTGGCAGGCAGTGGTCCCGACAGGCCCT
Source organism: Tupaia belangeri chinensis (assembly GCF_000334495.1). Classification (NCBI taxonomy): domain Eukaryota; kingdom Metazoa; phylum Chordata; class Mammalia; order Scandentia; family Tupaiidae; genus Tupaia; species Tupaia belangeri. Next base: position 123,689 of record NW_006160071.1, on the reverse strand, counting down.
GGAGTCGGGGACAGAGACGGGCACAGAGAGTGCTGTAGGACAGAAAGAAGACCAAAGAGGATGGACAGAGACACGGAGAGACATTAGGAGGCAGAGACCTAGAAAGCACATGAGAGAGATGGAGATGGAGTCAGAGACCTCACTAAGCAGAGACAGACGCAGAAGATGGAGATGCAAGAAGCTGTGAGAGCAAGAGACAGAGACACAGCAGAGACGAAGACAGAAAGCAACCCCAGCTTTTGTGATGGGAGAGAAACGCTTGAAGGGAAGGGCAGGTGCAGGTGAGGGACAAGCACAGCACGAGCCCGCTCTTCTGGGCAGCAGCCGGGGCTGAGGTCCCCACTGGCCCGTCCTGTGCAGGGCGCAGCCTGGGGAAAGCTAGGAGGCCGTATAGTGATCTCCTTGGGTGTCCTCCTCAACTATACAACCTCCTACCTCAGCCCGGGGGGCGCGCAGGCGGACAGACCAGACAGACGGACAGATGGGGCCGGGAGGGCCGGGGAGGACCCAGCCGCGATGGTGAGCCCCCGACACGGACCCACAGACACGAGCTTGTGTGCGGCGAAGGCCCCGCAAGGTCGGTTCTACGGGTGGGTGCCAGGACCCAGGAGTCCGGGCCCCCGGCCCCCTCCTCCCCAAGGAACCCAGGAGTCAAGCCCCGGCCCGTTCATTGCCAGGGACCTAGGAGTCCGGGTCCCCCAGCCCTGTTCTCCCCAAAGGTCCCTGGACTTGCAGCCACAGGGCTCCTCCCGCAGACCCAGGGGTCCAGGCCCCACACTCTTCTACTCCCTGGGGTCCACAAGTCCAGCCAGGTGGGTCCCCTGGGGACAGCCGAGCCTGACAGGAGCCCGGCTTCCGGGTGCTGGAGCTGGGAGCCTACGGTCCCCGTGTCCCCACGCCGCTCCGTGGGCGCGACTGCTGTCTGGCTGCAGAGTCCAGGCCCAGCTGAGGGCCCGGCCTAGAGACCTCGCGCCTCCCTGGGTCGTTTCCCTGTCCCGCCCTTCAGCGGCCTGATGGCAGTCAGGATGACAGCTCTGACCCCGGGGCGCGGACACCCAGCCCCCGCGCCAGTGTGCTCTCTGCCACCTCCCAGTGCGGCCGGCGCGGGCAGCACCCATTCTGCAGGTGAGGCAGGTGAGGCGGGGGCGGGGCCTCGAGGGGAAGG
>NW_006160071.1:122013-122324 GCF_000334495.1 Tupaia belangeri chinensis | reverse complement strand
GTCTCTCGCAGTCTCTCGGACCCAGCCGTCTCTTTCTCCCTGTTTCTCAGCCTCCCTCTGCCCTCCCTCCTGCATCCTCTCCGCCCGTTTTTGTGCGCCTCGCCTCACTCGCTCTCCCTCCAGCCTTCCCCTCTGCCCCTCGGGCTCCGTCTCTCCGTCTCTGTCTCTCCCTCCCCTCCCTCCGAGGTCTCTCGATCTCTCCCCTCCCCCTTCTCGCTGCCGGTGTCCCTCCCTCCCGTCCCTCCGTCTTTCTCCTTCCCTCCCTCCCTCCCCCTCGCAGCTCGGAGCCAGGTCTGGAGCTGGGGGTGGGG
>NW_006160071.1:120718-121879 GCF_000334495.1 Tupaia belangeri chinensis | reverse complement strand
CCCCGGCATGCCCCGGGGCTGCCTGGGGCCTGGGGAGGGGGGGCGGCCGGGGGAAGCGGGGAATCTTGAAGATTCCGGGACCGAGCATCTCCCTCGCCCCCGCCGGGTCCTCCCCGAGGAAACTGAGGCCGAGAGGAGGGTCAGGCCTTGTTCAAGGTCACCGGGCCAGGCGGCGGCGGAGGCGCGAACCGCGGGGTCCGCAGGCCTGCCCGGGGGAAGGGGCGGGCGCTGGACTTCCCCCGGGCCGGGGTCCCCCTCCCCCTCCCCGGGACCCTGGGGAGCCCCCAAGGGTCAGAGAGCAGACCCAAACAGTCTGGCACCATGGCAACCAGCGGGCCCCGCCCCCTTAACCCCCGGAGGGCTGGACTCCAGCTGGGGCGACGGGAAGGTGGGGACTCCTGGGTTCCGGGGGAGGGGGCCTGCCCGGGTCCAGGCAGTGACGGGGACCGACGTCGGCCTGGACGCCGGGGTTCTAGGGGAGGGCGCCGGGGTTCCTACTCGGGTTTCGAAGCGGGTGAGCGTGGGGTGTAGACCCTCAGGTCTAAGAGGCGGGCCCAGACTCCTGGGTCCTGGAAGAAAGGGGCCTAGCGGTTCGGGTCTGGAATTCGGGTGGGGGGCTTGGTGGCGGACTCCCAGGTCTGCGGCGGGAGTGGGCCGGGGCCTGGAATCCCGGGTCCCCAGGGGAGGCTGGGCGCGGGGCCTCGCCTCCGCCAGACATCCCGGCCCCCGCCGGTGACCCTGGCCTGTCTGGAAGTCCAGACAGCCTCCCCTCCTCCTCGGCCCCCTCCTCCGCGCACGGCTCACCCTTGACCCCTCGAAGCCCCGCAGCCCCACTGCCGCCCCTCCCCCGCCCCTCCAGCCAGACGTTAACCCTTCCGCTGCCGCGGGCACCTCGCCCTCCGGTCCTCCCAGCCCCAGGCCCCGGCTCTCCTCCCGCTACAAACAGGAGGTGTCCCCCGGCCTCCCGCTTCTGGACCCCGGAATCCAGGTCCTGGATTCAATCCTCCTCCAAGGACCCAGGAGCCTACGCTCCCAGCCCCCTCCTCCTGCTCCAGGAACCCAGAAACCCAGGCCCCCCCGCTGCCTCCTCGCCGGGGACCCCGGAGTCCGGGCCCGGGCCCATCCCCTTCCTTTCCGCAGACTCACGGCTCCCACGGTCCC
>NW_006160071.1:85180-120210 GCF_000334495.1 Tupaia belangeri chinensis | reverse complement strand
CGCTCCTCCCTGCCTCCTCGCCGCCTCCCCCTTCCTGGCCGGCCTCCCTCCCGGCTCTGCGCGGTGTCTCTCTCCCTGTCTCTCCCGCTCCCGCCCTCCCTCTTCCTGCCTCTCTCTGCCCCTGTCAGTCTCGGTTGGTCTCGCTCCTTCTGTCTCCTTTCTGTCCTGCCCTGGCTCCGGGTGTCTGTCCTTCCTTTCTCGCGTCCTCTCCCTCCTTGCTGCGCCCGCGGGTCTTCTGTGAGGTCTCATTCCCTTCCTGAGCCCTTCCTGCTGCTTCTCGCTCCCAGTCCCATCCTTCGCCAGGGCTTCTTCCCGCTCTCCCTGCTCTGAGCAGCCCCTCCCCAGACAGGCCTGCCCTCTCGGGCTCTCCTCTCCCGCCCCCTCCCTCCTTGGTCTCCGCACACACCCGCTCCCCGCCCCCTGGGGACTCAGAGGTGGCTCAGACCCGTCACTGCCCTTGCAGACGGAGGTCACGGTCTGATGGAGGACAGACCCGCCGCGGAGTTCCCATTCCAGGGTGCTCTGGGTATGGCAGAGGGGTCCGGGAGCCCAGGGGTGGAAGGGATCCTTGCAGCGGGAGACCTCCGAAGGCGTGGTCGGGCCGGCCCCCGGGATCGCGAAGTTCGGGACTGGATTGTGGACGGAGGGGCCGCCCTGACGGCGCCCAGGCAGAGGGCGCAGCCAGAGCAAAGGCACAGGCAGCAAACCGAGGCGGTTCTGGGGGGGCCAGGCAGTGAAGCAGTCGGGTCACACTGGAGCCTTAGACGTGGGCGCCAAGGAAGCAGAGAGGATGAGGTTGGGGGCAGTGGGCGTGACCAGGGTCTCGGTGTTGGAGGCCAAGCTGGGAACTTAGACTTCTGAAGGTGACAGGGAGCGATGGAGGCTTGTGAGCAAGGGGAAGGGCAGGGACAGATCAGAAATGACAGATCCCTGGGCGGGGGTGGTGCGGCTGGGGAGGCCTCCTTCCTCCTGGAGAGGCGGTAGGACGCGGCCAGGACCAGGGCCAGAGAGGAGGGCCCTAGCCTTGGCCAGACAGAGCTTGTAGGGAGGCTGGGGGCCCTGCCGGGCTGGAGGAGGTGGAGGACAGGGAAGAGGCTGGAAGCTACAGCTCCCTGGAGTCTGGCCCAGGAACTGAGACGGGAGTGGTTCCCAGAGGAGAACCGGGAGCAAGGAGAGGGTGTGGTGGGAGGCAGAGCCTCAGGGTCCGGAAGGAGTGCGGGGCATTTAGCGAGCACAGTCAGCCGGTGGTCTAGTGACTCGCTCCACTAGTGAAAATGCATTCCCTTCCCTCTCTGTCCCCAGTCACCAGTTCTCTGTGGGGACAACCAGCGGAGGAATGCCCCCGCCACACCTGTGCACATGTGTTAGACACACCCCTCCTGTTTGACCTGGTTTGGAATGCATTTTTCTGCACCTTGCTGTTTAAGAAAATTTTGCCAGAGGGAGCGTTTTGCTCACCAGAGAGAAACAGGAAGAGGGCGAAAGCACCCCACAATGGGGTGGTGGACTGAGGGGCAGCCCTCACGGCGTCCAGGCAGAGGGCGCAGCCTGAGCAAAGGCACGGGCGGGAAATCGAGGCGGTTCTGGGGGCCAGGCATGGTCACATCGCAATCACTTCATCTCTCTAGTCTGTTGGGGTTTGGGGCACGCACGCACATGCACCCGGTGCATTTTGAGCCACCGAGCATGGGTAGCAGTGTGCCGTCCGGCTCTCTTAACCACCAGACCGCTGGCAGGCCTTCTGCTTTTCTCTATCTTTTTCTTTTTAACACTACACCCCAAAGAGCCTCCTGTATCCGTGTGTATGGAGGTAGCCGCTTCATTTATAGCCATATAGCATTCCAGTGTGTACATTTATTTATTTGTAATTTATCCATCAGTTGGAAAATTGGGAGTTTTTTTGCATAAACTAATATGAATATTCATGTCTATGATCTTTTTAAATAATTTTTTTATTTAAGTTTATTTATTATTATTATTATTATTATTATTATTATGTTTCAATTTGACAAAAGAGAGAGAAAGTGAGAAAGCAAGCTGCCAGATCTGGGACTCAAATCATGGTTGGCCACGTGGGTGTCCAGTGCCTCAACCACCACTCCACCTGCCGGCCCAAGAGTTTTTCATTATTTTTGTTGTTAGTGGTTTTGTCCAATGCTTTTAAGTCCCTGAATTCAGATATTTGATAAATATTTCTAGGTTTTTAAAAAAATGTTGCTAATCACTAATGATAGGGATAACAATAATGATTACAAATTGCCTTTATTGAATGACTCCGTGGGACTGGTCCCTGGGTGTAGTTAAGGTAATTGCATCACGGGCCACACAGCCACCTCAGTATGAGATATGAACTGAGGTCTGAACAGTGAGTTGCCCAGGCTCACTCCGTGAGTAATGGAATCAGGGCTTCAAACTCGGGCCTCTTTGGCTCCAGGTTCCAGCTTGTTCTTTGGAAGGGGGTTGTCCCTGCAAAAATGCACTCCTACGAGACTGCCATGGGGCACGTGTGGACTTGCCATACACACAAAGTCATGTGGGTTAAGAAGGACCCTGCCAGACCCTGCCTTTGACGTGGGATCTAGAGTTACTGTTCCCCTTCGTTCACCCCAGATGTTCTGTAGACGGGTCAGGACAGTACCTCCATCATCGCTCTGCCCCTGGTCCCTGATCCCATTGTGTCATGATTTTCTGTGTCTGGGTCTGTCTCTGGGAGTTCGTTAAGGTCACAGTCTAGGTAGGTCTGAGTCACTGCTGTCCTCAGCATCACCCCGTGGGTGTGGCTCAGAAGAGGGGCGTGGGGAAATGTTTGCCAAGGGAGAGAATGAAGGGTGAGTGAATATCAAATGACTCGCTAAAGCCCCTGGGGATGAGAACGTAATTCCTGTTACTTCCTGAAAGGTAAGGTCTCCACTTTCATCAGTTAAGTCAAGGGGGTCACTATTTCTGTCATTCTCTGATACACAGGGCTCCAAATCCCTCAGCACCTAGGACCCAGCTACTGTGACTCCCACAGACCTGAGGCTCGGGGACCACCATGCCCACTGATCCCGAATACATAGGGGGTGCTGTTCCCATCAGCCCCTGGGACACTCCCCCAAGCACGGGGCCACCATTCCCATCAGACGTTGGCACTCTTAATACCACCATTCCTGCCAGTCTCTGCTATTCTCTATCCATAATTCTCACACCCCCGCCCCTTAGACACCGAGGCCACCGTTCTCATCAACTCCTGAGGCTTGAGCACCACCACTCCAGTTACCCCTCGGGAAATAGGGACTTCCTGCCTCCGCATGGCCACGCACAGCTTCCTGAATCAGAAACCGCTAGGTGGGAAGATGCCTGCCCGGAATTGGTCCGAATCAAGGACCGAGCTCTTAGTGGTGGAGAAAAGGAGGCACCGGGTCTTGAACATCAAAGCAGTAGAGAATCCTAGTGAGAAATCAGCCCTTAAACAGATCATTCTACAGCGCCACCACCAGGGAGTCCTTCCACGTGGAGGCTCAGCCCCAACCCCAGACGCTCCTAGAGCACCACTTAATCCTTACAGGTGGAATTACCCTCAGACTGACGGGGGCCCGAACACAGCAGACGTCTCCCGTTGCACCATTAAATAATCCAAAATGGTAGCTTGCCCCTGGAGGGCTTGTAGGGACCGGAGACAAAGGCAGTTTTTGCTGGGGAGTGGGGAGGGCTGTGGAGACCTCGAATCTCATCCTCCTGTGACCGCTCCTGCGAGGGGCGTGGACGCATGGGTGTGCCCTGTGCTGGGGTTCTCCCGCCGCAGTTCCCTTTGCCTTGGTCGTGTTTTATGCTCACTTTGTAAGGAAAGGGCCTTCGGCATCTGTGCTCTTCTTTTTCTTTCTTATTACAATAAGTATTTTTTCCCCCCGATTTTTGCCATAGGGCACGTGTACTCACTGAAGAGAGAGAGAGAGACAGAGGGGAAGTGAGAAATCACCCCCAGGAGGGACGACCATGCTGCAATCCCTCCCCCTCCCTTCTCCTGGGGTTTTGGGCACGTGTGCACACACACCTAGTGTGATTTTCAAGTCGCCAGGTCCAGGACTTGACCCGTGGTTCTGCCATGTGGGAATCCAGCACCTTAACCACCACACCGCCTGCTGGCCCTGTGCTCTTATGTCTAAGCAAGAGGGAGGGAAGGTTATTGTGAGGTTCAGGGGGTTTGCGAGTCTGTCCGTTGCCATCCACTTCCCCTATTCCTGGTAATGGGGTCTCTTTCCTGAGAGAAACCCACTCCGCGTGGCCCTGACGCGTGGGCTGGGCATATGCAGTGGTATAAGCCAATCAGAGCAGCCATTCGTTTGTGACCCCCAACAGAGCTGGTCAGAATCCAAAATTTAATTTTTGATCCTGACACTTCAAATGTAAAGTGTCTTCTGAAATGCTCAGCGTTTATGCACACTTCTCGTGTTTTCGTTTTCTGAGGACAGAATCACTGCACTCAGCAACATGACTAAGAGCACGGGCTCTGAAGGTAGGAAGCCCAGGTTTAAATCCTGGCTCAGACGCCTTCTGCTTACGTTTCTGTGTGCCTCGGTTTTGCCGTCCATAAGTGGGTGTGATTATAATAGTGATGGGGGCCCAGCAGTAGCGTGGCAATTGAGGCACTGGACTCTCACATGGCTGACCATGGTTTGAGGCCCGGCAGCTGGCTTTTTCGCTTTCCTTCTCTCTCTGTTTCTCTCTGGTGAGTGCACGTGCCCTATAACAAATTAAAATAATAAAATTAAATAACTTAAAAATAGTCATGTTATAGGTACGTGTTATGAGCAGGAGTTCCAATATTCCAACAAAGGGGACTTTTGACATGTCAGCCACTGTTACCAGGGATTGGGGCTAGACCCCACAGCTAGACCCGTGGCGCCGAGAGAGGAGAGGTTGTCTCACCGAGATGCTTGGTCGCCATGCTATTTCTACTGGGGCCGTAAGCGGGCAGATGATCCCTCTGCAGATGCTCAGAATTTCAGTCCACCCTGGGCGTGCGTGAAGGGGTAAGCACAGTCCTCAGGCTCCTTACCTGACAGAGAAGTGTACAAACGCATATGAAGCCCAACATTCAAACAAAAAAGTCAGGCTACACTGTCAGACCTCTCCCCCCAAATACTCATGACAAGACCCCACAATAAACGTAACACCTAGGAACCAGCAGGTGTCACAGTGACCAAGGCGCTGGACTCTCCAATGGCCAACCACCGTTTAAGTCCTAGACCTGGCAGCTTGCTTTTTCACTTTCTCTCTCCCTCTCTCTGTCTCTGGTGAGCTCGTGTGCCCGACAGCAAATTAAACATAACAATACTAATGATGATGATGATAAAACCAAGTAATTCTTTTTAAACATTTTTATAAGGAATTATTTTATTTGACTTCATTCACTTTATTTATTTATTTTAATTTGACCAAAGAGGGACAGAGCGAGAGAGAGAGAAAGTTAGAGATTACTCTGCCAGGTCCAGGACTTGAACCGCAGTCAGCCATGTGGGAGTCCAGCACCTTTAACCACCACGTCACCTGCTGGCCCAAAACTAAATAATTCTTGAAAATAAAGTTTATAGGGGCCAGCAGGTGGCATGGTGGTTATGTCACTGGACTCCCACATGGCTGCCTGCAGGTAAAGTCCCAGACTCGGCAGCGTAAAACTCCTGCCTGCGTGTGCGTGCCCAAGATCCCAGGAGGAGAATGGAGGAGAAAGGACCGCAGTGTGGCCGTCCCCCTAGGAGGTGATTTCTCACTTTCCCTCTCATTGTCTCTGTCTCACTCTCTCTCTCTGGCAAGTGCATGTGCTCTGTGGCAAAAACCTCTAAAAGAATAATAAAAAAGTTTATGAAAGTCAGACCAAACTCCATGCCCAGGGCAGTTGTCCTCTGGCAGCTGCACACTGGCATGCCTTTCTGGCGTGGAGGCGTAGTTCTTTTTTGTTTACTTTTCTATTAAAACTTCTGTTTTCCTGCGCTACTCATGTTTGTGGTTTTTGCTTCTGTATCTTAGGATGGGTCTCTAACCTTAGAGATCTGGACCCAAAGAAACAAAAAATTTCACACGACACAGCTCTGCTGCCCCATCTGATGACAGCACCAGGAACACTAGAGGAGTTAATGTATTTTATCTGAAGTGTGCGAGACGGGGCCGGCGTAGTAAGCCCACAGCAGCCTGGCCTGACTTATTCCTACAGAGCGCTAGGGAGCTAGCTCTTTACGCTCCTCTCTTCATGCACACGCGCACGCTTTGTGTGGACAGCACAATCTAACCGGTGGAGGCCGTCCTACTCCTTTCTCATCCTTTTTTCTTTACTTACCTTTATTGACCCCTCCCTTTCCTGCCTACTCCCCAGGGGTCTCTCCACCCCAAGTCATGCCTCAGATCTACGGTGGGTTGAATCGCAACCCCCGAAAGATATGTTGAAATCCTAATCTCCCGCCCTTTATTTGGATGTCTGGACAGATGCCATCAAGTTAAAGGGAGAGCCTACTGAGTTAGGTGGGTCCTACATCCAGTAGCTGGATACCTGACAAAGAGAGAGATCTTTGAAGATAGAAAGGAGACCGAGAAGAAGACCATGTGATGATGGAGGCGCGGACCTGAGTGCTGTATCCACAAGCCAGGAACGCCAAGGATTGCTGGCAAACACCGAGCCAGGAGAGGCAAGGAAGGAGACTTCGGAGGGAGCATGGCCCTCTTGACACCTTGGCTTCCAATTTCTAGCCTCCCCAACTGTGAGGGAATATATTTTTAATGCTCTTTTAAAAAGATTAATTTTATTTATCATTATTATTTTAAAATTTGACCAGAGAGAGGGAAAGTGAGAAAGTAAGTTACAGGGGACTCGAACTGCAGTCGCCATGTAAGATCCAGGGCCTTAGCCACCACGCCATCTGCTGGCCCCTATTTCTGATGTTTTAAGCCACTTTGACATTTTGTTACAGTAGCCCTAGGAAATCAATAGAGCACACACGTCGATCTGTGTGTCTTCCCATATTTTACTTCATGCTAAAATAAACGCGCACGCCCACACGTGGGTTGCATTAAAATTCAGCTTCGACCTCAGTGTTTATTTAAATTTTCCTGTTTGACTTTGGCTCCAGCTCAGTCTTTTGAGGGCCAAACACTGAATGGCAACTTGAAGGTCATTTCTGGCATCCCTGAACCTGATCTGTGATCACGTGGCTTACCGTCATATCTAGCCAGTGCGGTGGTAACATTGGTAATATGGACAAGGTTGATCATGCCCATTTGATACTGAGCTCTTCATAGTCCCTTTCAGACTTAAGCAGTTGAACATAACTTGGAGGAAAAAATCTCATATGCGTGTATTTGAGATTAAAATTTTACCAAAGTATAAATGTGTGCGTGTGTATAATGAACATACTCGCAAGGGTAAGAGGCTGAAGTAATGATGGTCAGGAAAGCCTGCTGGCTGCAGGCGGTTCTTCGGGAAACTGACTCTGAAACAGAGACTAGAGTTCAGGAAACGAATGGGGGAGCTCTCAGAAGTCACCCTTGTGGGGCGTGAAGGGAGCGTTTGAGGCAGTGAGAGAAGTTAAACTATTGGGTTGGAAAAGTCATGAAGGATGTTGCATAGAAAAACAGAGAAATTCGTCATGACTTTTCCAACAACTCAATCCTGTTCCGTTGTAACAAAGGTCCCAGGCAATCCTGCAGGGACTGAATGGACCCACAGATGGCGTTCCAACTTGGGGCAAGGAGACTGGGCCTTTAGAACACACATTGGCCTCTTTAAAAAAAAAAAAAAAAAAAACTTAGACAAATTTAACAAAGTTCATTTAAGCAAAGAACGAGTCATGAGCTGGGCGGTATTCAGAACCAAAAGAGGCTCAGGGAGCTGCACCCAGCAGGGCCAGCCTGAGAAGACAGGTCTGGAGTCACCTGATGGGCTACAGCTAGGCCTTTGCCTTCTTTGGGCACGGTCCTATCAGCTGGCAGCCTGTGACTGGCTGAAGCTTGGCTGTTTATGATTGGCTGAAACTTAGCTATTCATTTCCAAAAAGTGTACTGCTGGGGCTAGCAGGTGGCATGGTGGTTAAGGTGTTGGACTCCCAAGTAGTCGACCCATAGTTTGAGTCCTGGACCTGATGACTTGATTTCAGTCTCTCTCTCTCTCTGATCAAATTTAAAAATAATAAATAATTATTTTAAAAAAAGTATTGCTAAGCTGTGGTTTGTTAGTTAAGTACTCAAAGTACGAAGATGACCTCAAGCTCATGACCTCCCACTTCTTTTGCTTTAGCAGACCAGTCTTTGGCTGGGACCTGACCCTGGAAGGGGCTGTGACCTTGGTGAGGCAGTGCTCTTCTCCTGAAAGCAATCTTGGCAGGGAGGAGTCGGTGGAAGCTGTCGGCCATCAACACTCGGGCAGCTGGATGAACCCGAGGTCAGTCCTGAGGACACAGCACCTCACACTGCACCTGGTGTTGAAGCCCAAAACAATGATCGAGAACTTCCATGCAGTCACACAACTCGGGAAATTGACTGGGTTTTGGTATGAATATATATATTTCAGTATTAAGGATGCTTTAGCTAGACACTATTAGGAAGAATATTTTCTCCTCTTGGAACCCACAAGTGGTTGTAAAAATGTCAATAACGTGAGGCAGAAGAGCAAATATTAGATGAAATGGAAATCCACTTTTATGGTAGGTAGCCTTCTTTGTAGAATTATTTGATGTCCTAGTATTCATATTATTAAAGAAAATCATCTTTAATAACTGTATTTTATTTAATTCCACTTAGGCCATGAGTCTTGTAAGAAAAAGTGTTATTTGAAAATTCTTCGCATTTGTGAAGATGGCTTTTTGAAAGATTGACAACTTTGCTGATTCAAGTTTCTTGAAGTGGAACTAAAGTGCTTCCAAAATCATGTATAACAACTTCCATGATAAATCGTCTTTGATCCAGACATAATGAATGCAAAGAGCGTGAAAAAAAAAATAAGAAAGTGTTGCAAATTAAGGGCCCCAAACACATTTTGTTCTCACTAATCAAACTTCAAAACAACTGATTTTATAAGAATACTTTACAAAGATAAATTCTTTATAGTTTTGTGTCTATTGAAGCTAAACCCTTAAATCAAAGCTGTCAATTTGACTGCATAATACTGTCAACCATTTTCAGTAGTGGAAAGTAAGGAATTTTCAATATTTCCCAAGCTGCCTTTTTTTTCAAGTTTTATTTATTTTATTGAGAGAAAGAGAGAGAGAGAGAGAGAGAGAGAGAGAGAGAAGCAGATGTCTTCAACAAGCTCTCATTTCACTGCAGTCCCCCAGTGTCCAGCCCACTGAGATCATATGCATGCTTGCACACCTGACATGTTCCAGGCCACTCCAGGATCAGAACCCTGGTCTTCCACGTGGCTCCAGCACCATACAACGGTGCCAATGCAATTGGGCCCTGAGCTATGGTTCTTTTGAAAAGAATTGTATTTATTACTATTATTCAATTTGACCAGTGAAAGATGAGAAAGAGAGAGAGAGAGAGAGAGATTGGGAGAGTGAGGAAGCAAGCTGCCAGGTCTGGGACTCTAACCACAGTCGTCCATGTGGGAGTCCAGCACCCTAACCACCACACCACCTGGACCCTAAGCTATGATTCTTAAAAGTTATTTCTAGGGTCCCAGCAAGGGGTACGGTGGTTGAGGTGCTGGACTCCCACTCCCAATCGACTGCAATTTGAGTCTCGGACCTGGCAGCTTGCTTTCTCACTTTCCCAGTCTCTGTCTCTGGTGAGCACGCATGCTCTATAGCAAATTGAATAATAATGATAAGAAATAAAATGAGAAAGTTCTTTCTATAAAACTTATCTTAAACATATATTAAATTGTGCTCAGAATTACTGTAGGCACTATTACTTCTGACTCTTCGATATGAAACATTTGGATAGGAAGAGGTGATTAGGTGGCCTTCTCCCTGCATAGTTAAGCGATGCATTTAACCGTATTTCTCCTTGGTTGCTGAGATAATTCTGGGTCTCACACACAGTTAGCAACTTAGTGGGTGTGGTTTGTAGAATGTACTCGGTGGTGGGAGGAGTCATGACGTACTTTTTTTTTCTATGATATTCTATGCAAAACCACATCATTTTTCTGACCCCCCCCCCCCCCCGCCCCGGTAGAATGGAAAATCAGTAGTTGTCATTGATAATTAAACAAAAGTGGCAAAGGCTATGAGGGAATTAGAAATTCCAAGCACGTTAGGGTTTGTTCACACTCTTCAGTTGTGTGTCCAGAAATAATTCGAGCTTAGTATCAGGCCAAAGAATTGCGGAGGATAAGCAGAAAGAGGTTGGGGCACATACTTATCACTCTTCTTCAGCAAAAATCAGACTCAAGACAGACGAGATCTTGGAACTGTATTCATACAAGTGTTCAAACAGCATGGCCAAACAGCTCTTCTGTCTTTGAAGGGCTGCTTGAACAAAAAGAAGCGACTGTACTCTTGAGATGGGGATACCCACATAGCAGGGCTTACTGACAACCAGAAGTTGCTTGTGGGAAGAGTTATTTATCTGATGAACTTTCTGGAGAAGCCAAACCAACTGCTTTGAGAGTAGAGATATTACACACGGCACACATCATGAAAACTTCGCTGTCTGGGACCAACAGGCGGCATAATGGTTAGGGCGCTGGACTCCCATGTAGTTGCCCTGCAGCAAAAATCTCTCTCGAAACGAACCAACGAACAAACAAAACCTGACACACTTTTCTGTCGTTCTGCTTCTGCAGAGATGCTAAAATAGGCGTGTAGCTATGGAAAGTGGAGACAGGTGGGCACTGAGACATCAGGTCTGCCCGCCTTCCACAATGGCGCCCAGTGATCTCCGCCGTCGGATACTCGGGCCTTTGTGTAGCGCTCCCCTGAGTACGAGCACGCCTCGTGACTTACTTAGAACCAGCTAAACATAGCAAAAGAGAAAAGATGTCATGTCCAAAATGACACTGCCGAAGAGTGGGGCTCCTGTCGTTTTCTGCGTCTGTTTAGCTGGTTACTCTGGGAGTGAGGAAGGAGAGAGCACCTCCCCTGCACCTCCAGCAGGGGTCTGACGCCACGGTCCACCTGCACCCTTCTGCAGCTCTAGGTCATGGGAAAACGTGCCTGATGTGATCTCTGAATCTGAACCAGGAACTTTCCCATGTGGAATTTCCTCACAGACCACCACACTGTACCACACCCTACCATCTGGCCCTTGCGACTCGTCTTGTTAGCAAAGTCTCTCTTTTGCCTTTTAGTTTTCTTTTATTTTCTTTCTTTTTTTTTAAATTTATTTTATACATTGACTCACTATACATCACTAGAACTTGTAAAGTGAATTTACCCAACATGAATACACTTCATGCCTGTCCAGTTGAAGACAACCACACACATTATCATCAACAGGTGACCCTCCATTTCTGTGTTTCTTGCATGTCTTGCCTCTCTATTTTTCTCCTTGATTCCCTTCCTTAGTTTTTAGTTTTTTTGGTTTTTTTTGAGAGTGGTTTTTTGTTTTTTGTTTTTTGGTTTTTTTGCTATAGGGCGTGTGCACTCACCAGAAAGACAGAGAGAGACAGAGAGACAGAAAGCAAGAAATCACACCCCAGGGGGATGGCCACGCCACAATCTCTTCTCCTCCATTCTCCCCTCCGAATCTTGGGCACGCACACACGCCTCATGTGAGTTTAAGCTACTGGGACCAGGACTCAAACCGTGATCGACTACATGGGAGTCTAGCGACATAGCCATTACGCTAGCTGCTGGTCCCCTTCCTCTTAGTTTTCATTGCAAATGCAGGAAGTGACTATAGCATTGTGAGCTGCCATTTTGGAGAGACACGTGGTAAGGAACTGAAGCCCTTGGCCAACAGCTGGCAGTAACCAGGTGTTCTCATCCCAGTTCTCCGCGAGTAACCAAGTGTTGCCAAAACCAATGAATGAGGTTGGAGGCAGAGAGAGCATTCGACTGAGTCTGCGGACCCTGAATCGACACCTCGATTGGGTCTAGTAAGGAACGGTGAATCAGAGGACCAAGCTAAGCTGTGACTCCGATTCCTGGCCATAGACGTCGTGTGATAATGAACGTGTGCTGTTTTCAGCTGCTTGTTCTGGGCTAACTTGTTATTTAACAGTAGGTAACATCATTTTGATATCATGAACGTCAATGGCTTTGCTCCATTGTCATAGTTGCCATGCAAGGTTTAAAGACAGATTCTCCCCAAGTGATTATGTAAAATAGGAAGTGCATGCAAAATCAGGAAAATAATCTATGAGGGGGCAAGATTTTCTCACTTTTTCGATAATGGCAGGCCGGGCTATGTGGATCAACCTTCCACAAGTTCTGGATAAAATACTAAAATCATTCTTTGCAGGATCATGAAAGACAGCCCTTCGGTGAGGCTTTTGCCAGCTAAAATTTAGAAAGCGAGGGGACTCAGAGAAGTCAGCAGAACGTTCAAAGCTGGTTTAGACTGATGACGAGTTCTATCTTATTCTGACTATAACGTAAGCTGCATTTAAAAACTTTTTTCATTTAACTTTATCATTTGTTTATTTCAGTTTGACTAGACACAGAGAGAGAGAGAGAGAGAGAGAGAGAGAGAAAGCCACCAGGTCCGGGACTCAAACTTCAGTCAGCCATGTGGGAGTCTAGCACCTTAACTACCATGCCACCTGCCGGCCCCTCAGTTGCAATTTTCAATAGTCTCCTGGGATGAGGGGAACAGAAATAAACGTGGTACCAAGCTGGTGCTAGGCCACAGGGAAGAAGCAAACCTCGCCTTCTCTGAAGAAAGGCGCTTCGGTTGCTCATGAGGAAAACGATCTCACGTAGACGGTCCGAGATATGAGAAGCGAGGAAGTGGTCAATGTAGACATGTCCGTCAGGATTCTAACAGGAAATGGGCGTCAGATTCAGGGGCTTAATGAAACATGGACTAGGGAGGGGACTACTTACCAGATCCTGTGGGCAGGGTTACGAGGTCCAGCGATGGACGGTGAGGCATTCAGGGACAGGTGATGGTGGGAAGCCATTTCCACACTCAGCCTGCTGGGGCGTGAGAGGGAAGGTTGGATCCTGGAGCCAGTGAAAGCTGTAGCCTTAGAGGGTGGTTTACCTGGTGGGGTTTGTGGCCGTGGGGGAAAGAAAGCAACAACTTTCAGAACAGGAGGGATAGAAATCCTGGCTTCTGGGCCTGGCAGGTGGTGTGGCAGTTAAGGGCACTGGACTCCCACATGGCTGACTGTGGTCTGAATCCCAGACACGGCGGTTTGCTTTCTCACTTTCCCTCTCTCTCTGTCTCTCACTCTATCCCTTTCTGGTCAAACTAAAAACAGATTAAGTCAAATAAAATAATTCTTTAAAAAACAAACAAACAAACAAAAACACCACTGGCTTCTTTCCTCCAGCCCTCCACTCTCCTGCCAGTGCCTGCCAGCGGCTAATCCCAGAGGGCCAGGGAAGCAGAAGCAGCAGGCCCGGGGGGCGGGCCCCCAGAGCTGGGCAGAGAAGGGTGGCCCAGGCACCGGGAGGAGCGCAGTCCATCCCTCTTGCCCTGAGCACCCGTTCGTGCTCTGTCTTGAAAGCTCACATCCCTAACCCAGAGAAGCCCGCACCCCAGGGCGCTCTCCTGTCAATGCAGAGCGAGGTGATTCCGGTCGCAGTCCTAACCCTGTACTCTAACAAGACTCTTCGTGTCAGGTGGCAGGGTTGAATGGGGGTGGACACAAAGCTTACACTGACAGTCGCTTTACCCCCTTACGCTTTTCTGATACTTTGGTTGGTGGGGACTTCCTATCCCGTGGAGCGACCCGAAGGATCCAGACGTTCACGGCCCTTCATCGCATTGCTGCAGTGCCGTGGGCTGTGGGAAGACGTGGGCCAATACTGTGGACAAGGGCTTGTAAAGGATTTCCGGTGAATATTCTGGGCTCCATTCTGATCCTTCTTTATCCAACTGTATGGCAGCAACCCAGCTTTCTCTCAGTAATTAGCTCAGTCGCCCCAGCTTAGTAAGCGGCCTTCTCTGCCTGTTGGGCTGACATCATGGTTAGCCCCGAGTGGCCCAGAGGCCGTCTCTGCTTCCACTTCAAGGGAACATGACTGTGTCCCTCGGGGAAGTGTTTCTCCTTAGGACTTCCAGCTCTCCCACTCCAAAGCTGCAATTTTAGGAAGCCAACATTGCATAAGAGTACGAGTGGGCGGAATACCCCGAGGAGCCACTCCCACTTTCACTTTCTGGTTTCCACCTTGTGGATTCTGCTCTGGGGGAAATGGCGCCTTGTATCAGGTCCCCGTTTAAGACAAACGCTGTTCTGCAAGACCTCACTCAGCCTCGTCACCGAGCCTCGGTGGGTCCTTCCACCTTCCGGGTGAATAAACCCACAGTTGCACCTCCTTGGCTTTAACGTGATTTTCTTGGTTCGTGCACAGGCCCCGGAGGGGTTGTGCATTTAGCTGACAAGGTGAGAAAGAGAAGAGATTATCTTTTTTTTTTTTTTTTGGAGAGGTTTTTTGCTATAGGGCACATGCGCTCGCCAGACAGACAGAGAGAGACATAGAGACAGAAAGCGAGAAATCACCCCCCAGGGGGGATGGTCATGCTGCAATCCCTTCTCCTCCATTCTCCTCTCGGGATCTTGGGCACGCACGCACACGTGCCCAGCGTGAGTTGTAAGCCACCGGGTCTGGGATGCGAACCGCGGTCGACTACGTGGGAGTCCAGCGACATAGCCATTACGCTAACTGCTGGTTCCCAGAAGTTCTGATCTTAAGGTGGCCGTAGACGCTTTCCAATGTCTCCACCATGAGTCTTGAGTCGAGAATGCAAAGCCTAAGCTCTTTTTCCTTTCTTTTTTTGTTCTCTAAGTCAGTCGGAGGCAGCCTGTCTGCCACAGTCTTTATAATGACCTTTATCAGCAAGGTGACCAAGTGCCCCTTACTCTCCCAGCGCTCTACCCTCCACCTGCACTCTAACTTACTCCACCATTGGGGACAAGGTGAGGATCCTAACACAATATGAATGACTAGGGAGGATTAAAAACTATATACAACATTACACTGGAGATGTGCAAATGGAGTTAAAATGTTTTAGTATCTTTTCTTTTCTTTTTTTTTTTTTTTTTTGAGAGGATTTTGCTATAGGGCGTGTGCGCTCACCAGACAGACAGAGAGAGACAGAGAGACAGAAAGTGAGAAATCACCCCCCAGGGGGGATGGCCACGCCGCAATCCCTTCTCCTCCATTCTCCTCTCGGGATCTTGGGCACGCACGCACACACGCCTGGCGTGAGTTTAAGCCACCGGGTCCGGGACTCGAACTGCGGTCGACTATGTGGGAGTCCAGCGACATAGTCAGTACGCCAACTGCTGGCCCCTCATTGTGGTTTTGGTTTGCATCTCCCTTATGATGAGGGATGTTGAGCATCTTTCTGTGGTTCTGGCCGTTCGCGTCTTCCTTGGAGAGCTGTCTGTTCGGCCAATTTCCCAGCTTTTACTCGGATTGATTACTTTTTGCTGCTTGAGTTTCCTGCATATTTTGGTTATCAGTCCCTTGTCCCAGGGAGAGTTTGCAAACATATCCTTTCATTTCGAGGGTTGTCTCTTTGATTTCTAATAAGGCAAATATAATAGATAAAAAAAACTTGCATAAACAAAAAGCTCTTTGGGACATTTGGTACTTATTTTTTTCAGATTATTAGTATTATCTTTAATCTCATCTTTTTAAACATTCAATCACTATATATCACTTTGCTTGTATAAAGAATTTTCCCAACGTGAAATACTTCTCAGACCAGTCCAGTTGAAAATACTACACGTTATCATCCACAGCTAATCAGCCATTTCTGTGTCCCACTAATGTCATGCCTCTCTATTAGTTCTTTCTTCTAATAGGGGTCCTGAGACCAAAACGTTTGAGAACCACTGTCCTAGAGTGATTTGGGCACAGTCACGCCAGATGCGTACCCAAGAGTGCACACAGCCACAGTCGCAGCCACATCTGGAAGCAATTCGAGGTCCACTTAGAGTCAAGTGGGTAAATGAATGTGGGACAGCCACTCCTCACTTAGAAACCTACCTGTTCGGGACCAGCAGTTGGCATAACGGCTATGTCGCTGGACTCCCATGTAGTCGACTGCAGTTCAAGTCCTGGACCCCGTGGCTTAAACTCACGCCAGGCGCGTGTGCGTGCGTGCCCAAGATCCTGAGAGGAGGATGGAGGAGAAGGGATTGTCGTGTGGCCATCCCCCCTGGGGGGTGATTTCTTGCTTTCTGTCTCTCTATCTCTCTCTGTCTTGTCTTTCTGGCGGGCACACACGCCCTATAGCAAAAGATAAAAACCAAACCAAACCAAACCAAAACAAAACAAAAAAAAACCCGCTTGTTCAGTGACTGCTCAGACTTACAATCAGTTCTCCAGTGTGGGGGAATCCCTTTCTTCAGTCTGCATCTCGTTCTTCATCTTTGTCTCGTTCCTGCTGTCAGTTAGCATTGGCTACACGAAGCATTCACAATCACATAAGACTATGTATTTTGTTTATGAATTTGCACTTTATTGGGCACCTATAATACTATTCAGAATAAATAAAAATTATGACACCAGATTTATGTTATTGTATTGTGGTATGTCTTGCTTTCTGGTGCATATCTAACGTATACTTTTCGTATGGATAGAATTACGTTATTCTCTCTGTTGAAAAATACATACCCTAAGGTGCCATGACACACCATAAGACATCACCTTCAAGGTTCTCACTTATTGACCTGTTTGCTTAAGAGTGCAGTCATGAGAATAGAACTCAGTCATGAAGTGAGGGGTATTCCTCCTAAGGAACACTATGCAGCCATGAAAAGAAATGAGCTACAGCTACACAACTACGCGGGAGACTCTCACCAATAGTGTTGGAAAAACAAATAGCAACATAGTATACAAATGAATGCATAGACTCTTGCTCCATATATACAAATACATAATCTTAAATGTAAGTAAAAGGAAACTGTATAAGTGAAGCACTGAAAAAAAAAAAAAAGTAAGGGGCCAGCAGGTGGCATGGATATTAAGGTGGCTGGATCTCCATCGCTGACTGTGCAGTTGATTTCCTGACTCGGTGGCTTGAAATGCACCGGGATTGTGTGCGCATGCCCAAAGTTCCAAGAGGAGAATGGAGGAGAAGGGATTGCGGTGTGGCCATCCCCACTGGGCGACGAGTTCTCACTTTCTCTCTCTCTGTCTTCCTCTAGGTCTCTCTAGAAAGTGCACATACTGATAGAAAAACAGAACAAAATTAAATTAAGAGTGAGAGCTAGATTAACAAGTTAGAATGTTGAAGACTTCGGGAGGGAGGCAGAGGTTATTGAAGAAGCCACAGGGAAGGAAGACTGCATGTTTCACTTCTTGACCTACATGTCTACAGAGTGTTTACTTTAAATATATAGATAAACGCATATACACACACACACATTTGTGAATAAGTTAAAAAATTTTTTTTGTATATTTCACAAGAAACATAACTGAGGGCAACAATCTTAATATATGCTCCTAAAACTATTTATAGTAGCTTTTTAAAAAATTGCTAGAGGGGGCGGTAGGTGTCATGGTGGTTAAGGGTGCTGGACTCCTATATGGCCGACTACGGCTCAAGTCATGGACCTGGTGGCTTCTTTCTCAATTTCCCTTTCTCTCTTACTCTGTCTCGGTAAAATCAAAAAGTAAATAAATAAATTAAATTAAATGATTCTTTTAAAAAATTGCTAGAAGGGACCAGTAGTTAGTGTAATGGCTATGTCGCTGGACTCCCATGTAGTAGACTGCGGTTTGAGTCCCAGACCTGGTGGCTTAAACTCACGCCGGGCGCATGTGCGTGCGTGCCCAAGATCCCAAGAGGAGAATGGAGGAGAAGGGATTGTGGTGTGGCCATCCCTGCTGGGGGGTGATTTCTTGCTTTCTATCTCTGTCTCTCTGTCTTTCTGGAGAGCGCACGTGCCAAAAAAAAAAAAAATCGCTAGAAGGCCCGTGCACTCTCTAACGGGAGACAGAGACAGAGAGAGAGCAAGGGGTGAGCAAAAACAGCCTCCAGTGGGGCGTGGTGACGCCACAACCCCTTCTCCATCTGACCGGGATTTGGGGCCCGCACGCATACATGCCTAGTGTGTTTTCAAGCCCCTGGGGCCAAGGTTTCAACCGTGGTCAGCCACGTGGTATCTACTCCCTTAACCACGGTGCTACAGAGCTGACCTCATGAAGTAGCTCTTGGAGCAGTAAGAAGGCTCATTCTGTGGTCCCGTAATAAAATTACGTCATCGCTTTTGACCAAATCTGAAGAGGAAGTAATCCCTTCCCGTCAGTTTCTATTAGTAAGGAAGGAAATTCTAGTAACTCAGCGGCACCATCAGTCTCATAGGAGCCTTTACTGGCAAAGCGAGCATCTGCCAGTGTCAGAACCAGGTAGTATGATGCAGGGCAAACAGCTAACGGTGCTGAGAAGCACGTGTCCGGGGACCAGCAGTTAGCGTAATGGCTATGTTGGTGGACTCCCATGCAGTGGACTGTGGTTTGAGTCCCGAATCTGGTGGCTTAAAACTCATGCTGGGTGTGTGTGCGTGCATGCCCCAGATCCCAAGAGGAGAATGGAGGAGAAGGGATTGCAGCGTAGCCATCCCCCCTGGGAGGTCGATTTCTAGCTTTCTGTCTTTCTCTCTGTCTTTCTGGTAAGCACACGCACCCTATAACAAAAACCTCTCCAAACAAAGAAACAAAAAAAGTTCATAGGGAAGATTAAATCAATTATACAACCATTAAGCTAAATTTTATTGGCTCATCTAAGTACAATGTAGGTAAATTTGTGACTTCATGATATATGACATTTACCAGGTCGCCTCACCTTTAATTCCCTGAGTGACAATTTCTGCCGCACTGCTGTGATGCCCAGGGTAGTCGGCGTGACCTAGAAGTCCAACTACTTCTTTAAGATCCTCTAACTTTGGGGTCAGCAGGTGGCGTGGTGGTTGAGGCTCTGGACACTCCCACATGGTCGACCATGGTTCCAGCCCCAGGCCTGGTGTTTTACTTTCTCACTTTCCTTCTCTCTCTGTGTCTGTCTTTCTCTGGTTGAATTAAAATAAATGAATGAATAAAAGAAAAAAAAACTCCTAACTTTGGGATGATTATTCAGAATGCCTCATTGTGGGAGAAGACAACGTGAGGTCCGAGCAGATGAGGCAGACCCGCATGTCCCCCTGAGGTCAGGCTGCGGTGCCAATGGGCAAGAACGCCAGGGCACGCGAGACCATCGGAGGACATCTGGAAACGACCCCACCCTGGAAAAGCTGGTGCCCTTTGTCTGGAAGAATGTGGGATTGTGTTGGCCAGGGAGGACCTCACTGAGCCCGGGGACTTGTCTCTGGCCGGGAAGGGCCACCTGCTGCCTGTGCTGGTTCCCTTGTCCAGGGAGAAGCTGCAGTGTCACCAGGACACTGGTCTGGGGTCTGAGAAGACCTTCTTCCAGGGCTTAGGCATTGTTCTAGTTTGTTCTGATGCTAATAACACAACGACCAGATTCCGGGTAATTTATTAAAATAGAGGGTTATTCCTCTCATGGTTTAGAGGTCGAAGGTCAGGTATGACATCTGGTGAGGCTCTTTCTGCTGGTGATGGACGTGGGGGAGGGGAGGAGCTTCAGCAAAGTGAAGTGAGGCGGTGTCTGTGTGTCTTTCTCTCCATATGTGACCCATCAGGATTCAGGTCCCTGATAACTACCATCCCTAATCATCTCGCAAGAGCTCCATGTCTTCCTCCCACAGCTGGAGTAAGTTCCCACCCTGTTTTTTGTTTGTTTTGTTTTTGTTTTTGTTTTGAGAGGTTTTGCCATAGGGCACATTCGCTTACCAGAAAGATAGAGAGAGACAGAGAGACAGAAAGCGAGAAAGCACCCCCAGGGGGTGGCCATGCCGCAATCCCTTCTCCTCCATTCTCCTCTCGGGGTCTTGGGCATGCAAGCACAAATGCTCGGCATAAGTTTAAGCCATCGGGTCCGGGACTTGAACCACGGTCGACTACATAGGAGTCCAGTGACATAGCCATCTGCTGGTCCCACTCACCCTCTTAGTACCTTCACAAGAGCTCAAATGTAACCCATGAATTTGGTGGGGATGCTCATTCAAACCATAGCAAGCACCACACTAAATCCCCAGGGGCACCATGGGAGCCCTGAGTCACATCCGGCTGGCTGAGACTGGCCATGGAGTGGGCGCCAGCGAAGCCTTGTCGCTGAGCGTGCTGAACTTTCCCCGTTCTCTTCAGGGCTGACCACCCAGCAGGTGTTCAACAAGGGAAGCACCTTCAACCCCGAAGTCACAGAGGAAATTGCGTGCTCACTTCCCAGAGGGTGTCCTCGGCGCCCCCAGTCCCCATGTGCAGATGGGTAACCCCGCTGTTGCATTAGTACCTGGGCTATCACCCGGGTACAAGTCCCGGCTTCGTCTGTGGAACCTGCTTCCATCTTCTCACTCGCTGGACAAAGTAAAGCCTTTGGGCTGATCCTTCTGCACCCATGGCTGCTACGGCCCCCAAGGTTAAGCCAAGGAAGAGCTCGAGGAGTCAGAGGAGAACACGGGAGTTGGTCTCCTTGACTAATCACCAAAAAAGTAACTGACTTGGCCGGTTTAATTTTTTTATTTAATTTTTTTTTTTTTTTTAGAGAGAGATTTTTTCTATAGGGCATGTTCATTCACCAGAGAGAGAGACAGGTAACAGAAAGTGAAAAATCCCCCCTCAGGTGGATGACTGTGCCACAGTCCCTTCTCCTCCATTCTCCTCTTGGGATTTTGGGCACGCACGCACACATGCCTGGCATGAGTTTTAAGCCGCTGGGTCTGGGATTCAAATCACGGTCGGATACGTGGGAGTCATAACCATTACGCCATTGGCTGGTTTCTAGTCATTTTAATTAAATACTTATTTCTCTTTAAAAAAAAGAAAAGAGAGAGTGGACCTAGCCATTTTAATTAAAGGCTTACTTCTCTTTAAAAAAAAGAAAAGAGAGAGTGGACCAGCAGGTGGCGTGATGGTTAAACGCTGGACCCCACATGGCCAACCATAGTTTAAGTCCTAGACCTAGTAGTTGGCTTTCTTACTTTCCCTCTCTCTCTCTCTCTCTGGTGAGCACACATGCCCTGTAGCAAACTTAAAATAATAATAGTAATAATAAGTAGAATTAAATTTATAAATAAATAGTTAAAAAATAAAAAGTACAAGAATAGTAAAGAGAATCCTACATACCCTTCACTCAGCTTCCCCCATGTTAACATCTTCTATAATCACAGGACAATGATCATAACCAGGAAATTAACATTTGTGCAATACTACAAACATTTTTTTTGAGAGGTTTTTGCTATAGGGCGTGTGTGCGCACCAGAAAGACAGAGACAGAGGCACAGAAATCACTGCCCCCCAGGGAATGGCTACGCCATAATCCCTTCTCCTCCATTCTCCTCTTGGGATCTTGGGCACACATGCACGCACACACGCCCGGCATGAGTTTAAGCCACCAGGTCCAGGACTCGAACTGCGGTCAACTACATGGGAGTCCAGCGACATAGCCATTATGCCAACTGTTGGTCCTGCAATACTACAAACTTTATGATATATTTTTAAATAATAAAATTATGGAGGGCCTTTTTTTTATAATCAGCTGTCATTTGACACTTCTTTTTGTGACATCTGTGGCTATCGTCTGAAGAGTTGTGTCCACCCACCCCTCACAATTCATTTCGGAAACTGATCGCCACTGTGCTGATATTAGGAAGTGGGGTTTGGGGGTCAGTGATTAAGTCCTGAGGATGCATCCCTTGTGAATGGAATTAGTTCTCTCCTGGCAGAGGCCCCGGAGAGCTGCCGAGAGCCTTCCCCACGCGGCCACAGCCAGGGGCTTCTTTCTTCCCACTTGTAGTACATTAATTTTTCTATTGAGTTGTCTATTTGTTTTCCTAATTAAATTGATCATTTTCTTATCATCTTCATTCAGTGAGAATTGTTTTCAAAATACTTCTGGATTTATTTTAAATAGCAATAATCATGCATGTGAACACCACAAATACGCTTGTATTTTAAAACAAGAATCAATGTGAAGGGTAACATCACCTCGCATTGTTTTGCAACTCTCTTTAATGACTGGCTTCTAGTCCGGCTTATTAGTCAGGGAATATAACTAAATCTACTTATTTGTTTCTTTGGTTAATTTTGTGGATAGGCTCTGTAGAAAATAATTGAAATGATTTATACCAAATACAAAATGAGTAGATGTATAAAATAACATCTTATTTTTATGCAAATATGCCTCTTTCAAACTGCTGGTTAACTTGAGCAGTTGTTCCATGTTTAGAATTTAGAATTTTCTTTTCTTTTTTTTTTTTTTTAAAGATTTTTGCTATAGGGCATTTGTGCTCGCTGAAGAGACAGAAAGACAGAAAGCGAGAAACCAACCCCCCCCCCGAAGGAATGGCCCTCCCACAATCCCTTCTCCTCCATTCCCTTGGGATTTGGGGCATGAATGCACATGCACCTGGCATGAGTTTTAAGCTACCAGTCTGGGGTTCGAACCATGGTCAACTACATGGGAGTCTAGCAACATAACCATTATACCATCTGCTGGTCTTTGCTTTTCTGTCTTTTAAAAAAGAATTAGTTTATTTCTTCCATGAGCAATAAAGACAGAGAAAGAGAGACACAGAGAGGTAGCACCCCTAACAGAATCTTCATGCCGCGATCCACCTCCGGCCTCAGCTCTCCCAGGTCATGGGCACAGACATGGCTGCTGTGTTCGGAGGTCTCTGGACATAACCTGCAGCCTTCCCACGGGGACTGGCCACGTAGAGCATCGTGTAACTGCAGAGCCGCCACCAGGCCTCCTGGATTTTCTTTCTATGAATCCTCTAATCGTGTTCTTTGTCCATTTTCTTTTGAATTGTTTGTCTTTATTTGTTCTTTTCTGTCACTTTGTCAGACTTCCAGTTGGAGGCAGGCCTCGACTCTTACCAGCCATGTCTGTTGAGAACTCACTGCTCCTGACCTTAGTACACTGATCTTATTTCGGGTACATTTATTATATCAGTTTTTATATTCATATAGTCATCTGTGACTACTTTTTCCCCCAGAGATTTTTTTTTTTGGCCTTGGTTAATAAAGTTACTGCCGGGGCCAGCAGATGTCATGGTTGTTGGGGTGCTGGACTCCCACATGGCCGACTGTGGTTTGACTCCCGGACCTGGTGACTTGCTTTCGCGCTTTCTCTCTCTCTCTCTTTAATTCTGTCTCTCTTTGGTCAAATTTTAAAAAAGAAATAATGATGAACACATTTTTTTTAGTGGCTTTTGCTATAGGGCGCATGCGCTCGCCAGACAGAAAGAGACAGAGAGATAGAAAGCAAGAAATCACCCCCCCAGGGGGGATGACCACGCTGCAATCCCTTCTCCTCCATTCTCCTCTCGGGATCTTGGGCACACACGCACACGCGCCCGGCGTGAGTTTAAGCCACCGGGTCCGGGATGCGAACCGCGGTCAACTACGTGGGAGTCCAGTGACATAGCCATTACGCTAACTGCTGGTCCCGATGAATACATTTTAATAAATAATTTAAAAAGAAACAAAGTTATTGCCGCAGTCACATAGTTTTCTTGAATTTCTTCTCATCCTTTTATGACTTTTGTATTTAATGAATAATTTGGCATGTGTTTTTGTATATGGTATGAGGTGGGATGAGTACAGTTGCATTTTCCACACGTGTCATTTGCAAAACCTATTAATTAAATAAATAATCCCCACCTCTGTTTGTGGAAAAATGTAAAAATAAATAAATGAAAGAGAAAAAATAAATCCCCACCTCATAGGACTATACTTGTGCTTAAAATCCTCACGCAGACTTTAGATTCTTTATTGTGTGCTCTGACCTAGTTTCCTATCCCTATCCTGATACTATATTGATTTGATAACATCATATTTGTTCTGATAAGCTGGTATATTCTGGTGCCATGTTAAAACAAACAAACAAACACCCTTCTGGGCCAGCAGATGGCATAGAGGTTATGTCTCTGGACTCCCACATGGCCGACTGAGGTTCAAATCCTAGACCTGGTGGCTTAAAACTCATGCTGGGTATGTGTGTGTTCCCAAGATCCTGGGAGGAGAATGAAGAAGACAGGATTGTGGTGTGGTCCTCCCGTCCGGGGAGTGATTTCTCACTTTCTCTCTCACTATCTTTGTCTCTGTCTCTCTCTCTCTGGCAAGTGCACACACCCTAAGACAAACACCTTTAAAAAAATAAATAAATAAAACAGGGACCAGCGGTTAGCATAATGGCTATGTCACTAAACTCCCACCCACTAAACTCCCACCCATGTAGTTTACCGCGGTTTGAGTCCTGAACCCGGTGGCTTAAACTCACGCCGGGCCCGTGTGCGTGCGTGCCCAAGATCCCAAGAGGAGAACGGAGGAGAAGGGACTGTGGCGTGGGCATCCCCCCTGAGGGGTGATTTCTCACTTTCTGTCTCTCTGTCTCTCTGTGTCTTTCTGGTGTGCACATGAACCCTATAGGAAAAACCTCTCCCAAAAAACAAAAATAAAACGAAACAAAATAAAACAAACAAACAAAAACACTCTTGATTAAACTCCAGGAGATTTGATAAGAATGACAGGAAAGAGAGAGAAAAGCCCACTTGTTCTGTCGCCTTACACCGCAGGAACTGTGGAACCCTGGGGCAGCCTGTGACCACCTTTCTTGCTTCAGTAGAAGAAACTTCTAGACCGTGAGCTGAAGACCACCTCAGCAGACGCACAGATCTCTCATCTGGCCTCTTCTGTCTCCGTGGAGGAAGAGAAAACAGCAGTGGACAGTCAGCTGCCCGTGCCTCCCCTAAGGATGATGATGAGGGATCGTAGCCCTCCAGACACCGGCTCTACCCACTGGCCCAAGGTGAAGCTGTTAGGGGGATTGCAGCGAGGGAAGAGAACTGCCGTTGTGTAAATCACGCCACGATAGAAACATAGCGAGCCAAGACCAACACGAACAGAAGTTGGAAGACAGTATCAGAACACGGAATTCCCACGTTTTCACAGATGCAGTAAAGTAAAACTTTAAGGTAGAGCAACCAAACAATAAGGGATGAGTATTTTAAGGTGTGAAAGTGAAAACCAGAAAAACTAGGGGCCAGTGGTGACATGGTAGTTAAGGCGCTGGACTCCCATGTAGTCGACCATGGTTCAAGTCCTGGACCCGGCAGCTTGAAAATCATGTGTGTGCATGAGTGCCCAAAATTCCTAGAGGAGAATGGAGGAGAAGAGATTGCAGTGTGGCCATCTCCCCAGGGGGTGATTTCTTGCTTTTCTCCTTTCTGTCTCTCTCTAGAAGCACATGGAAAATAAAAACAAAAGCAAAGACTAGAAAAACTAGGAAAAATAGCATAATCAATTAAAACTGGTGTGGAGGGGGTGGAGAGGAGATGAAAGGAAGCAGAATTGTTCTCATTTTGTCATCATCGTGAAGAGAGATTAAGTACACAAATACGATGTTGACAAAACTAAGGACAAACATATCTGCCCTTGGAACAAATTTCAGTACGTTCATTCTATATATTAAAAAAGACAGAGGGTGCTGGCAGGTGGCATGGTGGTTAGAGGCGCTGGATTCCCACATGGGTGACTACGGTTTGAGTCCTGGACCTGGAGGTCTGCTTTCTCACTTTCTCTCTCTCTCTCTCTCTCTTAGTTCTGTTTCTTTCTCTCTCTCTCTCTCTCTCTGTGTGTGTCTCTCTGAAAATATTAAAACAATACTAATAATGATAAAGTTAAATAAAATAAATAAATAAATAAGCGAGCAAAGAGGCACCAGACAGCACTGCAGCTGTAATGCGTCCAGAGCCCTCCCCATGTACACCAGGCACACCCACACCTGTGACCCAGGCTGGCTGAGGCTAGGGCAGGTCGCAGCTCGAGGGCCCTGTTGGGGGGACATCTGTCTCTCTCTCTCTGTGTCTCTTTCATGGATGACATACATATGTAAACATTAAAAAGAAAAAAACAATGATCACGTTGAACATGTCGTAAAACCCAACTATTTGCTGAGGATAAGACATGTAAACAAATCGACTCAGAAAGTTTGAACGTGAAAGAGAGGGTCGAGGAGTACACAGTAAACGAAAGAAAAAGAAAGCAGGTTTGCTGTATGAGAAAGCTGAATTTAGGGGCTGACAGGTGGTGTGCTGGTTAAAGGCGCTGGACTCCCACGTGGCTGACCACAGTTTGAGTCTCGAATCTGGCAGCTTGCTTTCTCACTTTTCCTCTCTCTGTCTGTCTCTCACTTTGTCCCTCTCTGGTATAAATAAGTAAATAAATAAAGTTAAATATAATAATTCTTTTAAAAAATTTAAACAGTGAAACCGACAGAATAGGATAAGAAATGCATAAATACTTATTAGTAATAAGAGAATTAAAAATTATTTATTTATTTAATTTTATTATTGATTTATTTGTTTAAACAGAATGAGAGAGAGAGAGAGAAAGAGAGAGAGAGAGAGAGAGAGAGAGAGAGAGAAAGGGAAAGTGGGAAAGCAAGCTGCCAGGTCCAGGGCTCAAACCGTGGTCAGTCATATGGGAATCCAGCACCTGAACCACCACACCACCTGCCGGCCCCAGTAATAAGAGAATTTAATTCACCTCTCTCAGCCAGGACAGATTCAATGGACAAAAATGAGTGAAACTTTAACATGGTAGCTAATAGTCACATTTGGCTGTTTAAATTTAAGCTGCTTAAAATAAAATAAAGTTGAAAATGCAATTATTAATCCAACTCGCCATATTTCAGGTGCTCAGTCACCATGTATGGCTGGTGGCTACTTATTAGATAGCAGAGAGAGCAGTGTAATCACTGTAGGAAGTGCTGTTAGACACGCTGGCAAGAGGATCGAATTCATGTAATTAACAAGAATTATTTTGTATGTAACAAAATGGTAAAAATCACACATATACAGCAAAAATGTGGGGAAATACCATTCACTCTCAGTAGGCCAAAAAGAAAAACGAAAAGCGTTATTTCGAATACCTAGAAAATAACTGTATCAAATCCAAAGAGTACAGCCATCTCCACTGCTAAAGAAATGTAAAAGTTGGGACCAGCAGTTAGCATAATGGCTATGTCACTGGACTCCCATGTAGTCGACCACGGTTCGAGTCTCGGACCTGGTGGCTTAAACTCACACCAGGAGCGTGTGCGTGCATGCCCAAGATCCCAAGAGGAGAATGGAGGAGAAGGGATTGCAGTGTGACCATCCCCCCTGGGGGGTAATTCCTCGCTTTCTGTCTCTGTCTTTCTGACGAGCGCACATACCCTATAGCAAAACCTCTCAAAAAAAAAAATGTAAACGTCATTGGTGATGATGGAGAACTCTTCCCCTTAAAGCCAAGAGTAATGCCACTATTACCACAGTTGTCATTGCTCTGAAATGCTAGGAAAGGCAGCTAGATGGGAGATTGAAATGAGGTTTAAAAGTGAAAACTGAACAGACAACATCGTCATCTTTTGCAGACAGTACGATTGTCCACCTAGAAAACCCAAGAGAATTTACAGAAAAACTGTACAACTCATGGCCAAGTTCTTTGATTTGGCAAGGTACAAGATAAATATACTAATATAATCATACTAATTACAAACAATAAGGGTATATCCT
This sequence comes from Tupaia belangeri chinensis, assembly GCF_000334495.1. Classification (NCBI taxonomy): domain Eukaryota; kingdom Metazoa; phylum Chordata; class Mammalia; order Scandentia; family Tupaiidae; genus Tupaia; species Tupaia belangeri. Next base: position 92,498 of record NW_006160071.1, on the reverse strand, counting down.
TTCCAGTATTTATGTCTTTCATTTGTTTCTGGTTTTTGTTTGTTTGTTTCTTTAATATTTGGGTCATGACTAATTTTTTTTAAAGAATTATGCATTTAATTTTATTCTTTTTTTTTTTTTTTTAATTTGACCATAGAGAAACAGAGAAAAAGAGGGAAAGTGGAAAAGCAAGCCACCTGGTTGGGGACTCAAACTGCAGTTGGCCATGTGAGAGTCCAACACCCTAACCACTATGCCACCTGCTGGTCCCAGGTCATGACTAACTTTAATTTTTTTATTTTAAATCTTTTAGATTTAAAAATAAATTCTTTCTTTTTTTTGTTTTTTAACGTTATGATTTTTTTAACTTTATGATAGCACGTCCAGGACAATGTTTGCACCAAGAGCTGGACTACGCTTCTCTGTCTGGGGCTCCACCTCTGTGTGGGTCAGGTAGGAGGCGTTGCTTCCCAACCCTGACCACCCGAAAGCCAGATACTTGCTTTCCTGGAAACCCCGTGCTGCCGTGTAGGTATCCGACTAAACACACTGAGACTTCATAAAGACTTACAGACGGGCTCAGTGCTCACTTCGGCGGCCTTGGCACTAGCTGGGCTGTCCCTAAGCAAACTTGGCCACGGTTCTCCCTTCATTGTTTCCTTGTGTTCTAACCCACTTTCTAAATCTTTCTCATCCAGTCTGCCACTGCCCAGTGTCCTGTGAAAGAATTCTTTTTTTTTTTTTTTTTCTTAAATGAACCCAAATAGATTTCCTTTGCAACCAGGAACTCCACTGTGAGAATGTTAAATGATCAGTGTGATAGTGGGTGCCATTGTCTTGTCCCCGACTTCGCTGGAAGTCAACTCTCGTCAGCATTCATTGGTTAGCTCCCTAACGAAACACGCATTGAAATGCACAAGTTCGCTCCTTTACCTCCAGTTCCAGAGACTATGGGACCAGCTCTCCATTTCTGTAATAGATTGACTTATTTGATCAGTCCCCTAAGTGTGGCTGGTCCCCCTTCCCAGTCACTGCTCCTCTCCGTCCCTGCTCTGCATGGCCTTTGCTTGCTGGAATTTCCCCTCCCAAGGCTCCCTGGTCACCTTGCACAAGCTCGGACACCCAGGAGGGCCAGGCCTGTGTGTGCAAACACACATGGACACCCTCCTTGCTGAGGTTCTGACTGTCCTTTCTGGTGTGTGTGTATGTGTTATAGCGCGCGCGTGAGAGAGAGAGAGAGAGAGAGAGAGTGAGAGAGAGAGAGAGAGGTGTTTTCGAGTCTCACTTACTGATTCTTCTCGCCCCCGCATCCCAGTTAGCTAGGACCACAAGTGCACCCACCACGCCCTGCCTGTTCAGGGTGGGTCACGAACCTGATGGCTTTAGGGCTATTGATCAGAAGAGGAAGAGAAGTGACAAGAAGGGGAGAGAAGGAAGGGAATAAGGACAAGACAAAGGGGGAGGGAGAGGAAGAACGAGAGGCAGTAGTAGTTCTGAAGTTATTTTGAGTGCAGGGCTGAGAAGCCCTCTGCTGGATGTGGGCTGTAAGAGAAGGAGAGGAGACGAAGATTCTAAGGTCTTTGGCTGGAGCAGCTGGAAAAATGGAGCTAACATTCACTGGGATGGGGGAGGCTGTGGGACCAATGGGCTTGGAGCAAAGACACAGAGCGAGGGGTGAACGTGATGAGACGCGTGTTCGGTATCCACGTCGGCACGAGGCTAGCGCTCTGGGGGGAGGACTGGGATGAAGATGCGTGTTTGGAAGTTCTTAGTACTTGATAATATTGATAGCCCTTGGCCTGGATGAGCTTGCTGTGGGGACAAGTAAATAGGATGAAGAGGGGTCGTCCAAGGAGTGGTGGCCCACGTTTCTACAGAAGCATTTAACTTGCTTTTAGTTTTCTGTGATGAGATAGATAGTAGATGAATACAAGCCTAGATGAAGAAAATAATTTAAAAAGAATTATTTATTTTAATTTTTATTTACTATTATTATTGTTATTGTTATTTAATTTGCTATAGGGCATGTGTGCTCACCAGAGAGAGAGTGTGAGAAAGCAGGCCACCAGGTCCAGGATTGAACTGTGGTCGGCCTGTGGGAGTCCAGCGCCTTAACCACCATGCCACTTGCTGGTCTGAGAAAATCATTTTTATAAGGGATTTTTTGTTGGGAAAGGTACCAGAATTTTTTCAAGCACGAATTACTATTTATTTTTAGTAGTATTTTAAAATTTGCTATTGGATACATGTACTCATGAGAGAGAGAGAGGACCCAAGCCATCAGGTCCAGGACTTGAACTGCGGTCAGCCATGTGGGAGTCCACTGCCTTAACCACCACGCCACCTGCTGGCTCCAGCACTGGAATTTTAAGAGTTCCCCATTTAGCCTCTAACAAACCAATACACATGGTTTTCTTTTATGTATCTATATGAAGATTTATTTTAATAAGTTCTTTAATATTTAGTCATATCTGTATTCCCAGTTAATATTTGGTCATGATAGCTTTTAAAAACTTTATGGTTGTTTCAAATGATACTTTTATTTGGAATTTTCCCATGAGTATTCACAAGGAGACTCATTTGTAGTTTTCTCTTTTCGTGTTGCCATATTCTTTTTCTTTCTTTTTTTCTTTTTTTTTAGAGGTTTTTGACTTAGAATGCATGTTCTCATGAGAGAGAGAGAAAGTGAGAAATCACCCCCCAGGGGGGATGGCCACACTGCAATCCCTTCCCTTTCATTTTCCTCCTGGGATCTTGGGCACTTGCAGGCACCCCTGTGACTTTCAAGCCCCCAGGTCCAGAACTCCAGTGGGCCACATGGGAGTCCAGAGATGTAACTGCTATGTCATCTGCTGTGAGGTTTTTATGTCCTGTGACGCCCGCCCTGTTCCCATCTGAAGATTTTCATTTTTCTCATTGGTTTGCATTTCAGTCAATATTATCTGCTGGTTGCCAGTGTGAAATAAGTTAATATGGTTATGTCAGTTTATACCACAGTTACTGACCTACTTAACCGGCCTATTTCTCCTTGACAGTATTCTGTGATTTAGATGTTCTTAAAAAGTCGTCAATTTATGCCGAGTTTTCCAGTTATTAGTAGGAACTGAACAAATAATCCTCTAAACATTCTGGATCTTCCGGAGACCTTTCTTCTTGTCACTTCCTTCTTTTGATTCTTTGGCCTCCACCCCGGTGGCTTTTCCGGACCCGGATCCTGCAGCACTGGTTTCTGTGTTCTTCATGCCAAGTATCAATTTTATCTTTTTTCAGTGTCCTCATTCTGTCTTTAATCCTTTTCTCTAGATAGTCTAGACATTATTTTGTTGACTTGTCATTGCTTTCATCTTACAGGAAAGTTTACTTTTATTTCCTTACAAGTGGGAAGCTGCTGGTCTACCATTTTTAAAGTTCATTTCTTCCTCCCAAGAGACAGAGAGCGGCGCCTAGCAGGGTCTTCTCACCGCCGGCCGCCCCGTCTGTCAGCTGGGTCCCAGGCACGCGCCTGCACCCAGCCAGTGCGGGGCGAATGTTATTCTTCTACTTTGTCATTCATCAAAAGATTGTGTTGGAAGTGGGAGCTGGAGCACTGGCCGTGGAAATTGGGCTTTACGTCTTTCAGCACGGTCTGCTTCTGGACGCGTGAACCGTTCCCCCGGGGTGCGCCTGGACTGGAGGCTCCCTGCCTCCGACTGAGCAGGATCCACCGTTGAGAAACTCAGTTAGACCGCAAACCTGCGGGTGGAGGGGTTTTGTTTGATGGGTCAGTGCTTCTATTTTCCCAGGAGTTATAAAGTCAATTTCCTGCAAGAGAAGGGCAGATATAGCAAAATGAAGTAGGAGGGGGTGGGTAAAAACAAAAAATAAAACCCAGCAATGCAAGTGTACTAAAAAAGTGGCACCTGAGCTCGGCCTCCACACAGGGAGGACCATGGCACATGGTGGACCATGGCACTGTGGCAGGAAGTGGGGCGGCTCCTGCTCAGTCTAGCCGACGCTGTCATGGGGAATGCCAGATAGCCGAGTATTTACAGAGAAATTAGTCATTCGGTTTACTGAGTGATGTTCTCCAAATTTTAAACTGTAACCAATGAATTAAAAATATGTTAAAAATCTGTATGCATGCCAAATAAAACTATGAACTAGGATGTTTTTGAGAGAGATTTTTGCTACAGGGCATGTGCGCTTGCTCCCAGCACTGGCATCTTCCTCTCTGCAGCCAAACCCCCTCTGCCTTTCCGATTACATCTCAGGATTTGGGGTACACATGCACATGTGCACACGTGCGTTTCAAGCCTCTGGGTTGGGGACTTGAACTGTGGTCGGACACGTGGGAATTCAGTGACATAATCGTTATGCCATCTGCTGGTTCCTTTTATTTATTTTCTTTTTGCAAGAGGCACTTGATTCACTGGAATTAATCAGCACTGGACCCAGTGATACCGAGTAATGAGACAAGGAGCTTTTCCCCCTCGAGGTCAAGGAGAAGACAAGGCTGCCTCCTAGCGCCTCTTCTCTTCAGCACTGTAATGGAGTTACTCAAGGCGCAGCGAAGCAGGAGACAGAACGAAAGCCATAGTAATTGGAAAGGAAAAAGCAAAACGTGACTTTCGATGACAAGATAGTGCACACAGAAAACCCCAAATATCCTATAAGCAGACTACGGGAATTAGTGTGTGAATTTAGCAGAGCAATTGCATCCCACATCAACGTACAGAGATCAGTTCTCTATCGGGACTAGCGACAATCCGAAAAGTAAATTCAATACACAATAAAATTAAATAAATATTGAAATAAAATGTCGATCATTTATCATAGCACTCCCAAATTATCAACAGAATGCTCCTAAAAGGAAAACAAGCTAGTTTCAAGACCTCCACACCGAAAACTAGAAAATGTGGCTGAGAGAAGTCAGAGAAGCCCCGAATAGCGAAGGTCTATGGCACGCTCACGGACTGAAACACTGGGACTCTGGAAGAGAATGCTACCCCAGATTCTGGGACCCCCTGGGCCGAAGGCTGGGAAGGGCTCAGGCTTTCCCCTCCCAGCGCCATCTCGGCTTGCCGGGGGGGAGGGCAATCTGTCCTCGGTGTCTTCCTTTCTGGTGGAGCAGCTTCGACTCTGAGCATCTCCTCTGGGTTCCTTCTCTGCTCTCCCGTCTCTCTCCCGTCTCTCCCATCTGTGCTTGCTTGTTCTCCACGTGTTCTTTAGAGCCTCTCGCATGTTAAACAGTTATTTACAACTTCCTGTGTGACAATTCCAACGTCCCTGCTGCTTTTCCATCTAGTCCCTACCTTGTTCCTCTCCCCGCCCGATGAGAGAGCACTTGGGGGGACAGAGAGACGGGGCACATCTTCAGCAGGGTCCTGTCAGTCTGCGGTCCCCTTCCCACAGCCCTCCAGCTGGTCAGGAGCCCGGGTGTTTGAGCGTCTGGCGTGTTCCAGGCTGTGCGGGGTCCACACCTAAGGTTGGCCACGTGGCTCCGGCAGGGCCCTTCGCCGTGCTACCGACTGCGTCACTGAGGGAGGCTCTTCTTTCTTTAAGCTTATTTATTTCTTCTGTGAGCAAGAGGGACACACACACAGAGAGAATCTGAAACAGGGTCTTGATGCTGTGGTCTACTGCGGCCTTCAGCCAGGACCGGGCCCTGGACATGCATGGGCCAGGGGCACTCGGGGAGGTCTCCGGGCTGGAACCACGTCCTACTGCCTCAGCCCGACTTGTGACCGCCTGTATTCCTCTGCTTGTGGCCCCTTCCTCCATTGCTCTGATCCCCGCTCCCAGCACTGGCATCTTCCTCTTCTGCAGCCAAACCCTCTCTGCCTTTCCGATTACATTTAGACCTCAGATAACCCAAGGTAATCTCCCCATCTCGAGATCCTTCACTAACCACTCCAACCGTCTCTTGCCTGGTAAGGGCACACTCACAGTTCTGGACTGGGGCCCATCTCCTATGTCCTCGGGGGCCATTTTCAGCCACCACATCTGTGATTAAATCTCAGTCTTTCAGTCAGCTGAGGTGGTGCCGTGGTAACGGAATACTCAGCAAGGCTGTAACCACAGAGGAAGCTTCCAAGTTCAGGTCCAGGGTCACTCACAAGTAATCCAGGCTGGTTGAGGCTGGGGGTGGAGGTGTGAGGATGCTGCAGGGGGTAGCTGTCTCCCTGTCTCTCTCTTTTTCTTCTTCCATCGAAGAAATAAATGTGTCTATTTTATTTTATTTTAAATGATCAGTTAAAAAAATTTTTTTAAATGAAGGCCCTGGGCTGTGGCCTTCTGAGTGACTCTCAGCTTCCCTTCACCCATTTCAGGGGAGACGGGAAGTCTAGAATGGGCAGGACTTGGAGGAATGCCTTCCACCAGGTGGGGGAAGTTACTGATAAATTATTTTCTAATTTTGATTTTTTGTGCTGGGGACGTATATGCTCCCCAGAGATAGCGAGATGGAGAGAAAGAGGAAGAGGAGAAGCACGTCTGTTGGGCGTGGTCACACCACAATCCCTGGTCATCCATCTTTCCCCGCTTTCAGGGTTCTGGACGCACATGCGTACGTGCCTGGTGCGTTTTTCAGGTTACTGGGTCTAAGACTCAAATGGTACCATCAGCCACGTGGGATCCAGGACTCAAACGGTACCACGTGGGATCCAGGACTCAAATGTACCACGTGGGATCCAGGACTCAAACGATACCACGTGGGATCCAGGACTCAAACGGTACCACGTGGGATCCAGGACTCAAACGTACCACGTGGGATCCAGGACTCAAACGTACCACGTGGGATCCAGCGCCTTAACCACTAGGCCTTGGAGCTGGCCCAGCATGGAACATTCTTTACCCCGAGGGAGTAGGCCTGTGTTGTGGAGGAACAAAGTTTCCTTGTCCCCGCCAGAGCCACCAGGGCGGAGTGTGTGTATACGTATGTGTCTTTCTGGAATGTTCACTGCGCAAACCTGACGGGGTTCCTGAAGATAAAATCCATAAAAGTGTGGGGACCCCTGAGTCTGAAACCGGAATGAGTTTCTCATTCCTGAGCGAGTCCCCACTTGGCTTCTAGCAACTGGTCACAAGTTCTAGGTAAGTATCCTCACCAGCTTTTGTAATAATCATTTTATCATAATTTCTAATTTACATACTACAGTTGTACTTCCTGAGTTCAGTGTGCTTTTTGGAAACGTGCACGCACGTGTGCCGATCAAATCAGGCCATAAGCACACCCACTGCCTCCTGCACGCCTCGTCCCTTAGTGTCGTTCACGCGGGAAGTCTGCTTTTCTGGTCTTTTTTTTTTTTTTTTTTTTTTTTTTTGGGGGTTTTTTCTGTGGGGGCCTTGCGCTTCAAAAAAA